>NC_134312.1:82898993-83243160 GCF_964195595.1 Calonectris borealis
TGCACTGACCATTAAGCACGTTGTGTAATTCATGCTGCGCAACTGAGGTTTTGTTGCTCAAGGCAGGATGTTGATTCCAAGTTATGGTAGAAAGCTCCAGTAGAAACATGTCAAGCAGAAAAATCAGTCGTTGGTAGACTTTAACTAAAGAGTTTGGTCACAGTTAACATGAGCTTTGAAACTGCATCTTTGTGGAAGTAATAGTCATCACTGTGGTTGTGATAATGTCAGAGTTTGTTGAGATTAAGTTTATGGGTAACTATCTATTAGAAGTCCTGAGCCATAAAGAATTCTTTCAGCGTTTATCATAATAGCATTAATTAGGATACATTTTGTGGGCATTAGTGAAGCTCTCACAAGTGTTTTCCAGATATTTGATCATAATTCAGCATTAGTCAGGCATGAGTTAATGGACACCAAAGGCTTTATTCCCTTAAAAATCCCTTCTTGTTTTGTCAGGCCCATTGCTATTATATCATTTAATATTAATTTTCATGACACTAATCATGTGGTATTGATTTAGATATTGCACATTATCATTGGGACTCCATTTTAATTCAGTGTTAGTGTAGCATTAAAATGTAAAACAAAAGAGTTAACATTTTAAGTTAAAAGTCTGCCTAAAATACTTCCATTTGGTGAAATTCTGCTGCCCACACTGAGTCAAGAAGTTAATCCAGATCTTGCTTAAGGGTGCAGACTTGTAAACAAATGTCATGATGCTTTTTATTTTAGTAACCAAAAGTATTTCTGAAGTATTTATAAGACCTAAAGTACAACAAAGCTCTTTGCAAGAGTAAAGGACCTTTACTTTGCTGCCTAAAGTCAGTAGGATGTTTGACATTGATTTCAGTGACTGCAAAACCGACTCCAAAGAATTTGCCACCTGTTTAAATATCAAAATGGTGTTGTTCCACACCAACGGGAGACTCTGGCTAAATTTAAACTTCTCTACAATGGACTTTTCTTGTACTTTCAAGCCACGAAGTAAATGACACAAAAGGAGAGCCATACAGAGAGAAAAAAGCTCCTTTCTTTCCCCTTGCTTTATACCTGTGTATTGCCCACCATGATGTCAATGTGTCATGTGTGAACAGACTACAGAATCCTTGCTCTGAGCATAGGAAGCTCTCATTCCTGTCAGTGAAAATTCCACACATGTAGCTTTCAGGATAGTGCCCTCAATTTGCTTATGATTTCTTTTCCCCAAGCCTAGTGCAGTCTCACTGAAATCTGTTAAAATACAGCTCTAAACTTCAATTATCTGCACATCCGCTAATATATATTACTCAAGAATTTTCCTATTCATACCAATCTGCCAAACTTTATGCTCATTAGGGCTTGTATATCTTTTATTTTTAAGAAAAATTACATTTAGTCACTATAATTATACTTTAAGAAAGCTATTTAAAATACTCGGTAGTCTTTTGCTGAGTTGTGGCCACGGTAATTCAGAGCACCACACAGTTTATTACAATCCACTTTTCTCCCATTCATTATGGCTGTGAGATGCTCCTGTCTTACTACCTTTATTAAGGAGAAGAAACAAATATTCGTTTTGAAGTTTCTTTGATCAGAGTGGAGCAGGGAAGAAACTTTCTACACTGTCCAATTTTAAACATATTAACTTAGCCTCCTAACTGGCAGCAGTGCACAAGATGATTAGACACTCAATATGCTGAAGAATAGAGTTATACTCCAGATTCATGTACTTTAAACCAGTTCAAATGGTATATCCAGAAAGTGCTCCACTAGTTCTTAAGCACCTATTGTTCATCTGAGGCACCCACATTCTGTTCCTGGAACAGAGGAAAGGAGGAAAGATGGAGGATACAGGGGTAGAGCAGAAGAGAAGATACAAAAATGAAAGAGAAATGGGAAAGAAAAGTCTGCTTCTGTGTGTGTGACAAGGACAAATTTCTGCCCAGAATGTTTCCAAAATTGTTTACAAAAGCATCAGTTCTAATAAAAATCATGAGTCCAGACCCTGGGCCCTTTCTCTGCTAGAGCAGAGTGCTTAATCTAAGATTGCACAAGCAAATAATCCTGCGCAGAGAAAGAAAACACGCGGCTGCTGGACACCACATGCTCTCCGGGTTCCCTCACTCCATCTCCCCACCTCCACCTTTCTGCTCTTTCTGCTAACAGTGATATATGGCATGTTTGTGCAAACTAGAACTCATAGTGGGACTCCGTGGTGATCCATCTAGTTTCTGGGTAGCAGTTTTCCACTTACGCTTCCTGGCTGAGTAGCAACTACTGAGATCAGATAACACAGCACAGTGAGACCTCTCATTTGTACATTTCAAAATCTGCTGTCAACAGTGCAGAGCAAAGCCTAGCAAGTTGCAGAGCAATTCCTCACTTGAGTTAGTGGAAGTGTCTTAAGACCTCCTGGGAACATAATTGCTTTAGCTCTGCCTCACAGAACAGAGTGAGGAAGTGAAATGAGAGTTATTACATGTGAGAGATGAGAAGAGATGGGGAAAAGATGTGAGGAGAGGTAGAGAAGTGAGGACTCATCTGAATGAAATGTTCATTTCCCAAACTGCCTTATGTTCTTGTTTGTCAGGAAGGTTAAGATTTGTTGCAGCCTTGCTAGACACTGGGCTTATTTACATTTCTTCACTGATACTCTATTGTCCTGCTAACACATTTTTATAATCCTGTTCTCGTAAGTTATGATTTTGTCCAAGGAACACAGAAAGTTAAAATTACAGAATAGTTACAGAACCATAACTGGTTTATGAAATTTTATGAAAGGCTGAAATATTTTAGGAAAACTGACACAAGCTTCAGAAAGCATTTCTTAGATGTATCTCATCAAGGATGCTGACAACTTTGTAGCATTGAATGCTGTATGATATATACCACAGCTGCAAAAATCTCAGATTTCATATTCTGAAAATGTGAATATTTAAGAATATAAGAACATAAAAGTTTTGGTTTAAGTATATGATATAAAGTCTCTACCACATTATTCTTCAGATACACTTATACTTTTAAACTCAAGTACTATTTTTCTGTACTTGCTGTTCTTGATAAGGCTAGCTTTTGTTGTAGGGTTGAAAATCTCCTGAGGTTTCTAGGTTAAATTTATGTATGTGAGTTCAACATTGTCATAAAGAGTTCCATAATAATGCTGCATGAAAAATATGGTTCCTGACTGTATCATTTGGCCAACCAGATCAGCTCTCTTTTCTACTGCTGGCCAGGGCCAAATCTACAGAAAGATGTAAAATCTTACAGAGAAAGCTGAATTAGAATCCAGTGCCAATTGGGAATACTTTTTTCACTGTCACTACTATTTTATACTTCAGGGCTACTCCTGCAGTTTTGCAAGAGCAAATAATGATGAACATTGATTAAAGACTTTATGTTTATAGATACCTGACTGGTAGATACAGATTGCTTTTTTGCACCAAAGTTAACTATGGTAAACCTCTCTTAAACCTCTGGAAAGGTGGCCGGAAATGACAGCCTTTCATAAGTCAAGTCTGTGATGGTTATAGACAAGTAATTCTTTATAGACAGTATGTCATTTAGCAAAAAAAAAGGCAGGTATATAAAACTCCAGGCATGCTTTAGCCTTTTGCTTAGACTGCTATTACCCTACTAACATGGTGTTCAAGGCCACATGATGAGCCATTGGCTCGCTATAGCAGTATGCTATGAATTTCATCATACTATGTTGAGTCATCATACTACTTCTGAGTCTTCTGCAGTCCTTTTTGGAGTCTTGTCACTTGACAAGAGATTTACTCCAGGCATCAGAACATCTTCAACAACATATTCTTCAGGGGCTATGCTTCAAACAGAAGAACTGAAAATAAGCCTTGTAATCCCCACCCAAACATAGCACTGAGCAAGGGCCTAACAGACACTGATTTTTGCTAGATGTCTAGGATTTCTTTTACCACAATCTCAGTATGCACAAAGCCTTCTATTCTATTGAGAATATATGGCTCAGCAGGTTGATGGATTCAGCACTTTCTTCACTGCCCCAGCCAGTCACTAGCATGTAGGACTGGCTTCCTTGAGCTCTACTGTTTGATAAGCAGTTTAGCAGCAAAGATCTTGTACAACATTTGTTACTGATGAATTTCCAACCGAACCATGTCTGTTTCTGTATTATGTTCTCTAAATATCTCAATCATAGTGTGGTTTAGACTGTGGAAACATTTCCACATGGCAGCTGAGAGCAGAGCAGCACATACTGTTCTGGTTGACAACATCTGGAAGCTCAGAGTAACATTACCTAAAGAGGAAACAGTTAAAACGTATTTATTGTTAGGCTTGTGGCACAATAACATCATACTGGACTTCCCAGAGCCACTAAATTTGTTCTTCAGCCGTTGTCAGTAGAAGCTGATTGAGATCTGTCCTATCAGTTTTGGAAGGAGTCAGTCTTGGACCCTCCTGAATGGATACAGATGCCAGAGAATGAGGAAGAGTTGAGAAACAACAGAAGTATTGGAGAACTAATCTTGCAAAGAATAGCTGCTCTAGAGGGACTAAGTCTCTAGAACAGTCTACAATATGCCAGTAGTTGCCTCAGCCTTACCATGACTAGTGACAGGCAACTTAGAAATCAAGGAGATAGTTGTGTAGCTTGCACACAGGGAATACAGCTTGCAGTAGCTTTTCTTGCTACCTGTCACGAGTTCTCTGTAGGCATCAAGTGTCTGTGGGAGGTCATGGGCAGGGATGTGCCAGGAATACAGTCCACGAATTTTTGTTCACTTCACCCTCTACTAACCTCCTGGACTTTGGTGCAGAGATGAACAGCAGCGCAGTAAGTTTGTATGATGCTTCTATCATCCTGGGCATATCACAGCTCAGAGCTGCACTGTCAGTGTGCCTCAACCCCCAGACGAGGTGTGTGGCAGCACAGGAGAGGCCTAAGACCATGGATTGGGTCAAAGAGAACTGCCCTAGGTTTGACAAAGAAGCAGCTTGTGGGAAGGTCCAGATATTACAGCAAAGCTTGGATACTTGTACTATGTACAACACCTCAACGGTTTTGCTTACTGAAGAATGAGTTTTGGGTTGACCTGAAATGATGCAGTGATTTCGGCGAAACCTGTCTGAAAATTTTAATCAAAAGAAGCTGTTTGAGTAGAAATACTAACTCAAGCTCAGTAAGGATCTTTATCCTCTATGAGAATACTGATGCACCCATTGTGGATGTGAAGGACCTTTTACCTTTCTCCTGTTCCACTTCTAAGGGCATCACCGCATTAAGGGTATTCTGATTTAGAGTGATGGGAGGAGGTTCCTTTGGCTGGCTGCTGTTCACAAATGGGTATCACTGCATAGGAACTGACCAGGTGAACAGACATGAGAAACAGTGGTAACTGTAGGTTAGTGCTTTCACTGTTGTTAAGTTAGGATGCTTACCTGGAAAGTAGAATACCTTTATTCCTGTTCCTGTGCCAGTGATTACTTCAGCACATTGTAAAAATTACAGTTGCTTCAAAGGGGAGACTGAAAAGCTGTCCAGCTCTCGCGCAGAATGTGGAGGCCAAGGCATTCTTCTGGGACCTGAGGATTTGAAACTTCTCGGTGGGAGAAGGCAGTGAATCTAAATCTCTGATATTCTGGGTAAGCGGCTTAAGCACTGGATTAGGTAGAAAGAGTGACACTTCTTTGTTATTTCTCAGTGTTACCTAATGAAGCTTTTCATTTCCAGTTTTTTGCTTTTGTTAGAATTGTCTGCAGTGAAAACAAATAGATTTGAAAATATTTGAAAAGAGAAAAAAAAATCACTTAGGTTCAAGGCTAAATGCTTTGTTTGTTTGGACTAAGAACTGAAAAATTTATTATTTGCATAAAGTATTAACTGAGGCTAAGAGCTTAACAGGATTAATGAAGAACTGAATATCACATAGAGAAAAAGAAAGTTCCAAGTGCTTTGGAGGACTGGGTCAGAATCCAAAAGATCTTGAAAAATTGGGAAACCAGTCCAAAATAAACAAAAAGAACCTCAGTAAAGCCAAGCACAAAGTGATACAATTAAGAAGGAACAATCAAATACATATAAAACAAGAAATAATTGCTAGGCAGAAGTACTACAAAAAAAGAGGGTCACTCTGAGTGACAGAGCATCAAAAACACGAAGCTGTAACAACAACAGGAAAAGATAAATCTCATTGTATGATGTATTCAGAGGTCCTTCATGGGTACGACACCACTTCAGCATATCCATGATGCCAAGATCTCAGCAGGTGCACCATGTGTCATCCTTAGTGCTACAGTTCAAGAAAGGTGTAGCCTTCCTGGAGAAACAAAGCAGCGGAAAAGGGGATGGAAAGATGAAAGGCTGCACGGAGATGGAAAAGCCTGAAAGGCTGCATGCTTTTAATCCAGAACAGTGAAGGCACAGGGGCAAAGTGAAACACTTCATGTAAGACCAATCAGTTAGTCTCTTCTTCCATTAGCAGAAGGACAAAGATTGATTCCCCCTTACTTAAGGGGGAACGTTAAAAAAGGGGGTGAGAGGTGTTTTATTTTCTTCACAATAAGGTGTGGCCACAGAAGGGGTTGTGGAAGCTCTCCCACTCCTTTTTTTTGACATGATTTCTCAAGACATCCAGAGTCATGTTGGTAAGAAATGAACTGGAGGGTCCTATTTGTGCACCACCATGAACATAAGCCCCGACTGGGTCTTTCAGCCCTATTTGTAGTGTAAGTGTTGTACAATGAGGTGAAGGTTCACTAAAAACCACCCACAACTTCAATTTCATCAACTGAAATGACCTGATCACAGGCAAATACCAAGTAACTTTTTCTGCTTGCAGCAGGAGTATGTCTGCAAAGTTGTCTAGGGGCTAGTGCTGCCATGGCATGGTATGAAATATGTGCAATCACTCCGAGGCTTACTCTGAGGTCAGAAGCTATTTCCTCATTGGATAGCCCACGTGTAGCAGGCAGGGGGTATCTGACCACTGCAAATAGACCCGGTCAGGGTCGGTGGAGTCAGAATGAAGCAAACCATTTAGATCCCCCCCAATCCAAGAGATTTATTTTCCATTCTTTTTATTATAATGCATTGCTGATTCTGTTTCTTATTACTTTGTGTTCCTTTTACATCACTTGAACAGTTAAAAGGGCCCTTAAAGCGAGTGTCAATAATCTTTATGCATTGTTAATCGCTCCTTTATGTGTTCAGAGAGGGGCAAAATGGCTCTGGTATAAATAAGAAGGTCCTAGGTGTGCAATTAAACTTTGAACTGGGAAAAAGAAAAAATACTCTCCCTGGTTTATGGTCTCCACAGATGGGAAGGAATTGGTCAGGATATGAAATCTATAGATTTGGCACCAGGAATATATTAGGGGGGGGTGGGGAAAAGGTGCTGAATTATCGCTGAATTTTATCTGCTCTGTCTTTCTTGGTTAAGAATTGCCAAGACTATATTATAGCTGGGAGGTCTGGGCAAAAGTGTCTCCAGAGACTCATCCATGAAGTTGCTCACTGGGCAACAGGTGTTATTCTTGTTCAGCAACAGGAGGCTTTCTTAGTCCAGGCCACAAGAGGACACAGATAGTCTGAAAACTTTCCTTTAAGGAAAGCCCATGAAGTAATTTGAGTTACAACTTAGAGGAAAATAAACCCTTTTAAAATTCAACGGCTTTCTCCCATACTGAGACCAGGGTTGCCAAGATTTTTGCCCATTGAGGCCTTTTATAGCCAGCTTCTAAACCCCTGAAAATAGGGCTTTCCAATGGAAATACTGACACAGCCGTAACAACAGCAGTGCAAACGAGGCTGCAATAACACTGCTGGGTCCTGTAAAGGAGAAGGTGCTATGCGGGGGAAAGCATTCACCTGGAACTCATGTGTTTGGCATCACATCCAGCTCACTCTTCACACCCAATATTATTTTTCAGTATTTCACACTCAGTGCAAAAAGAATAACTTTGGTTCCTGGGGATCTCTAAAACATTCTGTGCCTGTTATCTTGGTGGTTTTCCTCAACTTTCCCAAAGACAGTTGGCACAATCTTTTTTATTATTATTTATTACACAGTATAGCAAGTAATAGAGAGCAAATTGTAATTTTTTGAGCTGAAGTAAATTTTAAATATTATAAAACCAAGCAGATCTAAGCAGATCAAAATGACACCTCAAGAAGTGAACACAGTCTGTTGCAGAGTGCATGTTGGTATTGCTCAACTCTGAAGGAGGAAAGCAGAGAAGAGAACTAGAAAACACTCTGTATTTCAAAATATCCTTTATTCCCATGATTAGCAATGATATAATATAGCATCAAGGATTTTGGCCACTTAACGTGAATAGAGCATGTTGACAGATGGAGGAACCCTGTACTGTGCTAATGTTTACCTCAGGCTAGTAGGGGAGGGAGAACTCACCTGACACTGATGCAAACGCACATGCTGCACAGTATTACTGCGGCCTACATGTGGTATCAGTGCTATTTAGTGTGGGATTAATTAGTCACAAGACAGCATTGAAGTCAAGCATTTAGCAAGATTAACAAAGGGACTGGAAACTTATATAATGAAGAGTATCATCTACAGTTACATGAGGAAGAAATGGGGGAAAGAAAAATACGCCCAGGAGTTACTGGAAGGAAAAACAAAGCCTCATAATTTAGAGTATAATCTCTCCTCCAAGTGAAGCATAAGGAAAGAACTCCCCCTTCGGTCCAACACATTCAATTAATGGCTTCTTGCAAATGAGCTGCCTAGTGCAAGGCACTACAAGAAAAAGAATATAGGGATGGCTGGACGGGTGATCTAATGTGTGATACTGTTCCTATGCCATGATTACTGAACCTTTTAGGGTGGCAGTGTGGGTATAGAAATTACACTCTTTGGGAAGGGAAGACAGCAATAAATATATTTATTGTTTTCATAATGTTAAACTTTTTGCTGGGAGAGGAATAAACTGCAACTGCCATGGGACAATGCCACAACCCACAAGGTTTTGGCTTTGCATCTCCAGAGGAATGCAGTGTACACACACGTGCAGGACGGGATAATGGATGGATTTGAAAATGGGTTTGGTCCTGATGCTTTGCAAGGAGTCAAACAAAGGGCAGAAATGTGCCTTTTCAAAGCTCATCTCATCAGAAGCTGGAAACCTCATAGTTCCAGCACTCGTTAGAGCAGCTTTAGAGGCTGCTGCCACCTATGACAGACCGCTCATTGGTTGCACAGTACTTGCAGTCATACGGCACTTGGGGGCTAGGGACAGAATCCTGCTCTGCTCTCAGTCTTGCTCCGCGTGAGGCTGTACATCGGGGCAACACAGTGTTGTTTTGAAGCCTTTTGAACTACATGAGTTCTTGCTTAGCCTGCAGCACCTCCTCCTGAATGGTCCTCCCATGCTGACTAAAATGTCATACAGACCCCACACTGTATATTAACTGTTCCCTTGGCTTCTATGGATAGACACCTGTGGGGACGCTGTGGCATTGCAATGTGTGACCTTCAGGAGGACTCCGAGAATCTGAATGCAGGGGTGAACCTAGGTACATTAGTTTTTAGCATTAGGTCCTAAAAATCTGCTTTGCTTGTCCTCCTATTCCTAGTTAAGAGGAGATGTCCCTTTACTGCGCTTGTGCATCTCTTCATTAAAGTAATCACAGAGGGACAGCATGGTAGCAGCCACCTACACTTTTAATTCAAAAGGAACGCTCCACCATGGCAGACTGAGTGCCCCCATGCTCCCCACTGCCTCCCTGACACTGCTGCGGAAGGTAGATGCGTGCGGTGACTTAAAACCTCTCCACTTTCAATTCTACCTCCTGTTGGGAAGCCATCCTTCTTGCAAACACCCCTGACAGCCACAGGAGTGTGACTGTGGACAGGAGTTTAAGATTTTTCCTACAGTAGCCTTGGTGGGCAGATCCCAACTCAAAACATTTTTTGGCTTTTGCCAGCGCGTAACTTTGATGCCCGTGTTTCACATTCTCACTCTATTCAGCTACCTTCATCACGAGTAAAAGGGGTTGTTCGGAGGCCTAGTTTGGTGCCACCTGGGATATTAAAAAGCCAAAAAAACCCTTTCAGACTGAATAGTTACAAACTGACCCAGGGTTATAAATCTGTACAACACAAATAAGTACAACACAAATAAGCACCCCACACATAGCCTCTGTATGCCTAAAATCTTGTGTAATGCCCACGGTGATATTAGGTTTTATTTTTATGTATTTCTAAATTTGATTTTATTAAATTTTTTTTAATGCCAGATTTATTTGCCAAAACAATGAACAGAATAGTTATTATAGTCATTCTGTCTCCTTAACAGAACAGTTAGTAGCTCAATCATTTGCAGGGCATTTTTGGGTATATTAGATTATAGTCTCAAGAAGTAACAGAGAAGTGAAAGGAGAAGTTGAAGGAATCTAGGAATCACAAGACAAATAGAAAATTAACCATAAACTCAACAAGATGAAGGCTGGAAGAAAAACAATGTCTTTAAGCTTTGTTTCGTTTTACTGTTAGAGAATCCATCTTGGGAACTTAGGAAAGTATATTTTACAGGGACACACAAAGAAAACACATTAACAACTGCTCTTTTTGGTTTAACAAAGAATTGTAAAAAGGTTCTAAGAACCTCTAGAACTATAACTAATAAGTGGAAATTTTTCAGCATGCAAGGCTTTCCCCGTAGAAATATGTCACTGAAAAATCATTTTGTGTTAAGTTTTCCTTTTATTTCACATCTTCTTTAGCCTTCTAGTGTTAATTTGTAGTGTAAAGATGGGATTTTCAACACTGTTTAAAATATGCCAACTCCTTTTTTCCATGAATGTGCGTTGTACATCTAGACCTACAGGTGACTGACACTCCCAGCCTTCATAAAAATAAATGCTGGTGGACATTTTTATTCTCATGCTTTCAGTGGAAAGGAAGACTTTATATCTAGAAACATAGGTTAATGTAACTTAATGCTAACAAGTTTCAATGCTGTAAACTGAGGAAATTGGAAGTGTGCATGGGGAGGATTATTTTCTATAAGCAGCCCAGTGTAGTTTATAAGATTTTTCTTTTTTAATCCTGTCCCTTTGTAAGTGTACATTTAGTTTTGTCTACTTCAGACTCATTTGTAATTAAAGGAAAGAAATAAACAATTCAGAGCATGATTAATATTAAGGTTTTGATACCTTTCCCTGTGCACATTTCTCCAAATGAAAAAGTATGTGTACACCAAATATATATTTAGTGTGGAAATGGCAACACTTATGTTTGCACAAATTATTGAGAGCAAATACTCATATTTGCATTTATGATATCCAGAGCAAGAGTTGGAGTGCATACACGTATTTTAGTGTACAAATGAAAGTACACACGATGGCATAAGTGACAGTGAAATAAATTGGAAAACTAAAGTACAACAGATAAAAAAACCTATGTCTACAGAGCAATTCAGAGGTGCATCTACAGCTCTTTAGGTGCATCAGAGCTTCCCTAAAATTAATAAGCTCTGATATAGAGAGCAATGCAGCTGCAGCATTACTTGGTTCTCCATGAGCTAAATCAGACCTCCTGATGCACTGGGTGAGCATGTAATAGCTTGGTACTCATAGCAGTAACCGTGATGGTAGGATTTTCAGCTATCTCGTTTAGAGCCAATTCAAGTATGCCTACAGTTGCAATAGCACTTGTGGACTGCAAAGACATATCTCGAGCACAAGATATAAATTCGCATAGGCAACAATATGTTCAGCTCTATACAAGGCAGCCAGTGCCTTAGATACTCGTAGTACCACGATCAGTGGAGAGGGGAGTAGGAACTTACAGCCCACTCCTTCCTCTGCAGGGAGCAAAGGGAAAGAAAATGATCGTCCAAGATGCTTCTCGAGGAAGAAAGAGACAAATGCCTTCCGAGATGAAAGACAGAATAACTCCATGGCTCTGTTTGCTTCATAGTAAATGTTCCACACATCCGTAAAAAGACCTAAGTGATGGGACTGTAATTTTCAGCTTAAGAACATACATATATTAAAACTTTTACATTTAGCCAAGTGCTGGAGCTGTTCAGCACTACAGACTGGAGGACTGAACGCATCACAGTTTAGCAAGGAGCAAAAAGAAGCCATGACCATCGAGGTCTCTTTGACCTCCTCAGGGTGGCACATCTATAAACAAGGATAGTGTCAGGTGCTCTGCATTTTTGGACTACAAAAGTTATTCTGGGTTTTCTGTTAGGTATTTCTAGCTTTCAGAATGCACACTTCTGTTATGCTTTGTGGATTACAAGGACAGGAAGGAATTGTGCTGTAATACAATCCTATAATAAGCAGTATTGTATCATAACTCTTGAAAGTAGCAATACATTTGGAAAACATTAAGAAGTTTGCAAGTGGCTACCCAGAATAATTTCGGTATTTTGTTTTTCTTTCTGAGAATGCACTAAAATTACAAATCTCTTGATTTCTAGAGAAAACTATGTTTAATGTTTGTGGAGCAATCCACTTAAGTGAGTTTAGTTTTAAGCCCAAGGAAACATGTCCTTATTTACATCCAGTTGACCTCTTCAGGTTCAGTGGACTTTTACAAATGGACAAAGGGGATGAATTTGTTGTCTGTCTGCTATATCTGAAGCCATGAGTCAACCAGCACTTAATTCAGTCTTCCACAGGAATCTATCTAGCCTGTACAGCTAATATGTGGTAACCCATAGGAGGTAAAATCCTAGAGAGGGCTGAATAAGTGCAGCTTCAGGAGCAGAAGACAACCTCAAGACCTGCTAAGATGCATGAGAGCTGCAAATGGCTTTGTCTTCAATTGGAAGTTTGCACATGTCTGCTAATATAAGCTACAAATCTATCCTGTGACATGTGCATACTATTTGCATTTAAAGTCAGCCTACCGCCCAGGAACTGAAATGGACCCACTAGGATTTGAGTATCATACAGTATAATAAGAACTGATAACAAAATACAAGTAGTTGCACTAATTTCCAGGCCTTTTCCAGACTCACACATAATCCACATAATTCCCACTTCCATTGCAGGGTAGTTTCATGACAAGTCACTGTATTTTTGGCAGAATATACAAACCTGTCTCTTTATGTCCTTTATTGTCAGGATAATCCTCTTAAAACCTTTTTTTTTTAAATCTCTGAAAGTGTTTTTTTTTTTTTTTTAAATGGATTGTACATGTTTTGTTGTTGCAATAATCTTGGTTTTGAGCATCTAGTTCCTTCCATTGTAATCTATAGGGAGGATTATGCAGACAATCCCCCTATTTTGCCTGTATATAGGCGTTTTGGGGAAAAGAAGTAACAAAATGCTTTCAATATTTAATAGTAAATAAATAAATAACCACATCTTCGAAAGTAGGAGAGACTGCTTTTCTTTTTTAAAATTACTTTTTTAAGGAATGAATTGGGAAAAAAACCCAAGCAAGGGATAATATTCCAACAGGTTATAAACTGGAAAGATAGGCAAGGCTCTTGGTTATGCTAGTAAACAGAAACTGGGCCTGGTATAAATCCCATTTAAATCTGTAGACAAAGATTACATCTTACCTCGATTTGAGTCTAGCCCTTATTTCCAGAGGTCAAAGTTTCTCTGGTCTGGCATTTCTAGTTCTGTTTTGCTTCTCACTTATAACCTCTAAGTGCCCCATTCCTGAAAGAAACTTCACAATATAACATATTTGCCCAGCAAGCCAAATTTAGCAAGGATTTTGGCTCTATTTCCTCGCACAAGAGCAGCAGCAGAGCCTCTCTGTGTTACGGTTGATGGGTGCAGACTTGATGCGCCTAATCCTATTAGCTCCCTTCCCAACACTACCAGTGAGCTGTGGTACTGGGAGTTTTCACAGTTCAGGGTTTATAGCAAGCCACAGACGCAGTCCCCATCAACTTGGCTTCTCATCAGGGATTTGTTCTACGGGTCCAAGCCCTTCACATGCAGGATGGAGGGGAAAGAGTTCGGTCATGGATGCCTTGCAGCAATGACCCATCTACAGTCCTTTTTAACACAGAATTTCTGTGTTCCTTCTTTCCTCAGGCACTGCCCTCTCAAGAAAGGCAGTCTTGCTGCTAGGACATCTGTACTTCCACTGGCCGGGGACAAAAGCCCCTTAACAATCACCATGGCGGGGTTATCTGATAGCCATTAAATGTAGTCCAGATTAGCAGAGCAAATACTTCTGAGACTACTTGATGTCTTCGCAATAAAAGACTGAACTGTGGCAAATCTGGAACTCAGCGCAGGCTGAATAAGTGTAGCTTACGTTAACACTCAGGTGCCATCTGAATGCCCCGGCTCCCCAGCACTCCGAGGGGAGCGGGAGGCAGATGGTGTTGGCGAGGGGTTCCGGCACTATTACCTAAAGAAAGTTATTCTGGTTAACTGAATGTAGTGTCTGACTGCATATCAGTATGTATATGCTCCTTTCACAGGCAAGGTAGCACCCTCTTACTTTTACAGAGGGTCCATATCTCTTGCTGTTTAAAGGAATACTCCTCCCTCTTTCTTCATATGCAACACCTATGGATTTAAGAACTTTTTATTGTTTCACCTCTCTGTAAGAGATCACAAAACAGAGAAGGGTTGGACTGAGAACGTAATATCTTTCCCCTTTTTCCAAGAGGTTAAGAAGAAGCTTCTGCATGTATAATTTAGGCTGTTTTCTTCACTGGGCTTATATATTTTGTAGAACAGCAAGTTACTCAGACTACGGTAATACTGTAAGACAGACAATCAAATACGTATCTTGTTCCTAAATGCTTGAGATTAGGATGACAAATTGCATGGGTCCTTCTAACAGTTCACAATAACTTTTCTCTTAAAGCTCCATTTTTCCATTAGATGGAAACAGAAAAATGCATTTGTCACCTGACAGAACAAATCCTAGAACTGAATATGCAGGTTTTCTTCCTGAAGAATCCCCTGTCGTCTGGAAGAAGAGCTGCCATGGCACAACCCTTGTCTCTGGTTGGGGCTGTGGTACCCTCTGTTCTGGTTGAGGACCCTGTCGTGGGACTGTTGCACAGGCACAGAGCTTGTTACCTCAGCAGAGTGGGAATGAGCTCCTCCCTCCTCAGAATTAACAGTCAGATCTTTTCAGTTGTACCCAGGCTGCTGCTCAGCCTTGGGACCTTTGTTTTGGCTGCTGAGAGATCCTACCACCCAAGTACATGGAAACATGATTAATGGATGTTTGGCTGATGCTTCATGTTACATCAGCCCTCTATGTCCAGCATAGGTTGACAGGCTAGGATTTCCCTCTCCTGTTCACTGTGCACTAAACAGCTCTGGTTATTGATTTTTTAATTGTGTTTTCCCACAAATCCTGAGAATTATGTTTTCCCTTTAGATCTATTGGTCAGTTCTTTTGCAGCTTTTTGAAAAGTAGTCTCAGGCTGAGATCATCAAAATGGACTGCAGAAGTTAGGTGCTCATATTAAAAAAAAAATAATTCCCTTTGGCTTCCCTGAAGAGCTTTGCCTCAGTTTTAAAACTCCTGAAAAAGCCGAGTGTACATACACACACAATGACCAGCTATAAATGATGGAGACGTTATACCCTCTAGTGGCAGGAATATACGTCACTCGTAAACACCTGCTGCACAAGCCAGCACTTTGCTTTGTTTTGGGAGAAGCGTCCAGGATGGAGGCTCATAAGGGGTAACGAAGTAGATATTAAACTCTTGTGGACCAGGCACCAGGCAGTGTCCTTTATAACAGATTAGCATCTGAAGAATCAAGAATCAAACAGAAAGACTTGGCCAGAAAAATGAGTGCTAACAACCTAAATTTGTGTACTTAATGGCATGTAGAGTCCCCTTTGTTGCTAGCTAGTTCAACAAAACATAAACCAGGAATAACTGCAGCAAAGCCACTTTCTTTTTATTTTTCTTTTCCTCCATTTTCTGTTCTTAGATACTCTCAGCTATTAACACAGAATTACCTCTAACTATATGAAATAATGCAGCCAAATAGTAAAAACTTTTCATGCTTGGTTTTCATCAGCAATATAACCTGCAGGGTTAAAAAAATATGGAGGAAGCAAAGTAGCCTAAGTTTGGGTATTATTAAAAATATAATCATAAAAATTTACTGAGAACAGGAAAAGTTTATTACCTGACATTTGAGATCATATCCCTCTAGGTAGTTTTGTTCTTATACAACAGTTGCCTCAGCAAAGCAATGGGAGGGATAAGCATGTTTAATTCACGCCTGTTAATATGTAGTAGGTTGCAGAAAGCAGCTTATGAATTTGCTTTTGAAAGTCTGGTGTTTGGGATTTGCTAAGCTATTTGCCTGAGGGCAGGATGACATTCCTGTGGCATGTGTTTTCTTGAATTCCACATAATGCACACTCTTTTTTGCCTAAAACCAGAATTAAAAAAAAAAGGGAAAAAAAACCCAACTTCAAGAAATAGTAGTTGATCGTAAAAGGTAATAGGTCTTTAACTGGATTCTGCTCTGTGATGAAGCATACATTGCTTCTAAGGTTTGGTAGAGGCATACTGGTGTTAGTTTAGAAACAAGTATTATTTACCGCAATGCTGATCCAAATCGCCATCCCATTTTCAGATTCCCCACCACATAATTCAAATCAAGGTTGCTTCATTTCAGTATGGTTTTGTTGTTGTTACATGTTAGTCCATTCGTTTCACTTTGCTGTCCTGCAAAAAATAGTTAAGTCAACACTTTGTAATTAAATTAAGGTCTCTGACTAATTTCTGCTTTCCCCATTTCAGGGTTCCTATGAAGAAGGAGATTTACTAAAAGGTAATGGCCAGTTTTGTTGTTTCTTCTGCTCTTGCCAGGAGCCAGAATGCTTCAGTAAGCCCTGTCACCACAGGCACACTGCTCGGCAGTAATTATTGCACAGCCGTCCATGTATCAAATAAAGAAAACAGTAATTTATAGGTTGGACTTCATAATCTTGCTTTTGATCATTTAAAAGCAACATAGGCTGCATAGGTCTCCTCAGACATAATCTTGTTGTCTTGTCAAGAGCCAGATTAACTAACATATGCTTGTGTTGAAATGAAATGCACAATTTGTAAAGGTTTCCTTTCCAAAGCTGTGCTAATTTTCCAGCTGGGAGCACAGGGCTGCAAGCTTTGGCCTCATGTGGTAGGCTTGTGCCGGGAGCACACATCTGTGTGCACCCCCCTGTGGTATCCCACCAGGGAGCCAAGGGTTAAAACACATAAAAGGGATTCTTTGCTCAGCTGGTCTGCACAAACAGGGACCGACAAGTATCCTAACGGGTAACAGTCATTGGGACATAATACATTACTATGAAATGGCATCTGGGGAAAGACAAGAGATCCTTTAAGGTTCCCTTTGAGGGAAAAACTAAGATGACTTTTCCTTTTATTAGACACCAGAGATTCTGCCCAGCTCAGCCTCATGGCACAAACCCAGTAGGAATCAGGCTTCAGTAGTCCTACTGTTTGTGGAATGGTTAATTTCACAATCCATTTAGAAATCCTTAGTAAGGATAACATTATTTACTCTCTTTTATAAGACGGTTCAAAATCCTTATTATTGTTCAAAATCCTTATTAAAAGGTTATCGTACACTGACCGAAGAATACCAAAGCTGAGAGCAAGAAGCAGGTCTGGCTGTGTGTGGGGGATGAAAGGGAGAGAAAACAAATCCAGAGGCTTGGATAAGAAGTAGAGAAGAGACATTGAGGAAACAAAAATTCACTAGGGAAAGAAGATTCCTGGAGAAGAGGAAAAAAGGATAGAGGACATCCAGCAGCAGGGTTGAGGGACATGAAAACATGCAAGGGACAGGTGAGGCAAGAGAACTGAGCATGGATGGAAAGACAAGGGATCAAAGCCAAGAGAAAATGGGCTTGGGTTTTTATTTTTTGAGCTTAGCTGATGATATGGCACTGGAACTGTTCCTGCTTCAGAGAAAAGCCAGTCAGCAACTGAAAATCTTCTACAGTCCAAAATTCCCTGGGGTTTTGCAGCTGGTAGGAAAAAGAAAATGAATAGGCTACAAGTTCAAAATGCCTTTTGGAAATGTACTTTGTTTTCCAGGGAAATGTGGGCATTTCTCATGAACTGCATTTTTTTAGATAGCTAACAAAAACAGGCCCTACTCCCTTTAAAGTTAATAGCAATGATCCAATTAATGTCAAGGGATTCAGTCCAGAATGAGACAAAACAGTGATGCTCCTGTAGGTAGATATACCGATCATAAAAAAGACTTAAAAGTCAAATGAAGTCCTAACAATCAGTCTCCCAGTTACTGCCTTAGGCTATTACTTGGAATATTATTAGAATAAACGGTATGCCAAGCAAACTATTCTTGTTTCTCTTATGCAAATACACGCAAGAAAAGTTGGAAACAAGCTTCTTCTGGGTATGTAAGACTTGTCATCACTTGGTTCAAAGTACAGCCTTCAATCCCTAAGGAAAGAACTGGTGGACAGAGCTGATGTGCAAACAATGGAAGAGAAAGATATTTCTGATTATGGATGATCTAAATGTAGCATCTTCTTTAGTAACCATCTTCCTTGGTGTCTGAGGAGAAGCTGATAGGACATTACTCTTTTGATGGTGGGAAACAGAAAACTCTCTTGGCCCAACACGCTTCTCTTTAAATGCAGTTACCACTTTTTATGGCTTCATGAACCAGTCATTCTGTGTACCCCAAGGTCGTTTCTCCTTGTTTCTATATTTTTGCTGCTAGACATGTCCCTGAACCAGTGCTAACTCAATGCATCACTCCTCTACAAGGAAAAGTCAGTTGGGAGATAAGATGTTCCCAGAGTTCGCACAAACTTGGTGTGACTTGATGTGACCTCCTTCCTGCCTCCTCTGACCGCCTATCTCAGTAGCTGATAGGCAGCAGGTTTGAACCCATCTGAGTCCTGACGGACTCTCCCATCTTTTTAGTCTGTTTACACACCATGTCTTCCAACATTTTGCTTCATGAGGGTGTGCTGGGTGCAGGTGCCAGGTGCTGGCAGTGAGGGCTGCAGGGGAAGTCTCTGTGAGGAGAGGCCGGGGCTGCCCCGTGCCGGACACAGACGGTTCCAATTGGCTCCAATGGACCCACCGCAGGGCACAGCTGAGCCCCTCGGCCAAGATGGTGGTGTGTCTCAGAAAACGTATTTAAGGAAGGGCAAAAATGCCACATATGCAGGGAGGAGTGAGGAAAAAAAGTGTGAGAAACAGCCCTGCAGACACGTAGGTGAGAGCAGGAGGAGAGGGAGGAGGTGCTCCAGGCGCCTGAGCAGAGATTCCCCCGAGGCTCATGGAGAGCCCACACTGGAGCAGGTTTATCTTGAAGGAGTGCAGCCTGTGGAAGGGCCCATGATGGAGCTGGGGAACAGTGTGAGGAGGAAGGAGCAGCAGAGAGGAGCTGTTACGGAATGACCCCATAACCCACTGTTCCCCATCCCCCTGCACTGCTCAGGGTGGCAGGAGGTAGAGGAGTTGGGAGTGAAGGAGTGAAGTTGAGCCTGGGAAAAAGAGTGGAGGTGGAGTAAAGGTGTTGCTTTAATTTGTCTTTGTTTCTCACTATCCAGATCTATTTTAATTGTCAATAAATTAAATTAATTTTCCCCAAGTCGAGTCTGTTTTGCCCGTGACAGTAATTGGTAAATGATCACCCTGTCTTTATCTCGACCAATGAGTTTTTTCATCTTATCTTCGCCCCTTGTCCTGTTGAGGACGGGCAGTGAGAGAGTAGCTGGGTGGGTGTCTGTCTGCAGTCCAAGCTCACTCTATCACAGAAGCTTAGGCAGAGCTGCAGCTGAGCCCAGATCAATGGGATCTATCGCAGCCTTCACTCATCCTATGCACAGTGCCTGTACTTTGGGAGCAGTCACTGCCAAGCTAAGTCTGCAATACAGACAGAAAAAAGTTTGATTCAAAGGACTCTGCCTATTTAAGTTTCTTTTTGAGGCCACTGTCCATCTCACAGTCTGAGTAGTTTTGGTCTAAGGAGCATTTCTCTTCCTGAGATAACAGTAATTACCTAAATCCTGTGAACTAAACCCCTTAATGAAACGTTTGACTAGAAAATGAGAGTGATATTGTTTAAGATACTTGGTGCCACAGCTTACGGACTGATGTAGGTGACGACTTATGCTTCTTTTTCAACCTTTCCTTTTCTTCCCTTAGGGAAAAATATGTTCTCTATTTATTTTTGTCCAAGTATTTCAGTACCTTCTCTATGGCATTTCAGAAATAATTGGTATCAGTAACAGTAGATCTGTAAGACATTTTTGTGTCAGCACCAATTCCACCCCCTCCCTCCATGATCAGTGAATCTGTTTTCTCTTCCAAGCCCTTTTTTTCCCAAAAAAAGATTTGCTAAAATATGTAATTTCTTTGTCTAACTATTTTGACAAAGAAATGCTATTATTCTTAATATAAATACAAGTTCTATACAGTTTTCTGTTGAATTCTATGTATTGTTTTATTCTGTACCCAGACAGACTTTTTAATTTCTCTTTTTCTTTTTTTTTCCTTTCTTTTTTTTCCTTTGTTTTTTCCCCCCCCTTTTTTTTTTTAGTGCAGGAACACTTGCAGAGCAAATACTTTTCAAATATAATATTCCCTGCCAGACCGAATGCCCTTTAGGCTGTGATTGCTTTTGCATGGAACTAAAGGGCAGAAGGGCAAAGGGAGCCTATACAACCCTTGCACAAGCACTAGGTATTACGGGGTCCTGCATTTCTTTGAAGTAAGAAGTCCTTTTTCTAGTCCTCCTCTCTGCATTGATTAAGAGGGCACAGAGAAGACCAAGCATTCACACACACACACACCTCCCATCAAGCACACCGTAGTAAGCACATGCTACAGAGCTCTGAGAGACGCTGTGCCAGCCGCAGGCACAATGCCACGTGGACTTTTCTCTGGAGTAATGTTGCTGCTCACTGCCAATACCACAAATCTGTTCCCTAAAGGCAGTTGCTACAGTACTCTCTATTTTTGTGTTTTAAGTGTGAGGTGATGGCTCTGTCTGTGTGACTGAGTGGGAACCATGTGAACATACATAGGAAATTATTCTCTTGGCTCTAGGGTAGATGTTGAACAGGGCAAGTCCCAAAGGTTTGCATTTGTTTCTAATCAACAAAGTTTGCACTGTAACAAGAAACATAAGACACTCTTCCGCCACGGGCAAGGCTCATTATACATGAAGGAGCTCACACAATGCTTTCAGAAGAACTGCTAAGAAAACAAGCAGAACAATGTTATATCTTGCTGGACAGTGCTAACATTTGACAATGTAGTAAGTTACAAATGACTTTAAGACTTCTTCCATAGAAACTTTCTGTAACAAATTGGATCACAATAGCCTTAGAAATTTATCTTCTGCCTTTTCAAAAGAATGTTGTCAGAAAGAAAGCAAACATACGAGCCACATGGTACTCTCAGTATATCTCTCTTGTATCTTCCTTAGCCACAATAATTTCATTTCCACCAATGCCACCTCAGCAGGGAGAGAAAAAGTTTCCAGGAACAGATAAAAGGGATGACAGATTCTGTAACAAAGGAAAGCCTGCTTAAAAGTCAGCTGATTTTACTGGGCGTAACCTAGACACTGGGATCCAGGAAAAGAAGAACGTCAAACTGAATTTATTGGCCTGCCAAGGCATTCCCAAGGTCTGGCTGGAGCTGGAATAGCCCTGGCCTTCCACAGAGGGTTTTATCACTTTAGGGAAACGGATCAAGATCATCAACTTCGTTTCTTGTGTTTTATTGAAATCAGTTCCACACCATGACCTTCAAGACAGGTGGATCATATTTAAAAAAAAAAAACAAACAAGGAAAGCAATATGATTCTGGACAAGCGGAGGCTTTTTTAAGTATTAGAAAGAGAGAATAGATTGCCTCAAAATTTGTGTGCAACATGGGAATCCATCTATCTTTCATTAACTTACACAACTTTTTCCATTTGGAAATATTTTTTTCCTAGCTCTTCTTGCTCTTTCCCCCATGCCTTGCACTCTTCTCCTCCTCTTTTCTAGTTTCCAGAGTTTCTTCTTCTCTGCTCCATTTTTCCACATTTTAACAGTGCTGAAAACTAGCCATACAGTGCTGTGCAGAAGCATGATATTTAGGGACTATAAATGAACTTAATATGGAACTGATGGAAAAAAAAACACATTAAAATAACAACTCTTTATCTTCACCAAGATCTGTATAAGGCCCCATTCATTGCATTTATAGCTGGCTTAAATTAACTTTCACTCACTGAGGCTTTTCTGTAAACGTAGCATGGGTCTGCTTTGCCCACCATTGGATCTTGCTTCTGGTTCTATTGAGAGGTTTTCCTTGCATTCAGGCAGTAAAACATCTGGAAAAGAAAGCTCAGTGAAACAATCTTTTTGACAATATCCTTATCTCATGTGAGATACATGAGAACATACCCACGTTAGAAAAGACCAAAGAATGACATACCCTGAAGAGAAAGTGAAATGACTGGAGATGTTTAACTGAGAAGAGGGGCAAATACAAGAAGATATCATAAGTATTTGAAAAATAACAAATTGTGTGAGGTAATTATATTGCAAGCTTCTGTTCGTGGTAGTCCATAACACAGTAATGATGTGTATCTAATGACATTTAAACGCAAGAAGTTTCAAAGTGATAAAAGCTTTAAAAAAAATCATGTAAGGCATTAGTACAGTGGGAAACAAAGAGTCAGAGAAGCCAAAAATTTAATCAGATTCAGAATAAGATTGAATATTCATATGCATATCCGTAACCATTTGATAATCAAAAATGTGTCACATAATACACATCAAGATTTCAACTGGTGTTGAAAGAAGAGAAGAGAAGAGCTCTTTACCCTCACATCTGCCTAGTAGGTCTTTCTCAGAGACATCTGCCACATCTATGTCAAAGACAGAAGGCCTGATTTCATGGCCACTAGTTCTCACCCAGTATGCCAGTTCCTGTTTTCTTTGAAGCTGAGTGATCTTACAACTGAATGTGACGACTTAGCACTTTTCCCTGCCTATCATTATGTTTCTACTACTGTGCGTTAGGAAAGTGAGGGGGAAACAAATCAGCAGATTAGATTATAAACTGGTATAAATAGTCTGATCTCAAGTGATGCTGGCTGAACTACATCTATTTGTACCAGGACCTGGCCAATATTCTTCCTTGGTCAGTGCTGTCAGATGTCCTTCTTCATTTAAAGGTTATGAAAAGATGTCTTTGGGGATGGCGTTTGTTCATATGTGAAAGGATGACTACAAGAAGAGGTAGTATGACTACTAAGAGGTAGGATGACTACAAGAAGAGGTAGTAGGGACACTATAGTTCCAAGAGAATAAATTGTGAGTTTTCTTATCTTCTGTGTTTCTACTACTGAACTATACCAAATATACTGCTGGAGTGTTGCTAATGGGCATGTTTTTAGAATGTGCTCATATTAAAACAAAGTCCCTGACTGTAAAAGCTATGATGGTACCTTGAAATCTCTGGACCTTCAACTTTCTAGGGAAGATGTTGTGTTGCAAGAAGTAAAGTGCTTCAGAAGACAACAGTTCCCAATCTCCAGATGTTCAACTCCTTTCAAAACCTCTGCTGGGCTATCTTATGTTGAAATCTGAGGGGGAGGGAATCTTTCAGTTAGTTGTTATGTTGTTGTCAAGACAAGGCTGGAAGGACTAAAACCAAGGGAAAACAAAAGATCCTATATCCTCAAAAAAAAAAATCCCCCCAAGCAAAAGCCAAAAAGCCAAAAAAAAAAAAAATCCCTTTAAAGGAATTACTCCATTAAATCATTTCAAACAGGGCCTTTGCCAGACTCCACTCCCTCGTAGTAACATAACTAGAATGATTCACTGAGTCAAGAGCTCAGAGGTTGCCAATAACCACTCTATTTCATGGGCTTTTCAGATTCAGTAGGAAATAGCAAATTAAGGATCAGTTAAAGATCTTATATACATGAGGCCTGACATGCTATAGGGTAGGGAAGGGATCATATGTGCTTGCAATTGTGATGGCTTCAAAATGTACCATACTTAAAGAGGGCTCAAATGGTTTGTGGAAAAAGACGTTTCTTGTTGTACCTGTGTGTAACACTCCTACATGGCTCTTACTGTGACTTTGATCTATTTTTCTCTTCCCACTCAAAAAAAAATACCTTCAGATTTCTGGTAATGTCAGACATATATTACTTGTGCCTTTCCGCTCTTCCCCTGAACCTGGAAATTAACAGGTGTAACAAGGGTGAAGGAGCTATCCTTTTAAAGCTTTTCCTATTTAATGCACCTGCATCTAGCTCATAACACAAAGTCCTTCAGAAGCTATATAGAATCACAAAGAAAGACCTCTGCAAGTCCTGCAGCCCAGACCCCTGATCAGACCATGAGTAGATATTGAATTAGAGCAGGTTGCTCAGGGCTGTATCCAGTCAAATTTTGAATAGCTCCAAGGATGGAGACTTCACAACCATTCTGCGAACCTGTTCGAGTGTTTGACCATGCTTGCAAGGCTGTTCTTTTATCTAATCAGAATTTCTTTTGCTTTAACAAGCCTTTTGATTTAAGAAGCCTGGAGAAGGAAACAAATCCCTCTATTTCTTCCATATGCCCTGTTGGAAAGACCCCCATGAAGCCTCCGCTCATTTTGCATATTGTATAAGGTTTTTGTTTGGCTTGGTTTCACTTGGTCCTATTTGCCTTCCCTTGCCTTCCCCACATAGCCAATGTTGAACCCCCCCAGCACCTCCAATGCCCCAGTTTTGGGACAGAGATGCCAATGGCAATACATTTTGGTGCCTGTGAAAGACTTCAGAGCACTCCAGCCTTGACTCCAAGGGCAGAGCCTGCATTCATAGTTGTTGGCTGTTCTCAATCCCCTCCCCAAGGGAGCAGGAATCTCTTACAAGATTAACTGTATACCCTGCTGCTGGTATTGGGAATTTAGGAGGAATCTAGCAGTGGTCTGGCTGGCATCAGGGTTTACATACTATACTCAGTTGTATGTGAAACCACTGCAAACTGTTTTCTTTATACCCTGCATTTACTACAGCTCATTACAGAGCCTTGACATTGTTAATTTGAGTCATGCCACTCAAATTAAAAAAAAAAAAAAAAAAATCAGTTCTAATGTACAGAAAACTCCAAATTTCAGTTTTCAGAGATGCCAAAAAGTAGCAATCTGTTGAATCTGTTTAATTAACAGCAGGGAAAATGATTAATGCAGCAGGGAAAAGTGTTTTAATGTGCACAGTTTTTAATTTTTTCCTGACCATTTGGCAATAGTTTAGATGGGCTGGATGTCCTAGCTTAATAAGGCATTCTGGATAGGAAAAAATCTCAACACCATTAATACTCAGAACAATCTAAATTGTGGGGGGATCTTCAAATTTGGTGATTCCTCCCGTCATCTGACTATACTGTCTGCTCCAAAACACATCATCCTAATCTGTGTATGAAACCAGACCTTACCAAAAACACAGTGAGGAGAAGAACCAGCCATCACCAGCGTATTACCAATTGCTGTGAGAGTCAAATGTCTATTTTCTCCATTGAGGAAACCAATTCTTTCACCTTCTTGGGGTGTGCTGTAACACATGCACATTGGACTTTGCTGCCTTTTTTGTTCCTTCCTTAAGCTCTTAACTCTCCATACACGTAAATACAGAGAGATTTGCTCTTTGTTTCCAAACCACAAGGCTTCTATAGAGTCGTTGATACTTCTGTGAGAGAACTAGAAGGACTTGAGAACACTGGAAAAAGTGCTCCTCAGGAGATTTACAGACTGTAATGATTTGTGCATAGGGAAAACTTTCTGGTTTTGGTTCCCAGCTTCACACTTAGCATGCTGGAGAAAGTTTGTCAGTAAATAAAAAATAATAGCAGCAACAAGAAGAAAAATGTATTTATGAATGGATGATTACAACTTTTTTTATTGGGATGGTGGGCAGACCTCTCCCAACTCTCTTGCCTCAGAATGCCAACCATTTAAATACACTTTCATTATGAACATATAGGACAAGGAGGTGAATCTGAACTGCAGGAGAGGTCAGACTTATTCTCCTCATTTTCTGTCCCTCCTAGATGAGTCTTCCTTGCAGTCTGCTGCAAGACCGGGTATAATAGTAAGGAATATGATGTGTTTGTCCCTAGAATGCAGCAGAAGAAAACAAAAAAGTTTAGAAAAAGACTTTTCCGTTGGGTCTGAGGGAATGAAACATAGAGGATGGTTTGGAATGGTTTGGAAAGGTCCTTAAAAATATTAATGTGTTAAAAATTTTATTTCTCAGTTAAATCATTTAAATTTTCTTGCAGTAAAAGATAAGCTCTCATTCCCTCCAAAAAAGTCTTACTCCTGAAGGCCTTACTTACTTATATGACACTACTGGTGCAGAATAGCAAGTGTTTGGAAAACTCCTGTGGTTAGAAACCATTGAAGGTTAAATTCTCTGCCATCTTTCTTCTCTTCTAAGACCAGAGTTTACAGGGTGGAAGACAGTGAAAAAAAAATCAAATACTTATAGTCTGTTTTGTGTAATCACAAAGATAATTCATGAATATACACATACATGCATGCATGCATGCATACATACATATGTATATACACATATGTAAAACTCTCTTAGAAAATAAATGGAACAAATGTTAGATCTATTGGTAAGAAAAGCTGGTCCTGATTGTTTAATTGTGTAGAAGGATAGAAAATTAAACTGAGGCTGAGGTCCAACTGAGAGTTAATTGAAGACCTGTACCTGAGAAATGAAAGAAATACAAGTAGAGAAAAGATGAATGAGAGAAGCTGGAAATCGAACAGAAGGGGAATATTCTCTGAGTGTCTCTCAATTAGCAGAGGTGCCATTGCAATCCTTCAGTTATATAATAGCAAGGGCAGTGAAGTTACATCACAGGAAAGATGTGTTAAATTGACTTTCTTATCTCTTAGTATTTTTCTTTCATATTATTCCTGGATAACAGAAGTTTGAGGGTAATATCTGTGGTTGTAAGAGCCACAGAGATCTACTATTTTAAAGACCAGATCATTGAAAAATGCAGTAGAAGATCTGGGAGGAAAGACACTGCATGAGGTATGTGTGGAAAAAAAAGAGACCAGATAGCTTACTGATCTGGAAGTGAACCTAGGAGTTATCATGGGGAAAAATGAACCCACTACACAGCTACAGTAATAAAGGAAACTCAAGGCACATGGCTATCTTTACAGGGAATATAAAACAAAAGGATGTTGTATTTTCACTAATACAGCCCATCCGAAATGCAGCAAGCAGCACTAATCACCATATCACAGACAAGATATCATCATTGAAAACAGCACTGGAAAAGATCCTGAAACCAACAGGAGGATGACTACCAACTTTAAGAGGTTTGGAAGTTTGTCTTAAGGTTAGAAAAAAGGTTTCAAATGGAACTGCAGAGTTTTTAAAATAGCCATGCTAATAAAAAAAATCCCAAATCACCAACATTTCTTTATGGGAGTTTAATTTCATTCTTAAAACTGCTATTATTACCTCATTTTGAAACTCTCTTTTCCTATCTTTGATGTGTTACAAAAAATGCAGTCTTCACCTACTTTGTTCACTGCCCAAATGGACTGGTGATATGTCAAAAAACTTAGTTCCTTACAGACAAGCAAATTTTTTACAGGTTAGTTTGAAGTGCACTTCCTAGTTTTACCTTCTCCCATTCCTAATAATTGATAGTATTATAATAAAAATAAGTACTTCCTCAAACCAGTTGCTTGCAGTTTGTCAAAATTTAGAATTCATATTTTAATATTCTTTGTGTTGTTTTTGAAAATTACTTTTGGTCCAGTATTGAATGGTAAGCTTATATTTTCTCTTAAGTTACTAAGCTTTCAAATCGAATATTTCTTGCATTATTCAAAGGCAGCTGAAATGATAAACTTCAAATATGACGCATTTATCAGTCTTACATATCAAGCCAAATCTGAGAATGTGTATCAAATTATTTCAAAAGCTTATAATTTTATAGTTTAGTTTCAAAATGTGTATATTTAAACTTTTCCCTTAATTCCTAACACAATAGCGATATCTACTCTATTGTCATTGCTAGACTGTA
This sequence comes from Calonectris borealis, assembly GCF_964195595.1. Classification (NCBI taxonomy): domain Eukaryota; kingdom Metazoa; phylum Chordata; class Aves; order Procellariiformes; family Procellariidae; genus Calonectris; species Calonectris borealis. The sequence continues at coordinate 82,927,000 of NC_134312.1, forward strand.
AATTCTAGAAAGTGAGGATTCAGTATTCAAATACCAAGTCAAGCAGCAAGAGCTTGATATATTTTATTGACAAATCTAACCGAATTGGTGAACAAAAAAAAATCAAATCACAGAATATGTAATGTTAGGTTATCAATAAATAGCTGAAACAATATGTTTGCATGAAGGATGTATTTATGTTTACAAGCTTCTCAGGCAATACAGCTCTTGTCTAGAGAGCCTTTAATAAAACCTCCATGATTCTAGTTTTGTAGAATCTACAGATTAAATTGGAATAGTTGAAAAACCTTCCTCCCAAAAATGTATGAGGACTGTTTTTTCTTTCCATTTCTTTTTTAGGTAGCAATACTAATTTTAAATTGCTTTCAGATGCTTGATATTTTAACTAGCTGGCAAGAAGCAAATTTTGAGAAGTATATCACACCCCCCCGCTCCTGAATTCTCAACAGAACACTAGTAGAAAATTGAGGAAAATATCATTGAGCCCAAAGAAATCTTAGTAGCCTACTCTAGATAAAAACTGAGTAATTATTCAGTCTTATTTAGAACAATAGCTTAAAATTTAAAAGTCTGACAGCTCTAGTTTTAACACTAACTTAGGAATAAAGCCAACAGTTGTGTTGTTGCATATTTCCCCCTACAGATATTAATTAAGGTGTGTTTAACTCCCATCCCCAAGACCTACTCCCTCCATTATGGAAATAGTATTCATCTTCCTACAAAGCAGAAGATATTTCTGTGCCTTCAGCATGATGAAGGGAATTGACATGACTGATAGCAATCAGTTATTCACCCCTGGGTGAAGGAATTGGTAACAGAGTGGCAAGTTAATGAAGAATTAGGTGTTAGATCTGGGATCTGGGAAAGATTTCTTCAGAGATTATTTAAAACATGTTAAGTCTTTCCTCTGGCAACAAAATCACCACCTGGGTTGAAGGGACATCAACAAGGAGACTAAATCACATCTCCCACCTGCCAACTTTTCACTCAATGACTCCTATCAAGTCAGCACAAAAATATGCCACTGCACATGGATGTTTTTCAGTTTCTAAAACAAATAAACATGCAATCAAATGTCTTCATCATATAAAATACTGCAGACTGAAATCTCCACACCTGCTCATGCAAGCAGTGTTTTACTCTGAGGACAGCAGGTCCTCCAGGATGAGAGGGATCAAGGTTTTGTGGCAGCCCAGTTGTGGCTTTCAGCTCCCATCTGGTTGCTGGGGCAGGACTGAGGGCTCAGGTTAAGACCCTAGATGTGTGTTTCTCCTGCCTAGTGTCTCACATACCTCTTAACCTTACTCTGGCTTTGTACACAGTTTTCCAAACATAGACTCTCCAGACTAAGCCTCTGAACTGAGATGAAGTCATCTTAATCAGTAGTAGATGCTTTCGAAAGGAGATTGTCCCCCCAGGATCTTTGTGTTAGGTGTGTATAGTTCAAGATCCCATTTTACTGGGCACGCAAAACCTGAAGTCCCCCAAAAGGTGGTCTCTTAGAGACTTTGACTTACGTAGTCTGTAGGCTTCTATCCTCCTTTAAATTAACATAAAGGTTTACCTACATTTGTCTTTATCTCACACTGAAACATGAATGAAGACTAAGGTTCAGAAATCTGGCAAGGAACAGAACTACTGAAAGCAAAGACCTGGATGCCTTATGGTGCCTGAGGGCTAAACCCTGGTGTTAGTGAGTCCAGCATGCTAGTTCTGTTTCAAGGAGACAGTTCCTATCCTCTTCCTAAACAAAGAGGTGTAAATTCCCAGAGCCAAATTCCCAGAGTTTGGGATTCAACCAAAAGACAAACAAACAGAAAATAATCTCTCTTGGCATAACATAACGCATGAGCACGGGAGCAAAATTCTTCCCTCTTTGGCATATGCCTTTACTCATCAGGAGGAAAAAAAAAAAAGAGAATGCTATTTTCAATGACTCGTACAGAATTTCTCTTAGCTAAGGGCTACCTTATTCCCTTGTCACTCTCAGGCCTTCTTTAGGTACAGACGGAGATAACCCAGAGAGATGTACAAAACAATTCTTCTGAGGAGCGTGGGTAGAAAAGTGGTGTGTTAGTCCCAGCAGTTCAGCTACTCTTGTCAACAGAACAGTAGGCTCTGCTCTGCATTTGTCACATCTGCTATACATGCCAGCCATGAGATAGTACAAAGGGAAGAGGAACATAAGATTTTATCACTATTTTCCCTAATCTTCCTTTCTTAGAACAAATCCCTGTATTCTCAGGGATTAGGGTCAGACAAGATCTGTTGAGCTCTCAGCCATACTGTTGCTGGCCTTTACATTAAGGTGTAGAATATAGAGTAAAAAGAAATTATTTGCACCCAAATCAGAGATTAGACGTTAAATGGCTCCAAGTACCATACGCCAAATACGCTTTAGTGCTTGATGAACAGTTCCTGTGGGTGCTGCCCTTGGGACAGGCAAGTCACAGTCCTGACTCCCCTGGAGCCCACCAGCTTTTGATGGAAGAAGCAAAAGAAGACACAGCAGGCGGGGAACTGTGCTTCAGACTTTCTTCATCATGCCTGAAATCTCGTGAAGTTCATTAGAGAAATGAGGTTTGGGGGTTTGGTTGTGGGTTTTTTTTCTCTTCCCAAACCACAAAGAGACGCAATTAGCTGTTGGCTAGGCAGACACTGCCCACAGCTAGGGCCTTCTCGGCAGACAGCATTTTCTGTATGGCACTCAGTCAAATACAGCTTTGTTTAAATTTTCAATTCATCTCTGTGCAGTTGGTTAGTTAATTGTGTTTTGCAAGTGGCAATTTACAGTTGGAGACAACACACTTTTTCCTAAACAGAAGTCACCTAGCCTCAAGGCACTGTATTCAACTCTGATACAGCTAGTATATTCAGCCTGTACAGTCTATCCTCAGTGATTAGTCTTGATTATTTCAAGCTTGTTTTATAGAAGCTCCAGGTTTCCTGAAGCAGAAATTTCTCCTCATCAAAAGAGACAGTGTAGCAGCACAGGCTTGGAATGCAAAAGACAGAGAAAATAACCTATGCCCAGCAGCCACACCAAAGAAATCTCTTCTTTTGTGCTCATTACCCATGAATCTTGTCACATTTTAACTGTGGGAACCATGTGGGGATGTAGGTGTGATAGGTATTCCCAAATGGAGGACACAGTAAGACCAGAGTGTGATTTCCTGAGATGGTCTGCCCTAAATTATAGCTTGGGTACCTGTCTGAAAGTAAAAGGATGAGATCGTGGGAGGTCTGAGGAGCAGCTGGACGGGTATATTCTATGTGTGTCTTGGCCCATGGGAGAGAGTGAACACGCCAGAGCCAAACTGTAATCGGTCCAACCGAAGAATAGGACTAATTTAACTCTACGAGACATAGCCCACGCTCAAAGTGAAACACCTGTGCTGAAAGGAGGCTTTCCATGGAACAGAAAACAAACTAGATAAGCCTTTAAATTCTTTTATCCAAAGCATTACTTCTCCCTTACTCATGCTAAGAACTAAAGAGGGCTTTTAACAAACAGCTCTGATGTCTTCTCTTCCCTCTTCTCCATGAGATGTCTTGCCGAAGACAAACTGCTACCTAACCCCATGTTCCAGTTCCTAAAAATGCATAAATGTTCAATGGAAAAGGAGCAGAAATCCAGAGCCTCCCTCTCCTAACTGAGTGTCCTTATCATTAGCATATAAGGTCACATTTACACATTTTACCTCCCTCTTCTGAAGAACATTTAGCAAGACTGTCAAAAGGGCAGCTTCAGCAATGAAGCCCATGCAAGAGTAAGTGGCAGTTATGACATGCACCAGGATATGGGAGACCCTTCCAGAAGGACATTAGAGTTGAATGTCCCTCATCCCTGGTGAGTGCCCTAAAATCTGATTTTTCCAAATGGGAAGCTGGGGCTGGAGCTTCAGTGATCAAAATGTAGGTGAAAATTTAGGCATTTTTAAAGAGCAACAGAAGATGAACTGGGGTCATTATGGCTGAATGAATAGGCACTTACAGGTAATATTTAGCACATACATTGAGGGAGTTGGTTGTCCGATTTATTTCTTTGCGTGTGTGGAGGGGGGTGATGTTGGATATGCAGGTGCTTCAGCTTTTTTCTGTTAAGTGAATACTCCACACAGCTGTTGCCCAGATGCTCTGCTAACTTTAAATAGATATTTAAGCAAAAATGCACAAAGGCGCACGAGGCACTCAAATGCTTAGCAATGGGTTGAAGAACAGGAAGAATAAAGACAGGTGAGGAATAGGTGCTCCTACTTATGTTTGGATTGGTGAGGGTGATAGACAATCTGTGCTCTCTCAGCCCCTCATCTAGAACCGATGGACAAGGAGGAGAGGCAGGGGAAGGAAGTCACCCCTCAAGTCTTCCCTGCTATTGGCTGAATAGCGGAATTCAGTTTTCATTCTAACCTACTGCAAAGGTGTCATGGGTGCTAGCTTTATTCTTAACCCTTGAAGAAGCAACAGGGTTTGTGGCTAGGGCACATAATTCACTCTTGGGCGGGGCAAAGGGTGGAGGAAGGAAGGAAGGAAGGGTCACAGTGACACTCTTGGGTTACACGCACCTCAGCTGGGAACATCATGCCCTCCCTCAGTGCAGTTTTGACATTCAGCAGTCTAAGTCATCATTGCTCATCAGATGTTTTCTTCTTTCACTACCTGCTTTGTGAACCCTCTAGCATGCTTTCAGTGGAGCAGTTCTCCCTCACGAGCTAGGACTCTGTCTCTAGAAAAGAGTGTAGGTTTCTTAAGATAGCTCTGTGATAAAAAGGTGTTTATCACATAGTTCTACAATTTCTCCTGCATCTCTGATGAACTCACCTGCTCCCTGCTCACTATTCCATCTCCCTTGGGCTGCTCTCAGCATGCCAGACTTCTGGGAATTTTCTACAGCTGCCATACATGAAAAAAAAAGAAATCATTTACCGCTAAAATGTTCTTTCCTTCTGCCTCTCAGTGTAAAACTCCCCTAAAATGCAGCAATGGCTATTCACCACATGTCAATGACTGGTACAAAAAATTTATCTGACATAGTTCAAAACAAGAACAATTCTAATAAATAAGAGGGGAGAATAACATATGTCATTTCCTTCCAGTCCTAGGCATAACCAAGAAGTCAGTTCTTAAAATTGAAATATGTTTAGGTCTCTAATTTTTTTTTTTTTACTTTTTGGCTCTTACTGAACTCCAAATAGCTGACTTCATAAAAGTTAAAGAAGTTTATAAACCCTATAAAACCTTAGGTTTATAGGGTTAGTGATGCAACTAAAAGAAGCAATTATAATGTAAGAAATCCAATTACATGGATATGTATGGATGCATTTAAAACTCTACAACATTTCTAAACCACATTTTTCTGTTAAATATCCAGGTAAATACGGAATATTTGTTGACAAAATGAAGCATGAATGATCTATTGCCCTCTCTTTGAAACTTTCTGATTAATTTACAACCAGTTGGAGTGATAACTATAACTAATCAGAACAATCTTTCTTATAGATCATCATGTCAATTGTCTTTTTACAGATAAGTAACAATTATAAGCCTTGAACATTAAAATAAACTCTTTCTTCAACTTCAGGGCATAAAATTAACATAATCTGGATCATAGCCTACCACCAAATGCCCATTTTCCTTAAGATTTTGTATTACATTCCAAAATTGTATTTGTATCATGTTTGATTAGGCATCATGTTGACAGTCAATAACGTCAGAGATGCAATACCTGAAGGCATTTATTCATATGAATATTGTGAACCTATATAGGTAACCTTCACAGAAGAAAATAGGCAGTTCCTGTGAGCAATAATTTGTACAGCTGACATTTGTCATCGGGATTTTGGTCTGTCATGACACAATGATTTAGCTTGATAGGTCTCACTCCTGTCACACTGTCACTGTCTTTAAAGAAAAATTTGCACTGACTACTGCCAAAGAAAGGAGATAATGTAGAGAACAGGCCATATTCAAGGGGATTTGGCTTCACAAAGAAAAGAAAGAATGTGTTGAGGCTACTCTGATGAAATGATTTCCTTGTGCACTATGTTCTGCTTTGAGGGCTATGAGCACTGAGGTGGCATCTACAATCCCAGATTCTTAATCCAGCTGAAGAGTTGCTGGTTTTCAGCAACTGAAGATCATCAACAGGCTAGAGAAATTCTCTTTGGTGTCTTCCTTTGTTTCTTGCCCAATATCTTCTTGTCCAGTGTGTGTGAAAAAACGACTTCAATACAAGCAAGCTCTATCCTGGGATTTGGGGACTGGGGCATTGCTTGGGGATTAACACATTGCTATCTTTATCTCCCAGACTGCACCGTACCAGCAGCAGGACTGAAATTAAGAAAGCGATACACCGGCTACTTGTTTTATAGCTTTTCCATGTACTGGTTACAACAAAGAAGCTGACCCATAATTTTCAGTTGACACCCGTATGTACAAGCTCTGAATTTGAGTAGCGCTGTTCACTTCGAAGAGTCATTTCAGGACAGAGTTGTAGCAAATATGTGTTTACAAACAAGATACTCTAGAAGGTATTAATTATTTAAGTGACAGAATATTTGCCATTATTGTTTGATAATTTTTTGCATTGTTCTAGTAGGATACCAGGCAGTGTTTCACATTAAATATGCAAATACTGGATATCACCCTAGTGGATGGCTGCTAGCCTTGCGGCTCCTGCCTCAAATGCAGGTTGGTGCAAGATGTTATTGTTTTGCAACTTTAGTCTCCTCAAGGTATGAGAGTGGCTTAAAACGTTTTCCTTATAAAACACGTTGATAGAGCTCAAGAGAGCATTTTAAGCCTGAGGAACAGATCTGCTTAGTGGAAGCATAGATTGCATTGAACTAAAACTAGTGATAGTAAAATCCACATGTGGCTAAATGGATATAAAAGAAATTTAGGACACATACATACAGTAAAACTTAAACAATACTATGCACAGCTCTACTATGTTCACTATAAGATAGCTGGCAAAAGTTAAAAATCACAGCCCCTTGTAACACATATCGGAATATACACAACATCTAGGGATGAGTTTGACAGCTCTTTAAAAATATGTATCAGCACTCCATTCTTTGGACCCTTTGCTGTGCAAGAGAATAACTAGGTATTTACCTGAGTTTGTTTTGTTTCCTCTTCTGCTCTGCCCTTTTTGCTAAGGCTGGAAAACTTTAAACAAAATTTAGCTAGCATTTGAATCCGTGAATTAGTATCTAGACTTTCTGCCTAGATAAAAACATGCTTCCTTTCACCTACCGGTGACTTCCAGCCTGCTCTACTTTCTGTCCCCCCTCAATCAGTCAAAATGACAATCTCTGTTTTTCTGGTAACCCTTTCAATCCTCTATCCGCTAGAGAGCTTTTAATTACATTGCAAAACTTAAAATTTTGTCTCTCCATGTGTGTTAGGTAGAAATAGACATCAAGATAATATTGCTTGAGATGAGGTGTTAATATGATAAGTTCAATAACCTTAAAAGAAGTCACAAATGATAGATAAGAGATAATGTGATTTTAGGAGCTTGTTGAAATTTCACAATTTGCCATAACATTGTGCATTTGAATAGCACAAGCAATTAAACTCTTAAATAACATTGGTAAATAAAGTTAATATTAAAGATACACTACATTCAGTGGTATTGAGTTTGTAAGTGTAGCTATTACAACAGCACACATATTTGCCAATTGAAAACACATCTGTGTTGGAAAGACAGAAAATGAGATAAAATCCATGATTCAAAGAAATTCCAACCCAAATGGCCAGGGTGTGTCACTTTTCCCTGTGTTTTCTCTGCCTCATTATGTAGCAATCTGGAAAGGTTCATAGAAATTTCACCCATTTTGGAATCATAAAATAGTAAATAAACTACAGGAAGACTGATGAGGCTGATGTTTGGGGATAGAAGCAGGAAAAAAATACAGCATATTTGAAATGCAGATGGATTAACATTATAAGAACTCGATCTCTTGGCCTGTTAAACATTTGTATCTTGAAATAATATTCAAACTATTTGCACAAACTTTCATTCTCTTTCCCTCTGTTTTCTACAGAGTTTGTACAATTTACACCCGAGTGTGGGGATAAATCTGTAGCACCTCTCAAAAAAGCTACATAAATTTAGCCAAATGCCCAGTCCCTAACACACAGCTTTGCATCATTACAGGACAGCATCAATAAAGTTTTAAGAAAATGAGTAGCTGATTCCCATGCACAAGAGTCCTTTATTGTGTTGCAAGTAATAAAAACGATGAAAAAACAGTTGTGATTTTTTTAAGAGAGAGAAGGCAAAACTAGAAGCTCGCTCTAAATTTATTCAGGGGCTCAGCTGAAACACCCTTGAAAACAGCAGCGCACTCCTCAGACTCTGACCAGGATCTGGATTTTGCAGTCAGGGCCCATGCCTGTTTCTAACCTTTGCTGTTATCAGTCCCCATAAGAATCTTGTTGATTAAATCTTCACTGCTGTAAGGAAAAGTCCCCCATAACAGTCCATTTTTTAAAATTCAATGGACTGAATTTGACCAGACAGGAACACACGTGTCTTACAGGGTCCTGTATGGTGTACTTGTAGCCTCTGATGCAGGATAGCTCCTTACCAAGGGCTGAAGGGAGAGCACTGCTCTGTCTTGGGGGACAGTAAGCAGTTTGAGCAGACACGGTGCCTCCACAGCATGAAGGACAGCCACCATATGTTCAGATAGTCTTCTACAACCTCCCTTCTGTCTCTTCCCTGACTCCTGTGTAAGTTAATCTCCAGCAAGTCTGGAGGTACTACCTGGTGCAGACTCTGCTCAAGGTACCAGAAATATAGCAGCAGTGGTGGTAGGCCCATACCTCTTTGAAAATACAAAGAAAGATGCAATTCATAAAGTCATTTTGCGGCTCATTTACCAATTTTAATCCTGAGAGTTATTCCTACCATTAATTTAAATATTATTATGATTGTTCAAATATATTACCAGTTCAGTACTTCTTTGGAACATGAAATGAACAACTGGAAAATTTTCTTCTGAAAAAATACAGGTTGTAAAGCTGGTGCGGTAGTTTCTGATTTATTCCTTCCAAATTGTCCATGAAAGAAAGAGGTTTCAGGAGATAATTTAGAATCACACCACTACTTAGCCACCTTGTTGGAATATTTCTGTGACTGTTTCTGCTTCTAATGAATCAGTAATGGCACTCTGAACTTATGAAAGCAAGTCTCTTTGACTACATGAGAAGAATTCATGTCTAATACTGTAATGCTGAAGTGCATTGTGGGAATGAGGTAAATCACAGTAAGTCATTTCGATCATAGCCTGAATGTCCACATGAGCATAAAACATAAAACATCAAGCTTACAGCCCCACTGGAAAGATTTCTTTTCATTGCCATCCTCTTCTTTAAAGCATCTTTCGTCTGGCATTACATTAGATGAAAGTTAAAAGCAATGCTGATAATTGTGTCACCAACAGAATTTAACCAAATATAGTTTATTTCCAATACAGAATTAAATTCCTATTTTAGATAGACATGTCCATCTTGGATCCATTTATCAAAAGTAAATGTCTAGGAAACCAGCTGAAATTAAATTAATGCCACACACTTTATAGGCACTGGCTAATATCCAGACTGCTAAAATGGCAATGCAGAATTGTAAAGGCACAGGCATATTGTTTATATGCGCTGGCTGAAACCCAAAATGGTTACAGTAAGTAGGAGAATAAAACGTTAGTAACAGGGCCCTCTACTCCTCACTTTAGGCCAGCAAGTATAATACTTTAGCTGGGAATAGGTGATAATTATGAAACATAGGCACATAAACCTCCAGGCATAGATCCTTCATGATCCTGAGCATTCACACCTGGCAGACACTGGAGGAGAAGGAGCAAGAGACATAGACACACTCTGAGTGTCTCACAAATGGACCAAAGCCCATACCTCTTTGAAAGGTATGGTTTGGTTTGGTTCTCTTCCATGCAGTGTGACTCTCAGATGAACAAGGGTGTTGATGGCTTTTCAAGGGTGCTAAGCTGGATTGTATTTTATTTTACAAAATTAGAGGCTGAACGTGTTAGCCTCCGACACACTCCTAGTCCTCAGTAGGAGCCAGAAGATGCTGCATCTCAGAGAGGCAGACCCTCTGTCTGATAGTTGGCCCTTGTGAGAAATGGCGCTTAGGAGGAATACCCCTGCCACCTGCAGGGTCTGGAAAAAGCTTTCTGCAGCCTGATGAAGAGTTTTCAAGACTTTTTATGCCTCCCTAGCCTTCTTCCTAATGTAACAGAAACGTAGCAAGGGCATGGACCTCATTTGGTATTCTCAAAATTTATTTTTTAGAAAAAAGATGTCCGCAGATGCAAGGCTTCATCCTGTTTCATGGCTATGCAGTGCTGACAGTGCGCACTGAAAGCAGCATGGGTAACCTAGGCTGCTTTCCAAAGGTGGGAAAGACATGTCGTAAGACCTGTCAAGATTCCTGAGATCTCTATCTGCACCTTAGAGAGGTCATCCTGAACTCCAGCTGAGTGCATAACTCACAGAAATTACATTGATTTTGTAGTCGTTAATTTATTTTTCATATTTATTTGCCATTGGAAATTATTCCCCAAAAGCTTAATAATAGATTTGGCCCAGGGAAACAGAATCAACATCCCATGGAAAATGTTGAGAGACTGGAAAACAAGTTCATATTGATTCACAATAAACAAAACAAAACAGAAAAACCCAGGCGTGGTTCATGGGATAGGAATTCTAAAATATTCCATTTTGGGAGTTTGGTGGCTTGCTTGCTGCCCAGCTTGAAAGCATCATCATTTCTGTTTTCTCAATGCAGGAAGAAAACCACAATAATTTAAATTAAAAAAAAAAAAAAAAAAAAAAAGGAAAAAAGCACCCTTTCAGATTCCATTGTCTATGAACCCATATACTTTACCTTCTTGATCATCACCTTTTTTTTACTTTCAAACTTGTGCTCAGCTCCTTTACAGGCAGCCTTGAAGTCTTTGCTTTTCTTCAATGAAAGTGAGAGAAATGGACTAGAGTCTTCAAGGTAGGCTGCTGGGAAGATACTGTTTTGATTTTCTGAAGAGAAAACTGCAATATTCCAGTAAAATTGTAATTTTCCCATACAGGATCTAAGTTGTTCAAAACCAGAGCCTTTTCATCAGGAAAATAACCCTCTAATGAGTCTGTTTCCTCCCAAACAGTCTAGACAAGGTCTGCAATTAGCTTCTGGCCATTAGATGATTTATAGACAATTCACTACTAAAATCTGACATGTAAAACTCGAATTCTGTAGGGTTTTTTAGATGTTATAGAAGACGAATAAATGAAAATAAGTCTGAGAACTGTCTGAACACTACCAGTACTTTTGTATCTTTATTTCAAAAGCTGCAATTCAGTTGTGTACACACAAGTATCTGGTGCAATTTGAGACACTTGAGGATCTCTAAGACATTCACGTGAGTTAGACAGAAATGACACAGGACTTGTGGAAAGCCTACCCCTTCCAAAGCAGCAGCTCCAGACAAACAGGATATCAAAGAACAGCTCAGATGATGTTAGATGCTGATGTTAGACAGCTGAATACCACCCCAAACCTGCTTTCTATACATAGACTTTAAGATTTGCTTTTTCAAGTATCTCTACTCAGAAGTGCATTCATGAGAATCTTGCCCAAAAGTAAACCTAGCTTAAATGAATTCCAGCTCATTGACTTAGAATCAAGAACACGAATTTTTTGAAAAACATTTTTTTCTGTAAACTGCTGCCTTTAACATGGGTCCTCAGGGACATCTGTGTAATGTTAGTACGCACACAGGCTTTTCGGAAGAGCAGTAATGGACAGTTTGACAGAGCAGTTGCTGAATGTGCTGCAGAGGGGAGTTTGTACACACATTTGTATGTATGGGAGGGAGATCCCAGTCTCTTTTGGCAGTGCTAAAAGGGATAAAGGCTTGCTTTTGTCCCTGAAGAAAGCACATCTGACTGACCCCGTGCATGCTACAGCCGCGGTGAGATAAGGGGAAGTTTTGAATCCTCAAAGATCACTTTTCAGAACAGAGACAAACTTTTACTATCACTTACTATTACTAATAAGATCACAGGGTACTGCTGAAAAGGACAGCCTCTGAAAGCTGTGACACTGTATCAATCATTTGACAAATTTCATACCCTTATCTCTTACCAACATAAAGGTAGTAATAACAGACCATGATCTGGGTTTATAAAAGCAACACTCAGACTGTGTTGCAAAAACTGGTTTGGAAGTCTCACAGAGTTTTACACTATTATAAAATCAGGTATGTGCCCAAGACACTGCTGTAAAAAAGATTGTGGTCGTGTTTTCTCCATTTAAATAACCATGTTTCCTTATGCAAATAAGATAAAGAATATTTTATCTTTCAGGGGAAAATATAATGAAAGAGACATTTAATAACACATGGAGATAACGATGTACAATTTGACCATTTTAAAAGAAAAATGGATAAAGAGGAGGTATTGTGAGACAACAAGAGAAGATTCCCGCGTTTCACTGAAATGATGTTAGGAAAGTAGTTCTTCAGAAACATGCAGTATCCTGGGGCAAGAGCTGTTTGTGATACATCTGTGATGACAGCAGTTTGTTAGAGACCCAGATTATAGGGAAATGTTCCAGCATGCAGACGACTCTAAGGCTTTAACAATATGAAAAGGATGGCAATGGCTCAATAGAGCAGAAATCCTAAGGGGAGCCGCAGTCAAGGTTGAAGATATTCAGGGTATGGCCTAAGCAGTTAGTTCACCTGGTATCCCACAGAGAGAGAGCACATTTAAGTAAACAGATGGTATAAACTCATTGCAGGGGCTCTTTTTTATTACAGCTCCCACTTCAAAGCTGCTCTGCTTAACATCACTGCAAACCTCCGCAGAGCAGCTCAGCACAACACTGCCATTCCCTGCCTGCCAGCTCGCTGTGGCCCTGTCTCAGGCACACAGCTCATCGACCCACAGCAACACGCGTGTCCAGCTCACCTACTGACACAGCAGTAAGTGAGCTTGTTCTCCTCTTCACAGCAACTCCTCGTGCTACCACGCTGCCAGCATTTTATAGTGTTGCCGTCACTTGCGTGCCTTGTCTTTCAGCCCCTATTGTGCCCCAGACTGCACGTGTCTCTGCCGCTTCCCCTGCAAATGTCACTGCAGCTACCCCATCTGGAGCTTAACGGGCCATCTCCACCTACAGCACCTCCCTCGCAGGTATAGGGTAGCACCACCACTACCACGCTCCTTGTGGCAATGGCTCAGCACCGGCTTAGGTCCCCTGGCCTCCGCAGAACCCCCATTTCTTCCCACAACATGTGCACTGCCACAGTCTGACAACTCACGGTCATCTTCCATCCATCTGATGCTACTATTGGAAAAGGCAGATTCACTGGTATTCTGCAGACCTTTCAACCATATCTTCTTGTCTGAGTTGAAGGTAAAACACGCCCTTAAATACAAAATAGCTGGTTTTTGACTGCTGGGTTTCTACTTCTCCCAGTGATCCATGTAGCTCCTGCCTTTGCTAAGATAAGTTCACTTCCTCCATTATGGCAGCTCTGATGTGTTAACTGGTACGTGTGAATGCTCTGACACCCTGCTCACGCAGCTTCCTGCCTGCATAAAACTGAGAGGAACAGACTTACAGTAGTTGCAGTCCCTAAGTCCACCCGGGATGCAGAGGTATGAAGCTCCATCAAGAGAACTGGGAGACTTTTTCTGCTCTAGAGATCATGACTAGAGAACATGTGGACTGGTGGTGACACAAGTGGACAGAGAAGGAAGATGAGCACTGCAGTGAAAAAGAGACTTTAGCAGTTGGGCATTTTGTGTCTGTTATTCATCACTTAATTTAAGCTACTAATGAATTTGAGAGAATGAAATCTTGTTCAATTTTTAGCAGAATGCGTCCCCTTTAGTCAAAGCATGAGATCATATACTATGTATCTCTAAAGATCCCCAGAAAGGAAGATAAAATTTGACATGGCATTCTTGAGGTTTTAGGCTGAAATAGAAAGCAGAAAAATAGAAAAGAATTCCATGCCATCACACCTAGCCTCCTCCAAAGAGTGTCTTTGTACTTCATAAAGAAGCAAACACATAAAAAACACATGCACACAGGTCCAAGATTTTCAAACAGCTTTCTGAAATATTAAGGAGAGGTTTTTTTCTTTGGGGGTAAAGGTTTGCTGCATATTTTCAAGAGCATGAGAAGTCATGCTTTGATTCATTCTGGTATTGACAGTCACATGACTTTGTTTCTCCTTCCTGACCTGGCATTTACAAAAAGAGACCATAGATGAAATCAGAGAATGTTGCAAATATCACCCAGGCTCATGTAAAAGCATGATCCCAGTAGGTGTGAGATGGAGTAGAACTAATGATTCTGTGATAGGAGTAGCCAAACAAAGTTTCAGTCTAACACACGGATGCTGCAGATTCTGCTTATAGAAAGGAAGCAAAAACTACCAAACAAATACAATGTAGTGTAGTTGTTCACCCTGCTATTCAGAAAGTTGTATGACAGTGCTAGGGAATGCCAGACCTCTCACTATCTTTTCTTATGGACTTTTAAAACTACCTTTAATACCATAACCAATACCTACAAAGCTTTCAGTTTAACTCAAGTTGTGATAAATGAAATCAAATACGAAATGGACCAAGACTCATTTTTACAGCTTCTGTAAGGAGGAACATCCAAAAGAAACACTTGGTGAGTTGCTGCTCTCTACTGGGGAAAGGATGTAAGAAAGACTACCCAACAAGAATCACATGGCACATGCATTATTTAGTTGTATCAATTCTCTGTACTACAAGTTATTCCAGTCTTATCCGTGAGCTGATTTATTACTTTTAAAGTGATTTTGATAGCGTCTTCACGAGTTAAGTCTGCATAAGTAATTTTGTACACGATTTTATATGCAGGTGTATACCTATCTTAAAATTTCAATAGACTAATTTGCCAGATATTTACCTCTTCTCCTTCCCTCTTCCCAACACACACATCACCATATTATCTTATAGTTCCTCTAAAACACATCTTTTCTATTAAGAAATTATCTGATTCCCCTTAGGCTAGCATATTCAGATTTTACCAAATCATCCAAAACTGGACCTGGTATATGTGGCACAGGGTATAATGATTGATGCTAGGGCACTGTGA
Organism: Calonectris borealis; assembly: GCF_964195595.1. Taxonomy (NCBI): domain Eukaryota; kingdom Metazoa; phylum Chordata; class Aves; order Procellariiformes; family Procellariidae; genus Calonectris; species Calonectris borealis. The sequence continues at coordinate 82,942,169 of NC_134312.1, forward strand.
TGATGACAAAAGCAGGAATTAGGAAATGAATAGGCTGACAAGGTGAGCTCAATGTGTATGATTACCTTTGGGAACATGCTTGAGCACAGGTTCAAAGATACTAACAAAAGCAGAAGACGGGGTTACCAAACGGCAATCTGGTTGCCTAGTTAATGTGCTTTGACTGGAGCAAGAAACAAGTTGTTCTCATTAAATGGCCGTTGATAGAGCTAATGGAACATAGAGATCAGTGCCCCCGGATGAGAGAGTCATGAAAGCTATATCTTGCTAAAAGATAGTGTTACTAATCCCCTCTCTCCACACCCTAAGTACTGAATGGGGATTTAGCCTGGGTGAATCACCCTGAGATGAGTCTGGAGCCTGGCAGGACAGAGGTGACAGTGTCCGGAAGAATGAAATCTTTTCAGATTCTCATTTTGGGCTCATGCCCAAAACTGTCCTCATCAAAGCATCTGCCTTCAGACTGTTAGATCACTTCACAGCCTTAGTGGGAGAAACACTCACTGCCACCTGCACTTGACTTGCAATCATGCCTTTCTCTATGGGACATGGGCTTGGCTGTTTATAATCTCTTGCCTAGGTTTTACTGTAGTCCCAGGAGACAGAAGCTAAATTTCCCCTATAAAGTAAGCCTCAGCTGCTCTTGAGTACAGCACCCACCTCTTCCCTCTTCAGAAACACAGGTTAGTGGGAACACATTACCCTCATTCACTGCTCCTTCCACTGACCTACCAAGCATCAAGTCCGGTTCAAAGCCCCTTGTCCAGTTCTCAGTGATATGCCTGGCTGTGGCTGTGACTAACTGCTAGGCTAATTTCTTCCACAGTGAAGACCTCACACAACTGTAACACTCTAATTTTGGTAAGCAGAAGACTTGTGGTCACAGAAAATGAGCTTTCTCTGAGATAACCTGAAGCTATAGACCTGGCCAGCAGATAAAAAGAAGGAAGAAGGTGATCATAATACTTTTTTTACAGCCAAGTACAAAATTCATTCTTTTTTTCTTTTTTTTTTTGGTTTTTCTTTCTTGTTTTTCTTTCTTCCCCTCCCTCCCCCCATTTTCCCTTAATAACTTCTCAAATACATCAGTACCTCACAAGAGCATAAATGCTTACAAATACACTTTTTTTTTTTTTAAATTCCAGCCTGGAGTTTCAATTTTGCTTTCAACAGCTGGACTGAAACATTTCTTTCTGCAGGAACCACAAAGGATGATTTTACACCAGTACATGCAGATAAACTTGAGATGATTCCAACTGCTCTAACCCCAGAATTGAAAGCTGGAGGAGACTAGAGCAGAAATACCTAAGTCAGCTCAGGTGTCCAAAGAACCTTGACATGGAACTGTTGATAAACTGGTCAAGAATTTGTGGGGAAGGATCAGAGCACAGACCAATGCAGGCAATGTTTTGGCAGGTATCCGCTACAGACCACCTGCTCATGAAGAGGAAGTAGATGAAACCCTCTTCAGGCAGGTAGAAGAAGTCTTGCAGTCACGGGCTCTGATACTCATGGGGACATCAACCATATCAGTATCTGTTGAAACTGCAAAAGTGCTGGATGCAAGCAGTCCAGGTGATTTCTGGACTGTGTTGAAGACAATTCCATGATGGAGGTGATTCATGAGATGACTAGGGAAGAGATGCTCTGTAAGCCCTACTACTCACAAAAAAGGAAGAACTGGTTGGGGATGTGAAGGTCAAGGGAAGCCTTAGCTGCTGTCATCATAAAATGGTAGAGTTTAAAATCCTGAGAGAAGTGAGCAAGAAAAACAGTAGAATCACAGCCCTGGATTTCAGGAGATAAACTTTTGGCTTTTTCAGAGATCTTCTTGTGGGAGGGAAAAAGGCCTAAAGGAGCTTCAGGGAGTTTTCAAGGACTACCTCCTCAAAACACAACAATAGTACATTCAGATGTGTGGAAATTCAAGCAAACACATGGCAGAAGGTCAGCATGAATAAACAAGAAACACCTACCTGAGCTCAAACACAAAAAACAAGTGTAAAGGTGATACCAGCAGGGATGGGCTAACTAGGAGGAATATAGAGGCACTGCCTGAGCATGCAGGGATGGAGTAAGAAAATCCAAAGCTCAGCTGGAGCTGAAACAAGCAAGGATATGAAAAGCAACAGGAAGGGCTTCTATAAATACATTGCCAGCAAAATGAAGGTGAAGGACAAAGCTACCCCACTGCTCAACAGGCTTGGGGACCTAGTGACAAAAAAAAATGGAAAAAGCTGAGATATTCAATACACTTTTTGTTTGTGTTTGCACTGGTAATATATGCCTTCAGGTCTCCCAGATCCCTAAATTTACTTACATTAATCTTGGGGAACATAACATTACCCATAGAACAGGAAGACAGAGTTAGGGAACATTTAAGCCAATTGGACATACTTAGGTTCATGGGACTAGTTGGTATGCCCATGATGGTGCTGAGGGAGCCCTGCACTGTCACTGTGATGCTCTTCAAAAGCTCATGGCAATCAAGGAAAGTTCCTTATGACTGAGAAGAGGCCAACATCACACCCATCTTTAAGGAGGGTCAGAGGGAAGATCCAAGAAACTGTAGAAGAGTTAGCTTAATCTCAGTCTCTGGGATGATTAAGGAGCAAATTCTCCTGGAAGTTGTTTCCAGGCACGTGAAAGATGAGAAGGGGTTTGGGAGGAGACATTTTCAATTTACCAACAGTAAATCACGCCTGACCAACCTGATTGCTTTCTACAATGAGGTGACTGACTATGTGGATATCAAGAGTGCAGTGAATGATATATTCCTTGACTTTTAGAAAGGCCTTTGGTTTGGTCTCCCATATTAACCTTATAACCAAATAAATATGATATTAACTGAATAACTGGATGATAGGGTTGGTGAAAAATGGGCAGAACTGTCAGGCTCAAAGCTGGATGGACAGAAACACAAAATCAAGCTAGGGGACAGTAACCAGTACCATCCCTCTTGGATTGGTATTAGGCTCAATACTGTTTAATATCTTCATTAACAACCTGGACAGTGGGACAAAGAATACTCTCAGCAAGATGTAGAGGAGTAGCTGATACACTGAAGCGCAGGGCTGCTATTCAAAGCCAACTAGACAAACTGGAAAAATGGCCTGACAGGGACCTCACGATGCTCAAAAAGCCAAATGCAAAGTCTTGTATATGGAGAATAACCATATTGATCTGTGACTGGTACAGTGGGATTTGTGTCTGGGACAGTGACTATGGCAGCAACTCTGCAGAAAGAGACCTGTGAGGTTGGATGGGCAACAAGCTAAGTACGTGACAGCAGCATGCCATCACCAAAGGGTCTGCTGCCTGTGGAGGACCCACACCAGAACAGAGGAACAGTGAGAAGCAAAAGGCAGTGGAGGAGAATGGGTAAGAAGCAAAGAGTGGCAGCAGAAAACCATTACGCGCTGACCCTAGCCTCCTGTGCCATCCATCAACTCACCAAAGGGATTGGGAATAACTGACTGTAACACCCTGTGAAAAACAAGTGGAGTTAAGACTAGGAAGGCCAGAGGAGTGGAGTATGGATTATGACTCAAGTTGAGACTGAGGAAGGGGAAGGAAATATGTACCCCTAAGTGTTTGTTTAATTGTTTATATCTTCTTTTTTCTCAATATCAGAATCAGTAAGTAAAAGTTTGTGTTAATTGGCAATAAATTAAAACTCACCAAGTTGAGACTATTTTGCCTCTCACATGTTGTTTCTGTGTACAACTACCTAATAGGATGATATAGAGAAAACAGGATCAGGCAAATCTCAGAAGTGCACAGTGAAAGATACAACAGACACAAGCTGGAATATGGTAAATTCTGGCTCACTACAAAATTATTATGAGGGCAGTCAAACACTTAAGCAGGTGCCCAGGAAGACTGTGGATTACCTTGAAGATACTCAGAACTTAATCGGACAAACCCCGGAGCAACCCATTCTAGTCAGACCTGCTTGGAGCAGATGGCTGTCCTAGACAATCTCCAGAGGTACTATCCTCTTTTATCAATGCAGGAAAGCCACATTTGCACAAGGCTGTATCCAAGCTAATTACCTGCTGCGATGGTTCAGCCAAGCATAACTAGCAGTATGTGAACGTGCCAAGACTACTGCCAGCATTAAGCCAGGAATACAGCAGAACTGCACAGAACAGTGAGGATTTACCTGTTCAGGACTCCACCAGCTCACGGGACTGTGCTCCACTACATAGTGTAAAAGTGGTCTACAAAGCCACACTGAGGGACATCTATAGAGACATAGAGAAAAACAAATGGCCTTTATTAAGAACATATCAAAGGAAACAATAGGCAAGTATTTAACAAAATGCATGTGAATGTTTTTGTGATTATTTACATGTGTGTGCTCATGCGCATGTGTGTAGGCATACACATGTATATGATTTTCTTCATTCTGGTATCTTTACGTAACTGCCAGCAAAACTTTTAAGGATACATCAGGTCTTAGAATAAACGAAGAAGTGACCTAGTGCACACCTATGAGAAGGCACATATGCTTAGTGTTAAAGATGGGTGAGTTCTGGTCTCCCTTGCAGCCAGACTCCCTCAGATCCCCCTTTCTGTTGGTCTGTGAATCGCTTTGTTGGAAAATCAGCACAGACACAGGTCAAATCTGGTCAGATGTTTTGAAAAAGAACTGGAAAGAAGGCAGAATAGTTTCTGCCACTCTTTATGTCCCGGGCGGAGTCTGGTTTAAAGTCCTCATTGAGAAGTTCCCATTTTCTCTCGGATCCATAAAAAGGTGGACGTGAACAGGGAGGGAGAGGGCAGGGGAAGGCTCTGCCATGGTCTTTCTCTGCTGATTAGCCAGGCTCATTTAGGAAGTAAGCATAGTGTCATGCATCTTATGCAAGAATATGACTGCCACACCACTATACAGTGTGTCTGGAAGCCCCCAAGCAGAGTTCTAGTGGATTCATGAGTAGTTTGGCTGTCTTACAGCCATATCACATCCTCTCCAATGCAAGAGCAAAGTTCAACACTTCAGCCCAGGAAGGTAGCCAGTCACTTGGCAAAGAAAAAAAATTCATAATACCAGCAGATCTGGAGCAGAGATAAGAGCACGGCACTCACAGGAGACAGCTGGGGAGTATTCTGGTATATATTCAGGGTCTTTTATGTTGGTCTCTCACTCTAATTGAGAACAGGCTTGTGTTGAAGACCTCAGGTGATCTCAGCTCTCCACACACTTCTGCCTGTCAAGACAGAGGGAGAGACGGAACTGCTGCTTGTGCCTTCTTCTTTATCCTTGTGCAGAAAACACCTTTCTTCCACTAAATGCAGTCTGCTTGCTTCATGAAGGGTGAGATTTGAAGACCCTTACAGACATAACTTGACCCATCTTTGGCTTGGTCAATCTAAAATCTTGCTAAAAAGCGACACAGAGAGGTAATCATCTCTAATAAGAGAGCTCCATCCTAATCTTTTCAGGTCAAGCACTGATACCTTGAAATGAAGCTAGTAAGAGCTCATGGTCCATGCTGCCCTGTAGATACAGCATTCCAGGAAACCTTGCCCTCTGCCATTCCAAAAGCACCAGCAAAGCAGACTTAACAGTTCCTGCCCAATCCATGGCCAGCTAACAGCACCTACACTCAGAACGGCAAATTACCTTTGGGAGTTTGGCATAAAGTAAATGTAACCGTCTCCCCATCCTCCTTGTCATTATCACTGCAGGAAAAACAGCAGCAGCACAGAAGGGAATCACAGCTCATGGCATTCCTGGCATTTTGGTACTGCACAGAGGTATGGGTTTGTTTTCTTTTTCTCCAGTGGGACAGAAGTATTTGAAAAACAGGCTATGCCTTTTACCTGCTTTGCAAACTTTCTAATGCTTTATTTACCATATACTATGACAAGTATTAGACATTTCTCAGACAACACCCTAAGCAGGTTTCTGCTTTTCTTCTGGGCTTGGTGAAAAGAAATGATGATTTCTTATCATGCTTCACCCATATGGGGTATGCAGGATGATGAAGAGCTCTGGCTTGAACACATCACATGTTTGCAAATCCCCGCATATGCATACCAGCATGTTATAGGTCTCCTGACATGTAAATCACCTGTGGGCCAGATGCAGTTTTTACAAGAGAGAAGCAAAATCTGGGGGCAATTTTTTTAGAACACTGGAAGGAGTCTGAGTGCAGATTGATTATTAACATGGACTGCAGGCTGGGCTAACTAAAGAAATGGTCTTCATTTAACCCATTTTTTCCAGAGCTTTTATAAAACTCAGACATTAAAAAAAAAAAGTCATACTATTCCCTAAGTGAGGCATACCAGTTATAAGAGCAATAGAAGCTAACTAAAAACTACTTTCTAGAAGTGTTTTTGAATTGAAATGTGTATCCAATGTGTATGTTAAGTAACTATAGTGCACACACCTGGCTTGTGGGTGGGTATGTACATTAATTCCCCCCCTTAGAAATGTATTAGAAGAACACTGTTAAGGTTGTAAGGTCAAGCATTTAAAAGATAGAAAATGTCAAAAATGAGGTAGTGTCTGAAGTACTGTAATTGAGCTCCTCTGTGAGATTGAAATGTGATAAATTCTGGAACTGAGTGATCCTAGTCCTTTTTTATCTTCCCCTTTTAAAGGACTTCTCTCTCTGGAAGTGCTCAAAGTGCTTAGGCTGGTCTGTACTCATTTACAGCCATTCTCCTCATTCATTTCTCCTCATTCTGTGTGGCCTCAGGACACGCTTATTCAAATCCTGCTCTGAAGACAGAAGTCTTAATTCCCCCATGGGATTTCCCACAAGTAGCAAGTGTAAATCATCTGCCTGAGTCCTTTAGTGCCACAGTAAGGGAAGGTGAAGACACGCTTGACTGACTGTCTTGTACTTCTTGTTTGCTCAACAGCATGGTGTCTGAAGGCTTCACGAACATGAACGATGTTATCCCTGAAAACATCCTTTACTGATGGGGACAAGAAACAGAGTTATTAAAATTAAAAGTATCGCTTATGTGACAGCCCAGTTTGAAGGCCCCAATTATCCAGATTTCTTAGCAAAATTAGCATGCTTTGTATCTAGTACCTAGTTTCTGAGATTTCAGTTGCAGTCATGAGGACTCAGAGCTCCTGCAAATCCAAAGCCAGGATGCAAAGCCATCCACTGTGGCACCCAGTCCTGGGCATGATTCAAGGCTGTGCCCTGAAAGATGGTGCTGTTGTAAAGCTCCTCAGATCCATCCACTTCATTGACAGCAGCCAATGGGAGGCCATCCTGCGTCTAATATTTGGCAAAGGGGAGCAGAGTCCATGTGTGTGTGCTACCATGTATCACACATCACATCTGCTCTAAATTTGCCAAATGAATAAAAAGGAAACTTCATCATATGGCATTTTACTGACACTCGGGTGAGTCACCTCAGTCTAATCTCAGTTCCTGGAGCTTATGGAGTAGATGACAGCTGCAACAGTTTAGCATTTCTAGCTTGGACCATTGCATTTTGCCAGTAAGCTGCAGAGCTGTGTGCTGGCACGGCTCCTGGGTTCCCTTCCAGTTCTAGCAGGGAGTATTTTGTTGGCTTCAATTCCTCTTGCAACTAGACCTCATCCACTTGTTGTCTTTAGGTTCTTTTCTTCTTTTCCAGCTACTTCCATCTTCATAATTTGCCTCCTCTCTCTTCCTTATCATGCCTACCGCATTTCTCCTGCTATAACCTCGCTCTCATCAGGTATCTACCCCAATGCTCACCAAACTTACATCTAGCTCTCCTAATTCTAATCCACAGCTTTCCGCTGGGACTGAGGAAATTACTGAATTCGTGGTTCTGATCCCTGCATCAGAAATTGTTCCTGTGTTTTATAGGAAAGAATTCTTGAATAAAAAGCAGCAACTGTCTTAGAAATCACCTGGAACTTAGGCAACATGACATGAGTAGTTACTGCACAAGCATAGAAGGGGTAGATAAAGCAGTTTATCTGTTCAATTCGGATTCAAGGACAAGATTAGCATTATGCACAAGGAGGTAAAGTTCTTGTCCCCTCTGAAATTTCTACCAGCTTTAGTGAGACAGGGATTTTTCCTCTAGTATCTACTTTTAAGTTACCAAAGGCAAAAATCTGTAAATTAGAAGCCTCTAAATGCCAGGCTCCAAGAATTAATCAAACTGTGCTCTGGCCTTCTGTACTGTTTTTCTTTTCAAATCTGAGGTTCATACACGTTACGCACTCTTACAAGTTGAGTATATATTCCCATTCTATGCTATGTAGAAATTCCCAGTAAATTCTACTCATTTTGGCAAAATTACTTTAAGAGAAATGCACTATTCGTTGCAAATGGGGATACACACCGCCATTATAAAGTACTGGGACAGACCCAGCTCCACAAGACAAGTTCTTATTCTTAATCATTGTGTCTCTTGGAGTGAGAGTTTTACTCAACTTTCCTTTTAGAAAGAAGAGGAAAGGTAAATCTAATTGTCTTGAACTTCAGAAATGGCTTTTTTTAAGTCCTCAAGTCATAACTCCCCATTTTTATTGCATATGCAATATATTTATACCCAGTTATTCTGAGGTTACATTACATTCATGGCCCAAGATAATGAATGCCTTCAATTCATACCAGCTTCTACGTTCAGGCTTATGAACAGTACCTATGCCAAGAGTTATCTATAATAAAAATCATGAGATTTTGACATTGTAAAAATAGGTTGCAGGTATCTGATACCTGAGGCTTGATCTTGTACTCACTCACATCTACCTAAAACAAAGGAGTTCACTGAAATCAAAGGACTGATACCAGGTGGAGACGGAGATCCAGTCTTGATCCTGCACTGATTTGTTACTTCAGTAGGCATAGGATGACTCGAAATAAGGAAGCCAGGCACTACAGTTGTCCTTCGAAATGTTCTCTTTTTTTCCTTTCGTTGCTTGCTCTTCCCACCCCCAAGCCATTAAATGCCAGAACTACTGTTAAATGTCTGATTTCAAAATAGTTCCCAGAGCAACCAGCAATTTGACCAAAGACCTCAGGAAGTCAACATCTACCCAGAAGGGCAGAAGTAGACCACTGGAAATCTTTTCCTCTGTTTTGCAGTTTGATCCATGACTTGGGCTGCAGCCAAGTGCTCCTTCCAGACAATCCACAATATCCTTTTCTAAAATAAAAGCCACTAAACCTGTTTCTCCCCATAGGCACACACAAAAACCTTAAACAAGGTTCTTTGTTTCCAGATGAAAGGAGTGGCTCTTTTGACAGCAGCAATGGCTGTTTACATGGGCAGTTTGGTTCCAAAAGGTACTTTAACACCCCTTGTACTCAACAGCACGACAGAATCTTATTCAAGATTCATTTTCCAGAACTTGAGCTCTGCCTTCATATTGGGTAGCATTTACAAGCAGTCAGACCTGGAAGCCAACTCAAAAAAATTCTTCTCTTACTCTGATGTGCGCGCGCGCGCACACACACACACACGTACAGACACATGCACACGCGCACACACGCACACACACATTTCATTGTATTCCCAACACGTTCTTTGCCTAACCTTAAAATGACCCAAATTTCCGTGCTGTTTTCCTCAGTCTATCTCTATATCTACTGACAATCTTTCAGCACACTCTTCTCCAACTCAAAGCAGAACTTAAAGTGAAGTTTAACTGCTTCCAAGACATTTTTTCTTCTGCCTCATAAAGTTTCTGACAATAAGCAGCTCATTGTTTGTTGTTATTACCTCAGCAGAGACCCCGCTGAGAGAGTGGCTGCCTTCAAAAATCTACTCAATAGCATGGTCTCTGAGGGCTACATGTTGTCATATTTGCCAAGAATGCACACAAAAATAATCAAACATGTATCACAAAGAGAGAATTTACTTAGTTTTGTCAGAAGTCCTCAGAGTTAATAGTCTGAAGTGGTTTGGAAACCTGATAACCTGAAGTCCTGAAGACCTTTTTCCTGCTTCTTGGTAGAAACAACAGTGACTTGTTTACTACGTGTTGAACTGCATGCCAGCTGAACGTAAAATTGCCATGAGAGCTAGAAAATCATCTGACAGGTGGATGGGCCTGTCAGAGAACTAATGGTGTAGATGCAAAGTTAGTGTTCTTGAAGGTAAGAACTGAGTTCAACCACCTTTGTACACCACCTTTGCACACCACCTCTGCCAGTGTCACCTCTGATGTCATGTAGGGCCATCTAAAAAGTAAGAAATTCAGTATAACTCCCTTCTAAGTCTGAGGAGGTTTAAAACCCTATCCCACCACTTAAAAAGTGGATCACCAATGGCTAACCAAGGAAAGTGGAAGAAGTGAAGTAAAGAGCACTCTTCCTTTCACCCACTGAATTGCTTTGGAAAAAAAAAATAATTCAAGACTCATTGCTTTAAAAGCAACTGCACTCCATGGCATTCTGCTTAATCATGACCAATTCTTCCCCAACATCTAGCTAGTTGTGTTTTCCACCAAGAAAATTGCTTTCCACTGTCAGATCACACCAGGGAAAATTTCCACATAATGCTTCAAAACAACAACAGGAAAACCTGGATTTTCACACTTCACTGCTCATTAGTACAGTTAATGATCCAACAGAATACAAATATTTGACTTATCACAAAGACAGGGCACGAAATCAAAATAAAGCGTTAACTTTCCCATATGCACTAGGAAAGAGCTCAGGTATGTGCGAATATGCTTTTGTGTATCTTTTATTTGTGCTTTAACACCTGGAGAAGAAATCCTGCAAAGGGCCTACTTGCGCATCAAAGGCCGGTGTGGTGAAACCTGTAGAAGTTGTGTTTGGGATAGTCCTGTCTTTGCCACAAAAGCCAGACAGGCAACATCTCTGGGATGCTATCTATGTAAACTGATCCAGGCCTGATCCTTCTTTACGTGAACGCTCAATCTGGCAACATGAAAGAACTTAAAAATAGATATAAATGACAATCTAGTTTCACTGGCAGGACAGTATGAATGGGAAAGAGGGTCTTAGCTTGAATGTGACAAAAGCCCTACGTGAATGGAGTTGGTTCTTTCACAACTTTGCAAATGCGTGTTTACACAGCTCTCTGCAGGTAGCTGAGGGGGTTTGCCAAGAGCTGGACATGCCCCCACAGGGCTTTAGTAGGGACTTTATCAGATTTCTTGACTTTGCTCCAGTCTGAGACTCAGCAGCTCTGTTGTGTCTGAACTTTCATTACGCTTCATTGAAGAAAAAGGTCCCACTTTTTTAAGAACTTTGTTTCTGAAAACAACGTTTTAACCTTCCTGGAGACTTCTCAGTTGGTTTTCTACAAAGTGCCCATTACAAGGACCTGTGTTCTCCAATCACACTCACGGCGATAATTATCCATCAGGCCCCAGTGGGAATCCCCATATTTAACTTACAAACACCCCCCTGGCACCCCTCCTCCCCTTCCCATGAGCTTCCCCCTGCCAGCCATACACAGCATTTCTGCTTCTGCTCTGAGGGCTATCACACACCCTGGTCTGCAAGGATCAAATGCAACCCCCCCAGAAGCACTGGAGGAGTGCAGTGTTTCTGATCCCAGGCTTCTGATTTTGGGGGTGTGAACAACTTCTCCTCTCCTGCTGTAGCAGTCGGGCTCCTCTGAGCTGCTCCCCTGGGCAGCTCGGGCACTCCAGCCCCCTCCTCACTGCTTAATCAAACCACGAACACCCTGTCAGCCGGTACATTCATTACCTTAATCTGTAACATGTGTGGGAGGGCAGATTCCACACTCTGTAGTCACTACACCTCTGCTCAGGCCTGATTTAGAAAGCTTTCAAGCGCAGTCTGCTCAGATCCTTTCTTGGTTGTCCTCTTCCGTCTGCCAGCAGCAGAGCAGTAACAATTCTGGGTTGGCTTAGAGCACCATCTCATTGCCCAAACACACCCTGGTGGGTCCACACAGCTAAATTCACCGCCAAAAGCACTCAGTGGCCCAAGCCCTGAAATCCCGTTGTTTCCCAAAAGCCTGCCTAAGCCTTGCCTGAACAAGAACTGTAGGGCTGCCAAGGAAAGGAGCGGGGGTGAGGGGCTTAGCATTAAAAGGGGTGGGCATGACAGCAAGCTGTCATGTTTCCTCCAAATTGACCTGAAAGTACTTCGCTCACTACAGTTTGGATTAAGTGGTATTAAGAATTACTCAACAGACATAAGCCAGAGACAGTCCCAGGGCTCCTTTCAGACCAGCTGCAATAGGTGCAGCTGCTGAGCAGTAGGTATCTGGCCTAATGGGATAATGATATATAGCTCCTACGTTATGTACACAGGTTCTGCAATAATCAAATGATACTTGGGATCCATCAGCCTCCTCCATTTACATAAAACTCTATCCCAACCTTACTTTAAAAAACAAAGAAGGAGAAGGGGCATGAGGGGATTTCCATGAGGGAGATTTAAGCATTTGACTCCAGGTTGTGGTTGTGACCCCCGCCATATGACTCTCTGAAAAGGATTTAAGACAGTCCCATCTCCTGCTCTTCCCCACCACCTGTGCATTTCCTGCTGTACACTGCAGGGTGCTGTCATCCCCTGTCCTAACATCTGGACTCTTGTAAATTTTGCTTGTTACAAGGACTCTTTACTTTTTTCAAGGATGTGGCACCCAGTTTGGGAGAAGGAGCAGGTACCTGCAGCCACGTGAGGATCCGCTGACTGCTCTGCTGCCATAGTTCTATATTAGCATCCTCCCCCGTGTGCCTCACTCTACGGCAAGGGTTTGCTGGGTGAATAAGGAAAATGTGCTCTTACATGTGCTTCCCTAGATAGCATATTAATATAGCAGCAACCCTAGTTCGGCTTTTCCTTCAGAGTATCCAGAAAGAAGCCACTTCATCCACTGGGTGCCCTCAGCTTCACAGGTACACACAAAAAGTGCATACCTCTGGGCCCATACACATACACATGCAGAGACACCAGACTCATTATGTCTGGAAGAACCATCTTGAAATCATCACTGTTAACGATGATGGGTAGTCAAAAGAGAAAGGCCCAGAGCCTCCCTCCTTGCCTTTTTTGTATTTCTGTGTGCAGGAATTCCTGATTTGTATGAAGGCAAGAACAATATCCTTTCAAAAACGCCCATTGAAAATAAAATCTTACTCAAAAATCCATAAAAGAGTTTTTCAAAACAGCTTTGACTCATTTGGGAAACATCCAGTGTTTTTATTTGAAAGTGTTTGATAGAATCAAGTCAAATCACACTTCATAATACTGAATTTTCTTCAGTAATATTCTCTACAGTTCCCAAATTAAGTCACTTTTTCTTTTTCATGGACTCCAATTCAGCAAACTATTTCCTATTTTATTTCAGGTGCACTAAATCTCTTTTGTTTTAATGTGTCAGTTTAAAATAACCCTAAGCATTATACCCACAAACATGCCTTTAAAGTGTACCCTTGCTCTGCAATCCCTGTTCACTTTCTTTCACAGGCATCTCTTGGGTCATAGAAATCTTTTATTCCAGTACATTTTCTGAGAAGGCTGAACATTTGCATAGTTATTTGAATAGATGCAGAAAAATATCTCCTTTAGAAAATTGCACAGCACAAGCAAAACTACTTACTGCTTATTTTATTACACCATATAAGTCAGAACAGCACAAAGAGACATTAATGTAAGAGAGTCATAGAAAAGAAACCCAAAATACAGGGCCAGATTTGATACTGACACTAAGTATAGAGCCACTGATAACTGAAGATATTCTTAATGACTGAAGATGGAGAAAAATCCCCTCTAAGTGATGTAGAAACATGAAAGAAGGAAAGAAAAATAATTAAGAAATGGAAATAAAAGCCAAAGTCAAATAAACGAGTCAACTGAGAAGCGTGAGTGAATCTTTAGGATTATGAAGCAATCTATTGAATTATTTGCCATTTACTTTGCAGCCTCACAGCAAGCAGTCTTTATCAACCTAAATGGAACTATATCAATGGTTTGAGCTGGAAGCCAGCAACCCCTGCCCTACTGTCGTGGTTTAACCCCAGCCAGCAACTAAGCACCACACAGCTGCTCGCTCACTCCCCCCACAATGGGAAGGGGGAGACAATCGGGACAGTAAAAGTGAGAAAACTCATGGGTTGAGAGAAAGACAGTTTAATAGGTAAAGCAAAAGCTGCACATGCAAGCAAAGCAAAATAAGGAATTCATTCACTCCTTCCCATCGGCAGGCAGGTGTTCAGCCATCTCCAGGCTCCATCACATGTAACGGTTACTTGGGAAGACAAATGCCATCACCCCCAATGTCCCCCCCTTCCTTTTTCTTCTCCCAGCTTCATATATGCTGAGCATGACGTCATATGGTATGGAATATCCCTTTGGTCAGTTGGGGTCACTCAAGGGCTGTGTCCCCTCCCAACTTCTTGTGCACCCCCAGCCTACTCACTGGTGGTCCAGAAAATTATTTATATATAGCACACTTTCTTTGTTTTTATCTTGGCATTTTTATAACACATGAGAAAGAAACATTTCTATGTTTATAAAACCTATTGTAGCATTGTATCTTGAAAGAACAAAGGCAGGATAGCTGTACTTGAAATAAATTAAGTTAAAGTATATTTTCTGAAGAGATCAGACAGAAGCTTTGCGGGAGGGGAAGGATTTTCAATTAGCATTGAGTGGGTGAACACAAGACAATGAATGAATAGTTGAGTTGGTTTTTTTTATTGAAGACTTCTGCAATAACACTCTTCATGTCATTTTATGAAACACGTACATAATGTATATTAATATATATGTAAAAATTTCATGTTTTGTATAATATGTTTACATTTACATATACACACATGCATTCAGAGGCATGGGTATATAGATATACACTTTGTATTTTACTCATGGCTAATTTCAGGCAGTGAAAATAGCACGGTTTTCTAAAACCTCTCCACATTTTTAGGCCAAATTCATTCCCAAAGCTGATCCACCAAAACACTACAAGGAAATCAATTTTGTGTGAGAGGTATGACTGTCCCATCATACAACACTGATGACATTGCTGTGCTAATTCTTCAATTCTAAAATCAGGTGTCACAGGCATGAAAACAAAAACCAGCTATTTCAAGAGTTCCTTTGGCTAGTGTTAAAAGCAACCAGTATAAAAGTGCAACTTGAAAAGCTTTTAAACCACCTTTCTGAAATAGAGTGTATATCAACTGACTCATTTTATTAAGTGCATCCCAGTTCATGCCAGATGCAACAAGATGAGCAGCTGGTCATGCAATTCTAAAGTCTGAGCTAGAAACACTCCTTTCTTCCTACTGAAAATCATTAAGTTAAAAGAGAAAATGAAAATAATCCATCAACAAAGGCAACCAGCAAGATAAAAGCCAGAACAGACTAAACAGTTCTGAATACGACCTAGTTTAGATTAAAGGCCAATGAAATATGGAACCCAGCCCCATATAGATTTACCTGGCTTAGCTTGTGAAATGTCAGTGTAATAGACCATTGTTGGAAAGATAAGCAGGGCTATGGTCTGAAGAGGAACCCTTAACAATGAGAACTTTGTTAGAGAAGTTTTCTATTCTATACATATTTATTTGCTGCCATTTAGTTAATTTATTAACAAAATCTTGTCCTGGATTCTTGTCTGATGTCGTAAGAGCCTTGTCAGTTTATTCTATTCTATTTAGTCTATATTTTAAACTACACTTTGAGCAAAATAAACCTAAACATATCTTGGTTTTTTAACTGAAAAAAGCTTCACCCAAGTTCTCAGCTAACTCTTGTTGCCAGGTACAATGAGGTATAGAAAATGAATGCAGTGGACATTTCCAGATGGTGAATCAGTTTTTTAGTGATAGCCATCAGTGAACTCTCCATAGTACTTCAAAGCCTGTATGGAAAGCACTGGGTGTTTGTGTCAGGGAGAATAGATATTAGATCTCATTATTCCTAGTAAAACCACTGAAGAAGCATAAAGGGTGCACTGTGAGTCAGCCCTAACTAAAGGCAGAAAATCTCTTCTTACGACAACAAATTTGTATTCAGTCTATGCAGCAGGATATCAAGTGACCTGGGTAAACTATTGTGTCTGTTCCCCAAAAACATACATTTCTTTTACACTTTTGTTGAGGAATTGCTTGGAGGAGGCAGGTGTGTTCCTCATGCAGCATATATTATGGCTTTGAAAGCAAAGGATCTTTCTGCAGGATGATGAAGCCCAAACTATGAATTGCTTGCCTAGCCATTTAAAGCAAATAAAAATAGGGAAGAGGTTTATTACATCTACTATAAAGTACTACAATGGTAAAGAAGCTAAGATAGACATTACCCATATAAAGACATGTTATCTAACAGGACAATTGTGTTTAAGAGAGAAAATTACTTTAACTGATTAAAAGTATTATTCTGCCCTGAAATGAGACCTATGGAAGGACACTGGTTCCTTTGCAATGTAGTTGCATCTGAAAACAGATCGGGGTCAAAATAAGTGTGTTTTCTGTTAGTTCATAAACCTGTAAATCCAACACAGGCAAGGGCACTGACACACCTGTTTCTGCTCCAGTTCCAACGAAAGGATCAGAGATCTCTTAAGGTCTCAAAACAGGGTTTACATGAGTTTTAACAGGTGCATGTGGCTTTTTCTGGTCCTTTGGATGGGAGTGTGTTTCATCAAGAAACGTGTATGTGAGCACGTTTCTATTCCTGCTCATACTTTAACAACAATACTCTCTTCAGTTCTAGTTGCTTACTCTTGTACAACTCCCTTCACAGCTACTATGAGTAAGCAGCTACTATAAAAAGTGAAATCTGGGATACAGAAACATTAACACAATCAATAAAGTGGGAGACAGGAGACGAAGAGAAGTCTGGCACATTTTTTTATTTTATTTATTCATTTTTTACAATCCAGGTTAAGTCCTTGGAGGTGACAGTGAATACTGTCTTGTTGACATCCCATAGTCTTTTCCCTTGAAAACACTATCTGCTTGATGCAAAAATGCAGACAGTAATAGAATAGTCAGAATGCACATGGAATAATCAGTATGCATCGGGCATTATTTGTATTTCTGTGGGAAGTCAGATATTATGTGTAGCTGCCCACATTTGCTATCCATAATGTGCTTACACTAATGTTGCTCAGATCATGGATAGCATTAATGTAACTAGATGATAACTTTCTCCACTTTTCTGTATCTTCGAGATTTGCTCATAGCATTTTACACACCTTTAGCTTCTGGAAGTCCTTGCTACTAGGGGTTATTATTTACATCAAGGTCTGAACTTCCAAAAGCATCCTACAATTTTTGATGGACATCAGAAGGAACTTTTTTTTTTTTTTTTTTACATTAATGGACATTTTTAAAAATGTTGGCCTAATTATAGAGATGGTGTATACAGCATTGTTGTCTGAGGATTTTCAGACATTACCATTAACATCTGGCACAGCCACAGAAGTAATCTTCTGTAACATACATGCCTTTCTCTGGAACTTCACCAGTGACAGGGTTCAGTGATGTCCTCATCATTCCTGCTATAAAATCTTGCTCAAAGAAAACAGAAGTTAGACAGATGAATAGTAGGTTGGTTAGCTTAACTTTATTTATTTCCATACAATCTGATTAATTACAATTATTGTGTCCCATGAGCTTCAGGTAACAAAGCCTTTAGGTACCGATAAAATGTTTCATTACATCAACTTTCATAGCTGGAAGCAGTTGAACAATTTTCAGGTATATAAGCCTGAAAAGCCTGTTCATGTTTACAAGCCAGACCACTTCAGATGATAGCATATTTAACATTTCCAACTACGCTACATCTTCAGTCATGAGCTATACCATATATTAATGCATGATTCATGCCATGTCTCAAGACAGTAGAAATGTATGGGCTATCACTGTATGCTGCTGCACTCCACTTTTTTAATAATAGAACTGAGAGCAAGTTTATTTAAAGCAAGACCATTTAAATCAGTGACTTAAGTCAATAACTTAAATCATATTTATGTAAAGTACTGATTAGATTTTATTTTTTTTTTTTAACATAACCTTTATCAAGTGTGACAGCCTGGGTAAAAATCTGCTCAGATCTTGATTTCCTTATTTTCCAAATATGAAAACTCACAATGTGAAAACTTCAAAATCTTGAAAGCTGGTTAACAACATTAAAAAATATTTAGGTAATGAGTACTATATTTCTTTGGAAAATATAATACTTTGAAATGTCAAGAAAACAGCAACGGCCTTGTAAAAATCTAGTAACTGTAATTATCATTTTTGGCCTCTCTCAGTTAGGCAAGAAAAATTAATGATTTTTTTTTTTTTTAACCACAGAGTAGTCCCTGGATATAGCCATACAACACAACATCTTTTGCCTCTTCTTTGACACTTCCTGTAATTATCCAATCCCATGTTTTATTAGCTCCTTCTAAGTACCTGGGGTTGGAAAGCTTACGCCCTCAGCTCCAATCTCTACTTCCAGAGCTAATGTGCCCTTTTTTCTTTCTTAGCAGGAAGAAAGAAGTCCAGGTCCTGGACTTCAGGAACAGCAGTTGAAAGTCTCTTTTCTCACTCTGGCTGCTCTTACCAGCAAGTGGTTTTCCCGTCAGGGCTAACTTGACAGGAATAATCTGCAAAGAGGACATATCTTATTAAAGTTATGGCCACCCACTTTGCTCCCTTACTCTATCTGGCTTCCCACACATCTTGCCTGTCAATCCTTTACTGTGCTAACAGGAATAAATAAGAAGCAAACATGAAGTGGCAGACATAGCATTTCCCTCTCACTATAGGAGTCATAAAAAATGAATTTTCAGAGGTGGAACCAACAGAAGATCCCTATTATTAAGTTTGTAATTGATTTTTTACAGGGACTGCAATGTGAGGCTGAAATTCACCTTTCCCTTAAAAGCCTATGATAGTTTTGTCCCAAGGTACGGCTCACCGTTTGTGGGGGTTTTTTTAATGAGGTGCAAAAGGACATTTTTCTACTGCTTTTGGTTTCCCTGGTTACTTAAGCAAGTTACTTCTTGAATTTAAGTTTTTATGGTTCGTGGCATCATATTACACAAACACGAGCTATTATTGATGTACCACAGCCTTATGCCCCTGAGAACAGTAAGTAGAAAGAAAAAACCCTTTTGATGTAGCAGTTGCTGAAAATTCCTCCTGAGGTCACTCATCTGAAGAATAGCTCTCCATTTACAGCAAAGACAGACTTGTCAAGGGATATTTTTAATGCCTTGGATAGTTTCTATGTAAATATTAATTGGTGGATCCTACACAAGCAAGTGCAGCACTAACTTTTCACTTGCTAATATTGAGTAATCCACTGTGTCAGCACCAGTTGCAGAGACTTCTAGAAATTTGCACACACTGGGCTCAGTACTTTCCCCCCCCCCCCATATCACAGCAATATTGCGGACTTCCAACAATTTTCACAATGAAGCTATGAAAAGTAGAACTTGTAGCAGGCATCCACATCTGGATTTTCTCAAAGTAATTGCATGTAAATGGGCCAGGGAGAGAGTATTTAACTATAAAGCAGCATACCATGTTTCAGAGGTAAGAGTAAGCATTCAGCTTAGGTACTTGAAACAAGCATGCAATAATCAGCAGCAGTCTGCCTACCTCCAGCTGCAGATTTAAAAGGAAGGATTTAAGGAGTATGCCTAGTCTTCTGTACACTAGCACAATGCATATGTGTGTATATACATATATGTATATATATACCCACGCACGTATAAAAGTCCATTGGGCTGTGAAATCAGCATGAGCAACCAGCCCAGCAAAACTGACATCCCACTTTCAAAGTAGTATGAATGTGTAGGAAAAAATGTATTGTAGCTGTATGCTCTCAGATATAAAACTCAGTGGTTGAAATACCAAACCTGAATACCAGGGAGGGCAAGCAGCAAGGGCCTGTTAGATTGACCTTGCAACAAGAGCTATCAAGGTGAGAGGCAGGTGACAGAGGACTTAGAATCATCATAGAATAGTTTGGGTTGGAAGGGACCTTTAAAGGTCATCTAGTCCAACCCCCCTGCAACGGACAGGGACATCTTCGACTAGATCAGGTTGCTCAGAACCCCGTCCAACCTGACCTTGAATGTTTCCAGGGATGGGGCATCCACCATCCACCATTTCTTCATAGAAGAGGTGTTCCATCCCTCTGATCATTTTCGTGCCCCTCCTCTGGACCCACTCCAACAGTTCCATGTCTTTCTTGTGCTGAGGGCTCCAGAGCTGGACGCAATACTCCAGGTGGGGTCTCACCAGAGTGGAGTAGAGGGGCAGAATCACCTTCCTCAACCTGCTGGCCACACTTCTGATGCAGCCTGGGAGACGGTTGGCCTTCTGGGCTGCAAGCACACATTGCTGGCTCATGTCCAGCTTTTCATCCACCAGTACCCCCAAGTCCTTCTCAGCAGGGCTGCTCTCAATCACTTCATCCCCCAGCCTGTATTGATACCAGGGGTTGCCCCAACCCAGGTGCAGGACCTTGCACTTGGCCTTGTTAAACTTCATGGGGTTCACATGAGCCCACTTCTCAAGCTTGTCTAGGTCCCTCTGGATGGCATCCCATCCCTCAGGTGTGTCACCCGCACCACTCAGCTTGGTGTCATCTGCAAACTTGCTGAGGGTGCACTCGATCCCACTGTCTATGTCATTGATGAAAATATTAAACAGTACCAGTCCCATACGGACCCCTGAGGGACACCACTCATCACCGACCTCCATCTGGACATTGAGCTGTTGACCACTACCCCCTGGGTGCATCCATCCAATCAATTCCTCACCCACCAGACAGTCCACCCATCAAATCCATACCTCTCCAGTTTGGAGAGAAGGATGTTGTGAGGTACCATGTCAAAGGCCTTACAGAGGTCCAGATAGATGACATCTGTAGCCCTTCCCATGTCCACTGATGTAGTCACTCCATCACAGATTTCTGCATCCATGATGAGGTGGCACCTCTTCACTGTTTCTGGCTCTAAGGGCTGAGATGTGAAGGACTGTGGGTGATTCAGAATACACAACCCCACGGCAACGGCAGTAAGAGGAGCTTTAATGAGAGAAATACTAAGTGCCTTTGACACCTATTAGTGAAATGATGATAAAAATAGTATTAGGTCATGTGAATCTATAGAGAACAGTATTATTTGTACTCAGACAGTTGAAGCAACCAATGAACTGTTTGGTTTCAGCTGTTTGGTTTTAATCATCAACTGTGATGATTAAAATAGACAAAAATATAATTGTTAATACTGTGCATTAGACATCCTTTCAAGCCACAAATGTACACCCCTATTTCTAACATTTTCAAAGGGGCAGAACTGAGATTATGGATTTAGGTGCCTGCCTTTAGATGGCCAGTTTTGGAAACTGGCCCTTGGAAACCCAAGGTCACACGAGTAATTTTTGGTGGAGCTCAGATTAGACCCAGGGTGATTTGATATCTTACAGTGTCTCACTTCAGCAACAGTTTTACTGAGGTCACAATGTAAAAAACCCAATTGTGTTGGGTTTTTTTGTTTGTATGGAGTTTTCAGATAAATTAGTTAATAATTTTATTCTGAACCTAGCTTATCCTTCTAACCTGTTCTCCTGAGAGAAGACCTTCACGAGATTGCCACATCACTGCATATAAGTATGTATATCAGATGTGAATAATACCTCCAGTTCAAAAACAGATACACATTTTCTTTCCTTGAGCATTTAATGCATTTTTTCCTAAATAATAAAAAAAAAATCGTAATATACTGTTAGAATAACATGCTTGGGATTTGTTGGTGGTTTCGTTTTTTTTTATTATTCTATTTTGAAGGCTACTAATACATGCCTGACCTCAAAAGAATATTTTCTTTAATTAGAAAATGCTCCTAGATAGAGATGTCAAGCCCTAGTTTCAAATAAGGAATGTCTAGTTAAACAACCCAAAGAGGAAAATCTCTTAATCCATACCTTTAATCATACCAGATATTTTATGTAACCAAATACGTATTTAAACCAAATTGCTGGCCAATTCAAGGAATACCAAATAATTTACCTGAAGTGAACCTATAAAGAACAGTCTGACTGCCATGTTTTAGCCTGAGGAGTCCTTATTATGAAGAAAAGCAGCACATGCATACAGGCACAAAAAATTTTTTCACATCTTCCAGTAAATCCCAAAATAAACTGATAAAAAAATAAATATGATGCACTGGGAATTCATGAGATAACTGACACACATGATGTCCTGCCATAGCCAGCATAAAGGGTCCTAAATTTTCTGGCTAGCTTGGACTTTCCAACCTCACTGTGGTTTGTTTGCTGATAAGAGATGCTACTCTCTGGCTGTAATAAGGACAAGCAACTTCAGGCTGAGAATCAGTGGGTCAATGACAAAGAACATTCTGTGCTTTAAGGTTTTTACGGCCAAATGGGAGCTCTGGTTTAAGGGCAGAAACATTATACAAGCAGTGTGTGCTATCTCATAAAACTTGAAATTTTTGGGTAGGATAAGACAATTTCTTCCCAGAATCCCACAAGAGAGTCCGAGACCTAGATGTGAGGACAGGTTGTGGTAGGTGACTTTGAAAAAACATTGCTATTAATAATATAGTATAATAAATAGTTTTGCAAGGAAAGGTGTACAGTTACATGGAAACAGAGAACAGCTGAATAGTATTAAATCAACAAGCCAGCCTTGTGACTCCACCGGTCCTAATATTTGTGAACTCATGTATCCTGGAGAAAACCTAGCGTGTTCTTCCCTTGCCTTGCCTGGATTTGGGGCCCAGGCACCACCCCCGTCCCTACCCCATTCATTTCCACCCCCTCAGCATAAGGCTAGAGTGACAGAAATATGTTTCACTGACAGGCAGGGCAAGGATCATGTTCCTTTTCACCCTCAGATTGCACCATGACCTCCGAGGGCTTATTTAGATCTGTCTTCAGTGGTTCTCAGCTCCAAGAGGAGCTGCTCTGGCCCCTCATGGACCTTAAAGCCTGCTTTTTACATGAAAATAATAGCTTACACCCTATTCTAGAAATAGCTAAGAGACTATGGACAAATTAATGGCAAATATCTGCTTGAGAAGAAACAAGAACAATCAAATCCACCGTTTTTCCTTTTAGCAGCAACATGCATTTTAGTAGTACAACTAAATAGCAGTAGTAGATACTTTAAATATCTCTCTGACTGGGACAAGGTTTCAAATATGCTTTGCCTGACAAGTTAATTCAGATTAATTAATTCATGTCCATATCTTAATTTGCCTCAAGTTTGAATGACTTCACATTAAAGTCACACACAAGTGAGTATAATTGACTGTGTCCACACTTACACTACTTCCAATCATGTCATCACTGGGACTTGGGAGCTCAAATCCATTGTCCCTGGGGCTAAACAGACCTGACCCTCTCTCAGAACCTTGCCTGGGGACTTGTGGGAAGATCCTCCTACCCCTTCAAGTCCAGAGGAGAAAGGAGAGAGTGGTTTAAACTGTGTCCTCCTTGCAAGGCAGCCAGCTCACTAGATTAAGCAATAGTATTGCTTGGCTTCTACCTTCTACCTCAGGCTACATGAGAAACTCCATATATAAAAAACCACACTCACATGAATGGTTTAAATGCATGAACAGCAACTGGGTTAAAGAAAAATCTGGACAAGTTTTTTCATAGCACTCTGAGGAATAATTAGCTTGTCATGGTCACTAAGCAACGTAAGCACTGGCATCCTCAGGGTGTTTCTTTAAACATGATCTAATGCATTTTCCATTGGAGCTGTTTGCTAAAATTCAAGGCAGATACGTGAATTGAGTATGTCAGCTCAACAGGGGTTTGAGAAACCTCAGATGAAATCTGTAGATAGTTGCTTCTCAAAATTCCTGAAGGTCCAGCTCTGTGTGCCTTCCCTGCCACTAGCATTTTGTTGCACATGAATCCCCTTGGGTTACAGTCAGTATGTTTCAAAGTTTTATTGATGCCTATACATAAAGAACTGCATCGTGAATTAAAAGGACTATTGCATGGAAAACAAAAAACATCCACTATGAATAAACAGTAACTTTGATGCCCCTTCATCCTGGATCATAGGGTAAAGTAATTCATAGACATATTTCTAAAAAGTGTACTACGAGTTCCAACTCTACTACGAACAAATAGATTAACAAATAGATTAATATTAACAAATATTAACAAATATTAACAAATATTAACAAATAGATTAACAAATAGATTTTCCAAAGCACAAAGTGAATTTATATGCCCATCGCTCCATAACTTGGCATCATTGAAATGTGTCACTAGTGGAGTGCACATGAATACATTGTGATGGTTCCTGCAGACATTATTTCACTTAAATTGTCCAGGAAGAATTTCAGGGTTTACTTTCTTAAATATACATTCGAAGAAGGGGTTTTTTTGTGCTTTCCCCCCCCCTTTAAATATTTATCATTTCTTTTACTGTAATTCAAACACGTAGCATCTGAAAAAAAGTCCAAAGTTCATCAGTGAGACACTGTCACCACCCCACTTTTGCTAGATCTGCATGGATTCACTAGTGAGGCACTGTCTAGTCAGGAAACTGCAGATACCAATTACATCAGTTTAAAAACTCATACAGAAAAACTTAGACTCGCATTTAAGTAGGAAGCAGCTGCACTGGGTCAAGATGTCATTGACCTTTGTTATTTGTTAACACTGTTCTGGGGAAGTCACAACAGTGTCTGTGGAATGGCATCTGGGAGCATTTCTCAGATTCTTCAGTGCAACGTCTAGTAGTTTAACTTGCCCTACAAGATGCACACAAAGAGGCAGAATTTCCCTGCAGTGTCTAAGGAGACTGAGTGCATTCTGGCCATTGCATGTGGTGGGGAAATCCTTCATGGACAGGGCAACAGTATCGTAAAACACTGCAGCTGCCTGTGAAATGATCAAATAGTTAAGCCTTAAAAAAAAAAAAACCACCACACCAAAAAAACCAAACCAACAAAAAAACAAGCAAAACCACCCCCCAAGAAACCCCAAAGCCTATGAAGCCTTATTTCAGCAATTTGAAGGTGTGACCTTAAAATAAATCATTACTAACTTCAGATAAAATACAATTGCCATTAAACTGGGACAGCATGAGATTAGCATTCATTTAATCACATTGGTCTTGAGATTGTTTCACCAGTTCAGTTTAAATCAGCAAGACACAGACAATGTCAAAAATGTTGTAAATTTACAGGAAAAAAAAGAAATGCATGTTTGTCGTAAAGAGCATATCATTGAGCTTCATCTGCACATAATCCTGTACCAGGTGAACTGAAAGTGTATTTTAAAATTAATTTTATTATCTGTGCTATATTAATTTTGTTAGCTATAGTATTGTATCCATAAATCTATGACCTGCATCTCATTTATTCTAATGCTTTTTTGCACTACTTTGGCAATAAAAAGCAGTCTTGAAACAGGAAGCAAGCATAATTGAAGTTGGTGGAATACCTCATATGCTTACAGCACCTTTGAGGGCTGGATAAAAGTGCAAAGTGACATAGACCAGAGCACCACTGTGCTACACACTATGTACTTATACATGGTCCTGGCCTGGTGGAGCTTAAAAGAGAAGAAACAGAAGATGGCTAGAGCTATGGGGAGCACCAGGAAATAGTATCAGATGAGAAATTGTCCTCTCCACTCAATCTAGATAAGTAACAA
Source organism: Calonectris borealis (assembly GCF_964195595.1). Lineage (NCBI taxonomy): Eukaryota > Metazoa > Chordata > Aves > Procellariiformes > Procellariidae > Calonectris > Calonectris borealis. The sequence goes on from NC_134312.1 coordinate 82,967,757, forward strand.
ATAAAGGGGATGGAGGAAGAGATAATATATGGCATAATATATGGCATGTAACTCCTTTCACATTTGAAGGACAGCCAAAGAAAGCACATGCTCATTTGTGCTCAAAATCGCATAGCTCAAGTGTCTTTAAGTAAGCTTGAACACCTTTCTGTTGAGGTCTTCCCTCTGAGAAGAGACCAGTTGCAAGAGGAGAGAAGGCAGTGCCCCACGGGACTCTGCAAGGCAGCAGCTGTGGCTCAGCAGTCCTTGTGCTTTCTGTAGCAAAAGAAACTTAATTTCTATAGTCCCAATTTTGTAGATGGGCCATGTGCACCTGGGAATCAATACCTGTCCATGCTGTTGTAAAACAGTAGAGTAAAAATACGATTTTATCAGTAGGAACAGTTTATGGTCATGCAGCGTTAAAAATGTCTTCAGCCAGGGCTACTAATGTAGCTGCACTATCATGTTCAGGGTAACGGCCAGACTGACAACAGGTTCTATCTTTGAAATTAAAAAACCAAATTGTTACAAGTCAGAGTTTGAAAAGATTATGCTAAACTTTGGGACCAAGCAACCCATCAGGGTATTTACATCTCCTCTGAGCGGACCGAAAAAGGAAACATAATTTTCACGAGCATTTCTGTACGATCTATTTTTTCCCACCGCCTCCTATGTACTGTAACAATGCATTTGGTAAAGTAGGTGTTCATCCCATACCTCCAGATCAAATTTTGTTTACTGTCTTCTTTCCCAGACTTCACATTAGTAATGACCTCCATAAAGATGCATTCAGTCACCGTTAAAAACCAAGCGGGGGTGGTAACGGGTGTACCAGGGAAAGGAGAAGCTGGGTTGACAGCCGTGCCCTCCAGTCCAGCAGCACATCACAAGCCTTTACCTTTCATGGAGCTTATCGCTACATCTCAACCTTAGGAAGGAAATGAATCAGAAGTGGGACGACCCAATTCCAATTAGTCACACCCAGGTCAGCTGCAGCCTTGCTTCTAAATCAGTTCTGAATAGGAGCCAATGAAAGGGGAAAAAAAAGAAGCGTATCTCCGATCTGTGGGAAAAGGAAGTAGAGCCTGCCCTCTATGGCTCAGCCACACCTGCCTGCCACAGGGTAAAATCCAAGCAGCTACAGAGTCCAGCCTGCCTTTGCTGCTAAGTTGCAAAATGGCAGAGGCCAATTCCAGCCGTCTGCAACGTGCTGGGATTTCATGGTCCTCATTACTGTGGTTAAACAGGATGGCTGAACCCTTTCCTTAAACATCTCTTCTCTTTGCTGTTCCTCTTCTGCACTTTAATCCCATTTCTGTTCAGGCTGCTGGATCAGGTCAGCAGGTAAAACACCCTTTGACTGAGTCCTTAGTCTCAGCCCTTAGCCTGGAAACACCAACGTAATGTAAAAGCTACTGTCTTGAATGATTAGATGTCCTAAGTCACATAAAACCAGTTTAATAATTTCAGAATGAAAGTTAATAATAACCCACTGTGGGGGCTTGACATGGTACTTCGTAGCATCAGAAGCCTCAGGGGAGGATCTTTAAAGAATGAAAAGTGATTGGAGATGTCTGAGGTTTTTAAATTTTCAGAAGAGAACGCTCCTTTCTTCCTGTGACGGATGATCACAGCGGCACTGAACCACAACATAGGTACCATTGCTAGAGATGGAAGAAATTATTTTTCACCGAATTAAACAAATAGATGGCTGATTCTTAATACCAAAAAAGCTCAAGAACTTAAAACTGTTTTGCATTCAGCTGTTAACAAAAGTAATGCTAGTAATATAAAATAACTTGCAGTAATGAGAAATAATTTACATTCTAAATGGGGCTAAAATTGTGGGCACTGGATTAATTATTTCTAGTGGCCAACTTTCTGAATTGACTAGCAATTCAGGACAGTCATTTTCAGCCAATTTAAAAGGGCATACTGTTTCAAACGGTGTGTATATATCCTGCAACCAATAGTCCACAGGAAATTTTTGATATCTTGCACTGATTCATTTTTTAAGTATTTCATTTAACACACCAGTTTGTTACATTCTGACTGTATTAGGAATACAGTAGTGTTTTAAGTGACATTTTAGTATATTGTACTCTTCTCATGCAAAAAACAACTGAGGTGCATTTGCTGAAATCTTAACCTACCATGAGACTCATGATCTACAGAAGAGTCAGACTATGTGTTCACATATGTTTTAATTTTCTTTACCTTGAATGAACTTTATAGTACTAGGAATCTAAATTAGCACTTTGTTTCTTGGTTAACAATTGATAGGAGTGACTCCATCCTGATCTGCCTAAAGCTACAAATGATTGCCACTGCCTGGTAAAAGGGTGATGTGACAGTTCCCAGAATGCATCTACGTCTATTTTAGAAGGTATTAAGAGGGTACATGAAAATGTCTGGAGATGTAGAAGCATGGATAAGGAACAGCGACCATTGACTGGACCATCAGTCACACTTCTGAACATGTCAAGACCCTTAAATGTAAGAGTGTGGGCGAGGGAAAATGACCGCACATTGGTGTCAAGTGGTACCCTCTAGCTATTACCAAGAAGTGGGGGCTGAGGCAGCTTCCGTAAGTTCACCTCCTGTTTATCCCACGCCCTGTTTATTTTTGGAGTCTGCATTGCTTGTGGCTGTAACAGGGAATGTTGAAAAGGAACTGCCAGATTCAGGGCGCTTTTCCCAACTGACAAGGGTCATGCTCGCCAGTTATGAGGACAAGCAGACTAAGCTGGGGGAAAGGGGAGAGCTGTAGGTGTCTGCACCTCCTGATTCATTGAGGAGACCTTGAGGGGAGGTGCTACTGGGCAGCACAAGTCAGAATCACAACCTTAAAGGTTAAGCTGAAGGCAGAAGATGGTGCTCTTTCTCAGGCAATTGCAGCATCAAGAAAGAGTGATACCTGCTTTTGAGCTTGATCCTGTGGAAAGAGAAGATGAAGCAATGACTCAACCAGCCTGAGCACCCAAAATGATGCCATCAACATAAGGTGAGTCATGAACAGATGATGTCAGTATACTCTCCGAACAACTGCTTGCTACCACAAACATCCAAAGACTATGCAAATCAAGGAATGAATCTTTCCTCTGATTTTAAGGAACTACTTGTATCTTTTTCCTGTTTTCCTACAGGGTGGAATAGAATATCATCCATTACCATTCTCTCTGACACTTTTGAAGTTCTAAGCATGTGTTTGAATTTGAGCACACACAGATATTTCTTATGAAAAAGACATCTGTCACCATTTCCTAAACTTACAAGCTACGCAATTCCTACTTTCAAAATTGCCAGGCATCTGACAGTGAAAAGATCCGGCAAAGGCCATGCTGTACTTTACAGGAGGAAGTGAAATCAGCTAACTGCTACAGTATCAAAAAGCAAGTAAATTGAGAGGGGCCACATCAACCATATCGTATTCAGCCTATGGAGATCCAGGAGTCTAAATTTGCTTTAACTACTCGTGGGTAAACAAGTTTGGGTTTCATGTTAAAAATGTTTAATTAATTCAATCAACCATTTTGCTGTAAATGTTTCTGTAAATGGTTTAGCATTAAATGAAAAAGTGTCTTCTCTGGAGGTTAGTATTTTACAGATCTGTCTTCATGCTGTGTTACTTTCATTACATTGTTATTGACTATATTAATTTGATGTCTTAGCTAATGCACAGATCTCTGTTTCTGACTTAATTCATTGATTTCCAGACAATGGAAACTGTGACTGTTACTTAAATTCATGATTAGCATATCTGAACTTTGGGATACATTTTCTTGATTTTAACTGATTTTATAGATTAAGATTTAATTGAATAGTTAGTAATTACATTCAGAAATGCTTTTCTTTTCACCATTTTGAATTGTCTTAGACTTCTTAGCCTTCTCTTCAGCAGAACAAGAGAGGCTGAGAGCTGCTGGGAGTTACATTTAGGTCAACTTTTTTGCATCTCACAAGAACAGTCTCAAGTACCTGCAGAGCTGTTCTGAACTAGCATCAGCCATCAGCATTGTTGAGCCTTGTTACTAGTTGAGCTGAAAGCAGCTTTTCTGAAAACTTCCATGGAAATTCAATACAAATCCTGTTCATTTAGCCAGAAAAATGAAGTGTGGAATAAATTAAGTGGACATGTTTCATACTCTTAACAAGCTGATGGGAAGAGAAGGGGAAATTTCATATGATATACAAAAGGGACAGAAAGACACATAAAGTTCACTAGTTTATTTGTAAGGAGGGGTTTCTTTATTTAACATAAATGTGACTGTAAATGTCTAAGACTCTTGGCTGGATTAATTTTTCTTTTAAGTAATTCCAGATAACAAATCTACAAAACAAGAACCTTTTTTGCACTAGATAAAGCTGTGCTACCTTTCTCAGTTCTGTGAGTTAATCCACACCCAAACCTGCAGCTAAGTGCTGAAGCAGAACTGGAAATTGGTAAATACTCGGGAGAACCTGCAAGACTGTAGGCAAAGAATGGAAAAGCACGTGGGAAGGCATGAAGAACTGGTCGGTCTGGGCTGATCCAGCAAAGCACACAATGTCAGATTAAGAGGCACCTAGGCGTTGGCAGGACGGTCTCGCCATTTGTAAAAAAAGTTTTTCTGGTGTATAATGAATGAAAAAATAAGAAAAGCTGAAAAATATCCTGAGGGTCTAATCTATTTAATGGGGAGAGACAGGCACCTTCTGAAAGTGACCATAATACTTAAGTTGTACTTCTACACAATCTGCTGAACAGAAGAGATCTCTTGGGAGAGAGATCAATTAGAGGAGCTGTAAGTCTGAAATGCCAAATCATACCCAGAAAAAAAAAAGGAGACCCCACGTCACTAAACAAAGTACAGACCTCTCAGGCCATAACATACTCATCACTACAAGAAACCGCTCTCACTCCTGTGAGTAAAGATGTCCCTTAGCACTGCACGCGTTCTGTCCAGAGCGCTCCTTGCTACAGATTGTCCAAAATTGATTGCTTTCCCTGTTGAAATGCTCAATGAAAATGATTTGTTTAGCTCCATCCACCTAAATTTTGTTACAAAAGTTTAAGTTGCACTAAGTTAACATAGCTAAATTGTGATAAATTGGGGAAACATCATCACTGAATCTGAGCAATTGATTTAAAGAATTTTTATTCTTTGCTAAGAATGCAAAATGTTTTGGTTAAAAATATTCTTATTATTGAGCACATATAGGAGTGTGAGGCCTTGCTGGACATGTTGGTTGCTTCTTGTGCCTACATCCTCATATGAGAACTGGGATCCCTGGCTGAACTGTGTAGTCCATAAAGTGTGCACATGCCCCCACAACCCTTTCCTCTATGCAGCCAGAGCCTGGGGACTGAAGTTCTTCCTCCTCCCCTTAAAATAAAAAATATGTGACTAAAAAGACTTCCAATCTCAAAAATTATGTTTTTTGTTTAACTGTTCCAACAAAGCTAGGACAAAATGCAACTGCTTGAACAAGGAAAATGTGTTCCTTTCCATCTCACCCAAAGCCTCACTTCAGATCTGCTCCTTGCTGCGTGTAGGTCCCCTGTCCCTGTCTCCCGCTCCAGGTATCCTGCTTATGTCTCCCGCCCTGCCTGCTTCAGCCCAAACCATTCTGGCAAACAATGTATGCTCAGCTGCTCTCAGAAAAGAGACCTTTCAGGGAATTTAAGTTGATATGAAATGGAGAAGCCGTGCTGCAGTGAGTGAGCAGCATTCGTGCTGATTGCCAAGCCTCTTTGACAGAGTAAGCTAATATATTTATACAGCAAAACAATCATAAATTCAAGTCATCTACAGTCTACTGGAAGTGCATCATGTATTATTCAAATTAGTGGTGTTCCCAGATCACAGAATAAAACAGTATTTTATCATACAATTCATTTTTGCCTTAAATACCTCAGTTTGCAAATGCGTGTATTTCAGTCTGTAGCCAAGTCCTGAAAAGAAAAAGAAAAAAATTTATCTCACTCAAACCCCTTGTTTTTCATGGAAAATGTAGTAACAGATTTTTTTTTTTAATGATCTTTAATCTGCATATGACCCAGTAGGTATTAAATCTTCTTTCTGGAAGTTGTAAAAAATACAGCTACCTATTTACATATATGGGATTCTGAGAACCTTATTTTGATTCTCTCTTATTATGAGTCTTTCAATACAGAGTGTTTTGTTGTTTTTGTTGTTTGGGGTTTGGTTTTTTTATTTTATTTTTTGGTGGTTTGGGTTTTTTGGGGGTTGGGGTTTTTTTGGTGGTTGTTTTTTTTTTTGCCTTTTTTTTTTTCCAGATAAGGAAGTGCTTAATTGCCACTGAAGAAGATGTAAATTTAGAATCTGGAAGGGAAACAATTTGGAGGAAGATCTTCATTGGATATATTCAATATTCTCTCAAGTTTAAAGTATCACTAAATATCTTCTAACATCTAAATTAATCTCATGGTAAAAGAAAAAAAAATCAAGCCAACTAATACAATATTCTGACAGGTTCCCTATTTTAGGCCAGCCACACTTGTTCTCTGAAGTACATCAGATATAAAAAACATTGAAGTTTGGCACGGTATGTGTGGAGTTCTTTCTGTTTTCTAATTCATGCCAAATACATTGTAAGCAAACAAATAATTCTTCCCTGCTTTCTAGCCTGTACCCTTGAGTTAAATTGTGAAAATGGCCTTGCTGACTTCTGTATCTTGTCAGTTTGCAGTACAAAACATTTGTGTTTTCTAACTTTTTGCAGGGTTCTCAACCTGGCCTCTGACAAACAAAACTTTACTTTTTTTCACGTGATAATGAGGTCCCATGAACCAAAATATGCTCCAGTTTATCCTGAACAACCCCCTGTTTGCACATTAAACCTGAAAGACCTAGTATGGAAGAGATGGGGTTGTTCAAGTGTAACAGAAAAGATAATATATCCTGAAGAAATTCAGTTATTTCCAAGAAATGATCCATAATGTGGCAACCTCTCGACTGAAAAAGAAAGATTTTCTCAGAAATTTGTGAAATGATTGATTGTTTTAATGACTGATCCTACTCCCATCTAATATTTCGGGAAATCACTCTGAACCACATATGCTATGCGGGGACAGTACAACACTAAGACTGAAAAATTCCTGAGTTTTTCAGGTCATTTCTCATTTTTCATTTTCTTATAATCGACATTCTCTTCAGGTTAAACCATTACACAAGCAAAAAAAGACATTTCTTAGGAAATGATCAAGGGTCATCTACTAAGCATAAAGAAATTACAAGGAACATGTCCTCTTGAGTTTGTCCAATTTAGTATTTAAATCTGTGATAAAATAAAGTTTCACAAAATATAAAACTGGGTTCTAAAAATAAAATGTACACATAACCAAAGAGACCAAATGATCAGACTGGTGTATCTTAAATTGATAATGTCATACTGAAATATAGATAGGCCATTGCAAACAATAAGTTACTTTTGTTTAACATTTCACCCAACCCATAACTAACCTTACAGCTCTGTGGGTTCACAATGTAAACTTCAATCCCTTAAACTCTCTTCAGGATGATTTAAGCAAAAACATTTTGGTTTGCTATTAGAACAAGCAAAAAACCACACACACCCACATACCCTTACGTGGTTTGTTTGAGCTGATGAGCAGTAACTTACTAAGCCAGAATAACCTAACTACTAATGCCAGAGTTGAAGACACAAGATGAGAAAGGACTCCACAAGCCTGGTTTCACAAAGATTTTCCTTTTTCCTAAACAACAAAGAAAACATAATTTGACAAGAGCCATCACAACTGGTGTAGCTCCCCAAGAGGGGGACTTTTTGCAAGTTTGCAAAAAGTTTTGCAAATCCTTGTATGTTCTCTGAACCGTACCAGTGGTTCTGGAAGACTATTCACATATACCCTTGCTCTTCTAAGAGCAAGGCATCAACTTGCAAGATATGATTAATTTATGAGGACTGCAGCACAGTAAAATGGTGGTCACAAAATGTTCCCTTGTGAAGTCACACATTACTGAACTTTTCCAGACCAGCTCCTTGCCTGCCTCCAAATCTCCTTCACATATTTAAAACTGAAGAACTCCCTTTCAAGCACACCACAGATGCGACTCTCCCCATCCTCCCTTTATCTGTGCATTTTCAGACATGGGTAAAGTGATAGAGCAGTCTCTGTGAAAGCTCCACATACTCCCATAAAAATTATCTCAGATAGAAAAAAAAGTTGTTATTTTGTGAAAGAGAAAGAGCCCAAGTATGATTAGCAAGAAAGAAATCAAGGTCTTTTTTAGGAATCCCACAAACGAGTTTAACCTCATCAAGAAATGACTGTTCATGACCTTACAGTTGGAACGTTTTTATTTCCTACCAAAAGGAGAAAAATACCCCACACCAGTAACAGCTGAGTTTTGATACAGCAGCAAAACAAAACATAACATCACAGAGGCCCTGATTCCATGCTATACTAAACATCACAGTTATTTTTACTGTAAACACCGTTCCATTGATTGGTGCAAATGCACCCAACATGAATTTCAGCATGTTAGAGGGGGTTTATTTGTAGTTGTTCCTTAATAGAATGAATAATTACAAATTTTAATTGGAAAATAAAACAAGAATGTGGATACAAACTGTATAAACTGCAGAGCTATTGTTAAGAAGGACACTGTACGGTCTGAAAAGAATGACCAACAGCTGCTGGCAAAGAACTTTATATTTATTTAATAGCTTTTTTTTCCCCTCATGTGAGGAAATTTGAAAGCATCCATACTGAAGTTTAAGCTTTTATGTTCCAATTTCTGCTTTACCTTGAGAAGACAGGTCAAACTAAAGAAAAAAAAAGAAAAAAAAAAGGGTTTCCAACAGTGTAACTTCCTTTTCCCTGCTCACTTCACGTGATACCTTATCCTACAAGAATCTCATAGGCAGAACTTATCAACTAGACAGTCTTTTCATGTAACAATGACCAAAGGTAAAATTATAGTTCTACTGATACAGTGCATTGTGCACACAGTATATGTACAGTGCAATTGAAGCTACCTTCATCAAAAAAGAAAAAAGTCCAATTACTTCCAAGATAAGGATTCAGTCCTACAGCTCAGCTTTCATAGTCCTCCTGGTTTCAAAAGTCATATGCAAAACAAAAAAGAGGATGGGTCCCAACTTGAATGCAGAAGGTGAAAAGAAGTTATAGACAATTCAATAGAACAGGAAGTGAAGAACAATGTATACAATTAAAATTTTAAGATGGAATTTAAACAGGGCGTAACTACTAAAGCTGAAAAATCAGACACTTAATACCTTTGTTTTTAGTAAAGAAATTCACCGTGTAGTAATTACTACAATTGATCAGAACCTTAGTTTACTTGTTGAAACAAGCTGTAGGCAGCTTTAGCTAACTAGCAACCCTTTCCATGATCTTTTACTAATAATCTCATGCACTTTGTCATTCTGTATTTAAAAATCTCTCAAATTTACTAGGGCCTTGGCTCATCCTAAGCAAAGCTGACTCCTTTTTATTTCATGGTAACTTATATAAATATTCTTAATGAAACTGCTTCTCTTTTGGATGTACATAATTAAGGTGTACATAATAATTATCTGCTTACTGGAAGATAAGAAGCGGAACTGTGTTGAAAAATTCTGTTTTCTTGCTATCATATCATTTTGCAGAAGAAAGCGATCTTTAATTCCTTGGCAAAGAAAAGGTCTGAAAAATGTGTTTTAACATTCTCAATTAATTTAGATAATATTTAAAAATTTAATTTGTATAGTTGATATATTTTAGGTTCATGCTAAAATTCAAAACTAAATCTAAGTATGTACTTATTACAATCATATATCTCATTACATTCAACTGTATTTCAGTCTATTATAAAAATACTCTGACATTTTCATATGTGTTTTTTTCACTTTGTTTCCATGGGAAAGCCTTACAAAGACGGTTTTCCCTGCCTTCAGAATGAAAACAAGAATTAAAATACCACTGGGTATTTAATATTTCTGGGGAAATTTCATTTGGTAAATAAAAAGGACTGAAAGGCACATATACACACACAATCAACTGCTTCTAAGTATCTCTTACAGATAAATAAAGCAAGGCTCAGAAAAATTATGCAGTTCACCAAAGTTTAATGAACAAAATCAGAAACAGAATCCAGGTGTCACAGATTCACAGTTCCACAGTCAGAATGGCATTTTTTTGTTTGTAAGGTTCATAAACATCCATTTAAACCTCATGTCATTTAAGTAGCTACTCTTTGAGCACCTCTTTGACAAAGGGATGTAAAAGAAACTTCTAAAATTCAGGGCAGACCGACCTGCTTTTTGCCCTTTCTTACCACTTTAAGCTCTTGCATAAGTGCTTCAAGAGTGGAATCAAAGATTTAATTGCTGCTCAAAGCAGTTTTCCTTCCCACGTTACTTCAGACTAAGCGTACGTGTTTTTTATTTTCTCCCACAGACATTGAAACTTCCCTTATTTGAGACATAACTAATTTTGCTGTTGCTTCTTGCCCTTTATTAAACTAGCTTGTTCATTGGATGTCTATCATTACAGTCCAGAATTTTTACTATTTAAAACACTTTGAATACTTTCAGGGTGATCTGTCTATGGGCTTACATAGATCTCTCACTATAGTGGTATTTTTTTAATCCAGCATTATGTTTCCTAACTCTTTGTCTACAACCCTTCTCATTTGGTTAGGTCACTATTTGGTTTCTTGTAAATTTGGTTTCAGCATAACAGAATCCACTTTGTATAGGGGATTTTCGCTGTTGGTTTGACTAATCCCACTGAAGACTGTGGTAAACTCTCACCAATTTCCCACCCCAAAGGCTGGTTGCAGTATAGCATCACCCTCAAACTCACTGCCAGTGGAAGCCCATGCTCTGGAGCAGCCCAGGAAGTGAGCAGAAGCCAGGTGGACTTTGGTCCCCAAAGCCACTAATTCAGTTTTAGAGTCAGAACTCCCTTATGAGAAAAGCGCAAGAAATTGGTATTATTTCTTGCCTGTCAGGGAGCTAAGAATATCTGAATTTAGTCACAAGGAAGCTATACAACCTTGCAGTTAAGCTTTTAATGATAGTTTTCTTCCAGAGCAGGAAAATAAAACTGCCTGTGTGAGAATTCCCTCCGGAGTTCACTTCAGTGGCAACAAAGATGGCAGGCCACTCTTATCCATTAAATGGCTGAAGCTAGACAGATGGAAAGAGATCAAGCAGCAAAACCATGTCTGAAGGTGATCACAAAGTCGCCTTGCTCTTCTGTCAGGAGTCAAACAACGTGGCCTTTTCACTCTTAGTTCAGACCCTAAGGACTTCACTGATAAAGCAGTATTGTGACAGGCTCACTAGTCACATTGCATCCCAGGAAAGGAGATGGGTGAAGCATTAAGCAGTCATTTGGTGGTAGACCAAAACTGCTTGACTAAAAGAACTTGTGAAACACTGCCCTACTAGCAAAAGGAACTGTCATGAAGGAAGTTCTGGGAGAGCCGGAACTTTTTTTTTTTAAACGACTTTTTTTACGACTATATTGCGTCAGGCATCTAGGTTATAATCTATAGTTGTCCCATCTTCTTCAGTGGTACACCAATTCACATCAACTGACAGTCTTATCCATTCATTCTGAAGCAGGATTTTTCTCCATCCAAAAAGCTATCTGGAGTTAAAGTAAAATAAAATGCCAGTTAAATATGGAGGCCAAAGTGGTATGACTCTCTCTTCCATCACTACAGAACAGCAACTCAAAGTTTCAGTCAAGGAATTCATTAACTCACAAAAATAATAAAAACCATGCATAGTGAATAAAATAAACTGGTTTAAGTACATTTCTTGGAAAAGAACAGTTTCAGCTTTTGACTAAAACTGTGGTGTCCTAATGTTCGTTAAATAGTAGCAGAAAAATGGCACTGCTACCACAGTGTGGGCAGCACTTAACACCTGCAAGATATCAATGTAAGACTGAACTGTACAGAAGCTTAGAACTCTCTACATTCCCTCCATTTCTCCAGGAAAAAAAAAAGGGATCCTATTCTCTAAGCAGCTCTAAATATGGATAATTATTCCTTGTAGAAATCAGTAGCATTTGTATGGAAAAAAATTAAAAATCACATAATTCACTTGACCAGTGTGTCCTTCTCACTGCCTTCTCCCACTATGCTGTTCATGCTGTATGTCAAAGCAATACTATACTCTTAGTAAACCAAAATATTTCTGAAGAACCCTAAAATACCTAAATAAATACACATGCATTGGGTAAGATGCACTCATATAAAATGCAGCTTTTTCAAGTTCTTAGTCACCATCCTTGTTCATTCAGTTAGCTTTACTCATTAAAACTACTTGTATATTAGACTTATATTACAGCAGTATCTAGAAGCCCTAGATGAGACAAAGATCCCCTTGTTAAGAGAAAAAAAACCCCATATAACTAGGAGACAAGATGATTGGAAACTGAGACCCAAGTTCTGTACAGAAAACTGATACCTCTCAGCACGCGGCTCTCAGGGTCTACCACTGTTCCATCACAACCAAGATGACGCACGGCTCTGTCAATTCCTGCATATTGAAACTTGGCAAGAAGGTGACTGAACATGTTCTTATTGCAGGAAGTGTAACTTCTCCAGTCTGTCTCAAAACAAACCTCAAAAATTAACCATAGCCAGCAATATGTAGAGAAACCTAGCATTTCTAGAGTGAAAATCTCCAAAGTAAGCTGGTAATTGTCTTATAATGTCAATGGCAGACCATCACATGGGCATTTGTGTACTCTTGCATTCTTGGTTCTAAGCCAGACAACTACTGGGAAAGGGCAGATAACAACCATGAACCGAATAGCGACTGCTGGAGACTGAGATGAAGTCTGGTAGAAATGATTGGCAGCCTGTACATATTAAATGGGAAAAGCAGCCATCACTAAGCTCCAAAGTGAGAAAACAATCCTCATAAGACCTATTAAAAGATGAAGAAATTAAAGGTCTACTGGAACAAATCAATTAGATAATGAAGCTCTGGAACTAGATCAAAACTGAAGGGGGGAGGAGGGGAAAAAAGGGGGAAATGAGATCAAATAACAGCTGTGGGATGCTAGCTGCAGAAATTAGAACTGATTGAATATCCTCAAGTCAGGCCCAGAATGAGGCAGCATCTGGCAGAAAGAGGGAGAAGAGTGGTAGGAAACCAGAACTATAGGAGTAGAGACTTTGGGAAAGCTGGTTGGATGACGCTGCATACCAGAGTACCCAGATGGGCTGACTGCACAGATATATTCAGGCTCAAATGTACCCAGCCCATTTTGGAAGCAGAAAGCAAGCCTTATCAGGGGAGGAAGATAAGGAAATGAAAGGCAAGGAATTAATGAGATATGAATCAACAAGATTACACTAGGAAACAAGGATGGAGATACTGTTAATATTAAATGGGATAATATTCATGCCCAGAAGGATTAAAGTTTTATAGTGATTCTGCAAGAAATACAACAAACATGGCACACTGTAGATATGGACTGACTTGCCTCAGAGTACCACATTGCTGTTGCATAGTCTAATCTCTGTAGCCTTTAAGCCTGATTCATTTTCCATTACTATGGAAGTTTGTGGGAAAGCATTCAGAATCTGTTTTCTGGCCTATTCTTACAGAAGATATGTTCCTGATGAGGGGAAGGGTACCATGCCACATGTTCAAGAATTATTTTCCTTTCATAGTCTAGGCTTCCTAAATCCCATAAATATTTTAGTGAAATTAAAGCTATGAATGGTTCACTATTTTTAAACAGGACTTTGGATGACAAACTACCTAAATTACATTAAAAAATTGTAATCCAAGAATTTACTGAAACAACAATAAGTTCTGACTTCCTAACACCAGTAGGATAGATTGAACCTTTACACTCCTGTAAGGAGTTATTTGTGTGTACAGAATGAGCTGAAATAATCTTGAGGCATGATTTCCTAAGACAAGGAAGCTAACACAGCCATAGCATAATAGCTGGCATCATCCCTTCCCTTTATATCCAATTTACTGCCCATATTTATCCAAAATTATCAGAGGAATGGAAGTCTCAAAGACCCAAGGTTCTTACAGGTTTCAGGAATAGTAGGTGAAAAAGAGAAAAAAGCCGAATTGATGCCCTAGTATGTGAGGGGAACACTTAAACTTGAGCTAAACAGTTAGCACTCCTGTTCTGTGAGTCTTCCCACAGGTAGGTCATGATCAGCTGTAACATACATTGCTTCTTGCCCAAACTGTGAGAAGAAGATACCAGGAGGAAGATGGTGGTCCTTGCTTACTGCAGCAGGAATGAGATTATTCTCTTGAGATCCCAGTAAGATTTTTCACAAGTGATAACTGCTGTAGTGGAAAAACAAGGTAAAATGCAGGATCTGTAGCAAAGACTGGTTTCTTTTCTTTTGCTCCATTGATCCCAGTAATGTTTATCTGAAGTACTACATTGTTTTTATTCCTTACTTAAAATAAAATTATTCATTTTTATCAAAAAAGCATCACTCAAACATGCAGGTGGAACAGATCAGAGGCATGTCAGCAGAAAACGTTTAACTCTAATGTTAGAATTTTGTTCTTCCACAGACTGTAAAGTAAAAGTTCCAGCTAAGATGATTAAAAGAAATGAGAAAAGTGAAGCAGCTGGTGAAAGAGGACAAAGTCACTGCCTCAAGTAGTAAAGGCTGTGGCCTTCAGGGGACAAAATGGCCCTTAGTACAAATGAGTGTCTGCTGAATTTAAAGCTGCAGAGCACTGAGCACAACAGCATTTTACTTTTAAAGCTGTCATATCAAACAAACTATATCTGTCATGTTACAGATTAAAATGTTTTGCAAGATTAACAATTGGGCAATGGACATGGAAGGTACTGAATAATCATTTGTATCTGTACTTTACTTGTCCTTTGTTATCACCCTGTACAAATGCTGACGATCAATAACCAGTACCACATCCTGAGGGAAAAAGAAAAAAAAAAAGAAAAAAAAAGAAACCTAATATATGGCTATAACGAAGTACATGGTGTGTACACTGCATGTTACTAGAGTAAATGGGAACTCAGCATTTAGGTCTGTGAGTTCCCACAATTTTACCACACATTCATCATCATTTCAGTATCAGACTTTTGCAATCTCATGTTGTATTTGACACATTGCAGCCTGAATATACGAGCTAGAGGATCCCAGTTACATCTCTTACATACGGAAAGAGAACATTCCAAATGTCAGGGAATATATATATCCTAAATTGTTCTTTTTATGGTAGCAGTTTGTGTCTCTCACTATCATCTTTTTGTGGCATGAGACATAGTGTATATTCTCATTGGTTTACCATTGGAGACTAGACTTGTGCAATCTTTACTTCTTCATCCGTCTCATTGCAGGGTCTTAAGTCACATACTCCCCTTGGCGCCTCAGTTTGTCCATCCAAAGAAGTCAGTGGTACAAGAAAATGTACAACGGGCACAACAGATGCATTTGACAGGTGAGGGGAGGTTTACTCATGAACTGTGGCAGTCCGGCATTAGGTAGAAAGTTCTGCAGCAGAAATCTTGCTCACAGAAGAAGGATATAAAATATAGGCACAGTAGAGAAATATATGTGGTGTGGAAAACTCAGTTAGGAAGGATACTTGGTAAGTTATTAAGGCACTTAGCTAATATGTTTTCCCACATCAGGAAGAAACTCTGCTACCAGACCAGAGTACTTAAGCACTCTCGTGAATGCAGAAGTGGTTTCTCTCAGATTCCCTGTTATGCTTATTTCCTTTTCCTTCATGTGGAGCATGCAGGACTGATTGTGAAAGGTGAAGGACCACAGGAACAAGGATATTGCACAGTTACGGGCAAGGTTCTGCGTGAACAGTGAGGCTCTACCCAAGTTGCCTTCCCACCACTGTTAGAACTTCCTGAGGGCTGCAAAGAGCATAGTCTTTTCAGCAGAAAAACACCAGTACATTGCATGCAATCATATATTCTAAAGGACATATTTCATTTACTGTTAAAGCTCTGAAAAATCAGTCTCTGACTGAAAAAAGAGGACCACCTTTCCCACCCCAAAATTGCAGAAAAACTACAGTGGTAAATATTCTTTTTTTGTTTGGGGAGTCCCTGTAATTTAATGGATATATCCTTTCCCGCCTCCTTCAAGCACTTTTGCTTCAGCTTCAAGTGAGTCCCCCATGGGAACTGTTCAAGGCACTGGAAGTCTAACACCACCACAAAGAAGAGACAGAAGGTCTGGGGTAGGAGGAGGAGAAAAGGCAGATGTGGCTTGACAAGTGACGAGGAAATAGGCTTTCAGGACACGTAAACTCAGGACAGCTAAAGCTGACACTGTATCCCTGAGAAACAGAAGGAAATCCCACACCAGCCAGAGAACAGCATTACTGAGTCACTAGAGCATATAGGAGTGACCAGCAGGCATGCTGGTATTTCAGAACAGGCAGACTGAAGTCATGAGAATATGAAACACCATCTGAGGGGAGGCATTCTGTACAAAATGCAAGGAAATCCCCATGGAATCAGCTAGGAGGCATGTCAGGAGCATGACCAGCAATGCTGGCTGGAGTTCAAAAGATTCGGCTCTACATCACAAAAAGCATCCGATTGTTACAAACATGTTTGGTCCTGTGTATGTATTGTAAGTTAGTTTTACATTAAAATTCCATGATTCTCACCCACCCCTTTAATCACGAAATGGTGGCCTCCCATAGCACCTACCACATGAGGTCATGAAGAGCTCTGCACTCGTTATGACACCCCTGTGAAGTGTTACCTTGACAGATGGACATCTGAAAACCAAAGGCTGCATGCTTAAGGTGATGCTACAAATTAGTACTAGATCTTACAGCTTCACAAAACGACTCTTTAACTACTAACTCAGATTTCTCTCACTGTTGTACTGGAAGAAGAAAAGCTCTTACTTTGTTCTTGTTTCCTGAACACTATCACTGGAGAGCCTTCACAAGCCAGTTATAGTAAATTAACAGAGCCAGAAAAGTGGATCTGGGCAGTATCAAGACCACAGCAAATTACTGAGTGCTTTACAGCCCTCTTTCATTGCATTTGAAAAGAAGGGTGATTCAAACATTATCTAAATGACAGGCAAAACAAGTTTCTGTAGACCCAGATAGCTCAAGAGCGAACAAGGCTTTCTGAGCAGGTGGCATGGTATCTGATAAGAGAAGGGCAAAAGAAAAAAAAGGAAAGTCAATATGTGAGGCTAGATCTCGATAATCCATCTTAACAGTGCTAGAATACCCTTCCCAAGGCCTGATTCTCCATTCCTTCTTAATAGCAAATTCTTGCATTACTAACAAATGCAATTTAACAATAAGCTTCACAGCACAGAGTATTTCTCCTAAAATGCTGGGCACTAATATAAAAAAGCCACATCGTAAATTCAGCTTCTCTTAAATAACAATAACTTGCTGTGGGACAGCAAATATCTGTCCTACAATTTCAAAGAAATGCTTAAAACAAGAGCTGCATGAAAATTCGAAACAACTCCTTTTCATGAGAAATAACTAAATAAACCTTCAAATGCCTTTTCATTCTGGGGCAAAATGAGAGAGATTTTTCCCTCTCAAATTCCTGCCTCTCTCCAAAGAAAAGAGGCGTATGGATACTTAACTCACAGTACCATGAAGGAAAACTACCACCTTCTGGCTCTTTCTTCCACACTGCAAGTAACCATCTGTATCTTCCAAGGCTATGCTTGGAGATTGGGATGCTGCCAGACAAATACGAATTTGGTATTAATAAGCAAAACCCTGCTTTCAGGGTTAGAATAGACAGAATCAGAGCATAAGAATATGAACTAGGGCGTGAGATAAATCACAGTTCCAGTTTGTTTATATCAAAGGACATGGCTATCTGCAGGACTCTTCCTGCTGTCTTCATCCAACCTGGCAAGCTTGCTTTAACAGCTTGCTGCATCGCAGTGTAAGTACTTTTCTCTGAGCCCGAGCACAACTGGCTCACGGGAAGTTGCATGCCTGAAGTTAACCATGTACTTTAAAATCCTATCAAGTAGGTCCTCTCAGAGTAAATAAAGAGAATGATGCTTTGGGGTTCACATATCAAGCAGTTTCTATTATCTTCATGAGAGGATGAATCGTTTAACACCAGCATTTGCAGTTACCTGACAGGAGATGATGGCCAGGCCTCTGAACTTCCTTCATGGTGATAAAGGCAGGAAACAGTCCAGCACTGCTTTACATTGACATAGGTTTGTTGAAGTACACACTTTAATAATACAGCCATTTCTGGCACGACTGTGCATGGCTAAGTCTGTTATTGGTAGATAAAAGAGAGCCAGGACATGGTTTCAAATACTGACCATGCTATTTAAACTGCTAACATGCTTTCTCCCAGACAGTGCCTGGGAATGGCGGGTGACAAGAGCCAGGAGTGGTTCCCAGTAGGCAGACTGCAATCTTTTCAATCTGTTTTGGAAAGGAAGAAAACCTAGTTGCATGGATGTGAGCTGTGCCATGCCATTTTGCATAGGAGACAGAAAACAGATCCCATATATTTTACCCAGCAGCACAGCTGTCGCTTGTTTTCTAGAATGTAATCTTGTGAAAGGACAATGGTAGCTACAATAAATTGTGCAAGAATGGTCTAGAAACATTTCTCAGGCCTCTTCCAGGTTATAGTTATCCGAGGTGCATGTTGCACTTGTCCTTCCTACGCACCCTCCCATGCCTCCCCAAAAAAGGAGAGCTGTACAAGCCAAAATTCTTATTTTTAGGTTGTAGGTTGAAAGGTTGCATGGAAACCTATAGTCTGAAATATGTCTAAAATAGTTGTAAGAAACTTTAAAAAGTGAGAGAGTAGGAATGAAAGCTGAATTCAGCTCTGGCAAAAGCAATCACTGGTTGATTCTAGGAATATCTAGTTAATTGACTGTTACCCCTGGAGTTGTAAAAAGTTTTCAGAATATGAAGCCATAACCAGAGACTAGAAAGAGTAGTCTTCCACTCAACGCTAACACCCAAGGCTTTACCTAGACTAATAATATTAGCTCCGGATTTTCAAAAAAGCTTTTGGACAATCAAGTCCTGCTAAGTCTTTGGGGCAGTATAACATGTACCCCCCTCCATTTCCTTGGAAATCCAACCCTCATCACTCAGCCAAAGCTGCTCTGGTGTTAGACTCTGGGCATTCACCGTAGGCACTTCCTGGTGCCTCCTGTCTTGAAGAAGAATGTTTTCTTGGGTACATTGCTCTTAATTCCTCCAAATCCAAAGGATTTCAAACATCACTCTAAAGAAATAGCAAAAAAAAAAAATGTCATTTTTGAATATGGAAAAGGCGACATTAATTACGTACTCAGCCTGAACTAGTTATTCTAGTCCTACTAATTGTTGCTTCATGAACTGTCATTGCTGTGGCTGTTCTGTTTCTTACAGAAATTTATAATGCATCTTCTTTTCTACCCAAAATCTTCTCTTCTTCAAAGAAGGAAGTCATCACACTACCACACCTGCTCTGGCTGCTTTGACACCAAACATGTCCTAGTTTTTTGCTATCTTCAGGAGAAAGAGATTAAAGAAGAAACAGCAAGATATGAAAAAAAAAAAAAACCAAAAAAACGCTAGAGCCTAGAGCCAACAAGGGAGCTTGGGCATTGAAAAAGTGAAGAGGTGTCAGTAGAACAGTTCAGCAATGATTTTAAAGACAAATAAAACAGCACAAATAATTCAGGCCCGACTGGAGATGTTCTCCATTTGTGGGAGATAGCATGGGGTACCAGGAGTCTGGTTCCCAACATTGGCTAAGTATTTCTGGAGGGACAAAACTCAATGAATGGACTGAAACGTTAAGCAAACCAGGGACCGCTGTGCATAGATCCAAAACCTTTCCAGGCACCTCTTACAGGGGGAATTAGCCATCCATGTAGACAGAGTCTGCAGGGACATGGGAGGACTGGGACCTACTCTCAAGCAGAAAGATTGCCAATATCATGTTGAGAAGCCAACACAGGATCTGTCCTTTCTCTGCTCAAGCTACTGTGTGCCCTAAGCCTGCTAGTGCATAGGCACTAAAATCATTGCACTGATTTTTAGTACAATGAGGAATAACAATATTACAATATAGCAATAACACTGTAGGAGATTACTACTTGCATAGTGGACAGACTTCTGTAAATATACTGAGAGACAAGTTCTTCCGGACAGAATTGCATACATGGTATTCACTCCGTCAGACACCTTACACCTTCTGTTTAAACATACACTGCTTTGAAATCAAGAAAACAGCTTTCTAAAATGTCTTACTGTTCAACCAGAAGTTCTAGGCTCACTGCCGAGCATCGCTTCATAGCACATGTTATAAAGAAAGTCAGAGCAGGTTTCTGAAGATTCATTCCTTTCCTGCCTTAAAAAAAATCAACTCTCTCACCCCCACCAATGACATCAAAGTTATCTCAATTGCTGTTTTCTGTATAAATAACTTTTCCTGTTCTTTTGCTCATTCTTAGGCATGTCAGAGGCTGCCATTCCTATGATTCACCCCTTCTCAGGTCACCTCACCACCGGTAGTGCTCTTTTTCCCAAGAATGGGAGTGGAGAGGGATCTGTGCATAACTATCAGCAGATGCAGTCTTTCAGCAGCTTAGCTCAAAGAGCTATGAAACCCAGAATGTCCTTTTCCTCTGCAGCAGAAGGGGACAAAGAGAAAAACCATCTATTTACGGCTGCCAATTCAAAGGTCAATGAAAATAATCTCATTTGCTTCCATTGGTTTTGGATGATACCCACAGATCTTTATTTTTAGGTATGAAAGGATCTATTGCTGGCTACTTAAAATATACTGTGACTGACTCCTCATCCACGGGACAATACTCCTCCCTCGCCTTTGTTGCACTTTGACAATGAAAGGTCCTTTTTAGGTTTTGTCCAGCCCACACTCATTTTCCCCAACACACACTAAATGCTTTGTTTAGAACGGTTTTCTGGAACAACATTTCTTTCCCTTCTGTGATGAAAAAGGCTTCAAACTCCCTTCTCATAGCCCTCCCTTGTACAGCTGAGCATCTGAGTCTACTACATTTACCTTATCCTCTGGCCATATAGCTGGATGTCTCTGTGAGGGTAGACCATCACAGCCATGTACGCCAGTTGTAATGTACTCTGTAAACCACGATGTCCAAAAACTTTGCTATTTATCTTGCTCAAATTGCTATCACTGCCAAGAATCTCCTTAGACTTCTGTTGTGCTGGATTGGATCAAAAGCACCAGGTCAATAGCAGTCCTAGCAAATTAGGGCCTATTTTCTTTTCATTAACTGTTTAAGAAAATTGTTGTGTACTGCAAACAACATAGACAATGAACTTTATCAAAAAGTATCTTCCCATATATGAGAACATACTTTTCCAGTCAAGTAAATATGCGTAAATAAGGTGCTGCTGTGGGAAGTTACCCGAGACTTTAAATCTAATCCATATTCTGCCTACCATGGCTATCTTGCCAAATGGAAATTAGACACCCTGGGACAATTTTTGAAAACAACAACCATGAGCCCCCAGAGCATCTAAATAACATCTGAAAGGATTTAAAGATTTGCCGTAATTATAGTGGACAATAAATATCTGAGCAGAGTGGCAGATTTCTGTGGGACAGGAAGTGCCCATATTGGTAGCTGCGCATGATTATATATCCCATTCTTCCCCTTTTTGGACTGAGCGCTTATGTGCGCCAAGAATTTCTGTTCATTAAATACACTATTTCAATTAAAACCGCACCAAAAGTGGAAAGCACAGTTTATCCCAAAGCAGTTTATTCCAATCTGGTGAAAACAGATAAACCAAATATTATAAAATACTTAATAACAAAATAATTACGCAATGTACCAGGGTCTTATGATTGGAATAAAAATAACTTAAAGCATCCTCCCAACTTAATTGTGCTGTTTATGTTGTTAGCAGAGACAAGGAGTTAGTTTCCACGCTAGTCAGAGTCCGTGGATCAGTCTCATTTTCAACAGTGGCTATCATTCTTAAGGAAAACTTCCCTTCTTGTAATGCCAAGCTAAAGTCAGCTCCCTGCCCAGTCTTCCAGTCCTCCAGTATGTAAAAATGTGTCTTTTTTCTCCCGTACACATTCTGTCAGACCGCATTCCTACAGTCTGAGAAAACAGCGCACAAGCTAAATCAAAGATAATCCAAAAATACTTTCAGAACGAACTCTTTTAAAAAAATTTTATACCGGGTATGGGACTGAAGCATTCCCTTGCAAGTAAAGTATCAGTTCCTTTTCTTATTAAAGAAGTTCTGAGCACTAACCGCTATTTCCTAGAGTTTCGAGTCATATTTTACTCCTGATGAAAGGATCAGAGATGCAATTATTAGTGAGCGATTCTTGACAGCTTTCAGGAATCTCAGCACCAAGAAAACTGAGATTAATGAGTCTGCGTTGAAAAGTGCTAGGACAGCTGGATGTTACACAGAAAAAAGGGATCTGTTCTGATTAAATGAGGACATGTGGTCAGCTTCCTGTTGGAAATGATTGTTCTAATTTTAATAACAATAAAAGCAATCCAATATATCTAGAAGGCAGATACTCTAAAAAGCCAGACACTGAGTGTTGAAGACTGGATGTCACCTCAAACGGAGATCAGTAGGAAAAGCCACCGTCCAATGCCAGGGAACAAGACAACCTCTGGCCTGCAGTCCTGGCTTTTGCTACCACTGGTACAGAAAGCGAAGCTCCTCTGCAGGAAAGCCACTGCCTTGCCTCTTCCTCTTCCTCCCTCGCTCTCCCTTCTCAACACAGCTTCACGTGGAACAAAGACTCAGGAGACTTGGAAAGGCATTGTAATACATCTGCCCATCCCAGTCGTATCTCCAGGGGCCTGAGACCTTGAGGCCAATGGGGAAAAAGCTTTCAATCTCTACAAACTTTGAATTTTTAATTACGTCCACATTTATTTTCAGGAAAATACAGATCTACCTATTTTTACGTGTACTGCAGTTAAAACACAGGGAGCTTGACAAAGTCCCACTGATGGTGGATATTTGAGCACAGAGGGAAGTGATTGCAAGGAAACGTTTAGCCTTCTTCAGTGCAACAAACCCATGCGCCAGGCCCTGGGGCCCAGGCCATAGTGGGTATCTAGCAAAAAGACTAGCAATATCATAGTGATTTACAATTCACCTCCACAAAACCATCAGCCACTCCCTCTGCAGCAGGAGAAAACAGCAACTCCATAGGGACTGATATTGCAACCATATAATTTCCTTTCAATAGGATGGTGCTACTTCTTCATAGCATGGATGGCATTGACTTCATTCCTTCCTGCTCCTGCTGGGAAATCCTCAGCAGGACTAGGAACTTTGTCCATAAATAGATTACACTGTAATTATATTATTTATATTTATGTCAGGTCCCCTTAGAACCAAGGGAGCATAAGAGAAGACTGACTGTTACTGCCTGCCATTTGCATTGTTAATTATTATCGAGTGGCTTAAATCCAGAAAAAGAGAAGTCATTTGAAAACATGAAAAAAACATAAACAGGAAAGCTAGTCAAGAGGAAGAGTTATTCTGTCTAGCACACAGACATGACAACCAGGGACAGTATGAATTGGAGCCATCTCAGACTGCCTGTGGGTGCCCTGCCAGTACTAAGAGCAAAAATAGGACTCACAACACCAACATCTGACTTCCAAGACTCAAGGCTGCATAGACTTCTGCTGGCAGCTGCAAAAAAGAATCAGAAATAAAAATAAATATTAGCTAAAGCAGAGGAAAAAGCAAAGGAGAATCTCAAGGACACCGAAATATTCCTGATGTCTGGGAGAGACACTACTTATTTATGAATAAGGGCTTTCTGGATTATTGCAGAACTGTGGAGTTACCACCACTGACCAGCACGCATTGAGCTCAGAGGTACCTAGACAGAAGAAAGAGGTGCTCCCTGGTTCAAAAATAAAAGCATCAGCACATGCAGGTGAACAGATGGGAAAGGATCGTAAGGGCCTGCAGTGTTTGCCTGCTGCCAGGATCAATCCAGCTAAATATCTTTTAAAAACAAAACAAAAAACCCCAAGACCCTTCCTTGAGCTACATTTTTATTTCAGGTTGTAGGAAAAAAATGCCACACTCTGTGTGGCACAGAAGACACTGTGTCTTCTCCACCCAGAAATATTAAAATTCTCAGAAGCATGGAGCCACCAATACTGAGATTGCAAGAAAGGGAAGGGAATGGAAACAGGAAAATCTCCACATAGCCACATATATAAATAAGCATAGCAAAGCAGCACAATAGGACTCTGTTTAGTTTCATGCTCCAGGGATCACTTGTCTGTTCACGCTACTCTTCATCCTACTCCAAATCCCAGTGTCCTGCTCAGGAATCTAGTTAGGTCAGAAATTTATCACTGCTGGGCCAGGCCAAGCCACCCACAGAGGACAGGATCTCCAGGTAACGAGCAAGAGGAGGGCCTTTGAACATCTGTTCTGTGTGGTAGGAAAATAAGGAAATAACAGCAATCTCATCTCACCTGTCTGATGCAAGCCGAAGAGTTCATGGTAGTATCTGTGGAGAGAGTAATACTTTTTCTTTGTACTCAAGGCAACATTATTCATGGGAAAGTCAATAGCAGCAATGCCAGATAATGAAAATGGCCAAAGTGGAAGACAAATAGAGCTCCACAGGCAATCCTTTCCCTTGGACAATGCTGTAATACCATATTTCTCCTTATCTTACCAAATATGTCACAAATAAACTTTATATTTGAAAAACACAATCCAGTTTGATGTTCTTTAGTGCTTTGACTGAGTCAATGCTACCTTTGCATTTGCACAGACCTTTCCTTTCAGTTAAAAAAATGTTTGATGATGTGTAAGTTTTTTAAAGCTAACCTGGTCTGTTTGGAACAGACCTTCATTATTCCCTCCTACCAACCTTCCCACCTCTTTCCCTAGGGAATCTTATAAATTTATGTTCCCCTGGAGAACTTTGAAGGCAGATAATCTTAAACCACATCCTCTGGCAAGCTACCAGCTTGTTAGCTACCAGGACTTTAGCTGGTATAAGTAGACCTTCTCTCAAATGACCTAGCACAAATTTATACCTGGTGATGGGAAGGATGAGAGTTTGCACCCAGAAATACCTAACTGAGCTGGAGTTGGAATCTTGTTTCTTCTGCAGATAGTAATGTTCACCTGCATAAAGCAAAGTATCCTGATATTGTACACTGAGATTAGAGGATTATCACGATGATCTGAAGAAAGAGCTGGGTAATTTTATATTTCTTGTCTTTCCCAGGAGCCCTTAGATGTTCCTGAGATGGAACACCAATATAGCAGATACTTTGTGCCTAACAAAGAGAAAAGTCAAACAACCCTAGGAGTACTCTGAATATGTGATAAGAGGCAATAAATGGAGAAGAAACATGGGGAACAGACAGGGACTTTGAAGAGACAGGCTACAAAAGAAACATGTCTCTAATGAAAAGGGTATCAAACTCAAAGTTATTGTGAGAAGCAGGAAAAGCTGAAAAACTTGCTGAATCTCATTTGTAAGGTGATCTGAAGGATGAGTTGCCAAGTCCTGTCCACGTACTTAGGAAATTTCATTTCATTCACATTCCTGCTATCCTTTCACAAATGAAAAGAGACACAGAAAGTATGGCACAAACACCTAAACTGAGCTGAACAGACTCCATCCCCTTCCCAACAAGCCTAATCTGAAAGAACAACAAAGCATATGGGCACTGGTGTAACTGATGTACCTAGAATATCTCTACCACGAATGAACTTGAAACTTATATGGTAAAAAGATACCATATATACCTGCAAAAGATTCTCCTTCTTCGCATACAGAGGACAAGATGCCTTCTGATGCCTTCATCTCCTATTCCATTCCATTCCCAACATCTCCTACATGTTAGGGCAGCAGAGCTAGTAAAAAATTAATTCACGTCATTTCATCAGAATGTCTTACAGAACTGTGTAAGACTTTCAGATGATGCTTTAGGTTCAGGTTACTCAGGCTGAACATGGATCACGAATAACCAATCACCCGCTGAAGACCTCAGACAACATCGTCTTTGGGAGGACAATGTCCTGGGACAAAAGAAACCCAAATCAGTTTTCTCCTCTAAATATGGCAAAATTATGACTTGATCCAGAGTCTTCAGTATAAGAACTTCCAGCTATAGTGCAAAAGTCTGGGCCAATAGACTCAGGTGCCCATGACTCCAGTGGGAAATGGTTTCCTAGCTTACTAACAATTTTGATATGGTGATTTTTATTTTTTTCTTTCCTGAATCAGGATAAAACCGCAAAGATCTCAAGAAGGGTGATCTTTTGCAGGAAAAAAGATGTTTTTCAGGAAATGAAGTATTCCATTTCAATCTAAAGATTAAAAAAAAAAAAATTAGAGTTTAAATTTGAAAAAAAAACCATTTCAATCTAAAGATTAAAAAAAAAAAAATTTAGAGTTTAAACTTGTGCAAAGTGGTTTTAAGCAGAGGAAAAAAAACCAAAAGTCCTCAGAACTGTTACATCATAGTACAGACCATCTTGAAACTTTTTCCTCATAATATATTTGAGTCTGAGTTTTTTCAGAAGCTAAACTTTTCTGTAAACAGTTGAAGTTTTTAAATCAGCATTTTTCAGAAATAAAGATAGAGGTCAGCAAATGTTCTCTAAAGTATAAAGTTGCCAGGTCAAACATAGAAGAAATATCAATGCTTATATTTATGAGTTCCCATGACAGGTGCAGGAGAAATGTTTCAGTACAGAGTGAGAATCAGAAAGAAGTAAAAAATTGCATATTCATTTGTCAAAAATTAGGAAATCTTTGTTATTCACATTGCATCCTACAAAACTGTGGTTTTTTTCTGCTTGGAAATTTACTTTGAAAGTTGCTTTTTAAAGGTTCCACCAAGTAGAAAGTCTCCAAAGATGAGTTTTCTATATTGCATTCAGTCACAAAACCACCTTAGTGTGAAATCACCAGCCACTCAGGTTTCACCATACTAGCCTCTCTCCTGCTCTGGTATCCTGGGAGCCACCACCCATTGGGGGGAAGTGGAGCAGGGAGGAAGAAAAATCACTCCCCACTGAAGATGCCGAGCTGCATGTGCAGAATTTGAAGCACTTAGGAGCTCCAGATACTTCTGTATAATGTGATCTATTTAAAAATATGGTCACACAAGAGTGTCACTTTTTTTTAACTAAAACCCTAGTTAAATGAAAAGACAAGCTTGACAAAGGTACTGGAGTGTGCTGCTTTGCTTAACAGGCTGTGGCAAGTATCCAAATTCCAGTCAGAATCACCGCAATCTTATACACTGTCAAGAAGTATGACTTCCCTCTGACAGAACGTACTGCAAATTTTATGAGAGATAATTGAAGCCAATTCTTGTAACATCCATTAGAGTCCCTCTCAATCTGTCTGTATGAGGTCTAGAAGAGTGTGAGCTTTCCAAGTCAATTCCCCATATTTGTAACTAACAGCTTCCAAGTTCTCCGGTGTTTCCACCTTTAAAAAAGATCTTTGTTCTGTAGAAATCATTCCTGGCACCTTTAAATCATTAACCTTTGCAAAACTTTCCTGTTTCAGTGTTTAGCAGAGAAAAGCACAAAAATATGTGCCTAATGCTGTAATGAGAATAAGCTGACTTGATGCTGTATCTCACCTCATGCAGTAAAATATTGGTGGAGAACTCCATGTACCTGGCTTAGTAAAGTATGCAGAGGAAAACTGACCTTTACACTATTTTGCATTTTAACAGCTTTATTAACCCCCCATAATTAGAGCATCTGCAAATCAAAGACACGGATGGAGATGAAAGTTATAGTACAGACAATATGAACAGCATTGTTGGGATGATCCAAGGACAGAAGCGGAAAGGTTTGCAGGAAAACAGACTCTTCTATATTAAAGGAGCTGATAGAGTTTAGGTCCATCTCTGTTAATGGGTCTAAATAAAAGCTATAATGGGTACAAATAAAAGCTTCACTGTCTCTGAATTGTAAGTCTTAGTATTCAGGATGCAGTTACACACTGACAGTATCCTATAAGACACTCCTGACCCCTTTTACTCCCAGTCCTTCCTCCCACCACTCCAAACAGCTTGATTCCACTGTCTGTGTGGCTACCTTGTATTCTGGCTGTATGAAACACAAACACAACTCAAAAACCAATCTTCCATTTTTTCTCTACTCAGTGGATTTCTTGTATCTCTGCCCCCTCAGATGACTCATAAAACAGAGACACATGCATTGCAGAAAGGTTATAGTAAGGGTTCAACAGTGTGATGTGCCTCAAGACCCTACTACTGCTGTTGGTGAGATTATTGACAGGTTAATACAGGGTTCTTAAAGACTCCCAGTTAGAGGCATTACACAGGCCTGCAACTCTGCAAGCTACAAATTCTGATCTTAGAATTAACAAAACTTTGTTTCAATACATGATACAATATTTACAAGTACGTTCTTCACATAAAGGGCCAAAGAGAGTTATCGACTAAACCTCAGACTTTCATTACTAGAAAAGAAAGATTCAAAGGAAGGAAAGAAGAAAACATAGCTGAGTGACTACATCCTTTCAGTTTATTTCGTTGAGACATGGATAATCAAACCAGTCTAACTGTCTTCGTTTTCAGCACAAAACTCACTATTTTAGGACTCCTGGAAGCTCCCAGTTTAGGAAGCTGCCTGAACTGAGTATCTAAACAGAAATATAACTTATTTTGCAAGGAAAGCCAGAAGCTTTCTTTTGACTCTTCACCCTCCATCAAAGAAAATAAAAAAACAAACACAAACAAAAAAAAACCAAAAAAACAAACAAACCTGAAGAAAAGAAAAAAGAAAAAGACCATGGCTATACATAAATAGCCTACCTACAGTGTAGTGCTTATTAAATCCATTCACAAAGATTGGCTGGAGGTTTTTTAAACTCAGTTTGCTGCAGAATCTTATTTCAAATACTTGAAGTCTGGCATAAAACCAGAATCAAGTTAATATACAGCAATGTTAGATCCTGTGAGGAGGATTTCTGACACTAAAAAATAATAATTAAGTAATGGAAAATTAATAAGCAAGGAAAAAAAAATATTTTAGCAAGTGGCATCTTCCAGTTCATATACTGGAAAAAGAATAACTTTTACAGATTTCAGGATCCTACAACATATTCAGCAGCCTGCTAGCAGACAGAGAAGGAAGAACGGTTAGCAACACTGGGCACCTTTACACAGCGCTGTTGCACCTAAAGAAAATTCCGCCTTAAACGACGTTTTGGGTAAGTTTTTCGAGCTAAAGGTGTCCCGTGTTGGGTTTTTGCAGAGACCTCAGTGATCCTTAGTGCTCCACCGAGAGCTGCACTTTGGCCACTCGCACTCCCACGCGGTGACGAGGGGCGGCAGCGCCCTGTGAGACCCGGGGGAGGGCGGCCCGGCCGCGCCGGCGCTGCCCCCGCTCCCTCCCGCCGGCGGGGCCGAGGCGCGGCGCGCCCGGGAGGTGGCGCCGGCGGCCCGCGGCTGCAGCGGGTCCCGCACCGGCCCGCCCGCCTGCTGCCGGAGAAACTTGGGACGCACCGGCACGCAAACCCAGGCAGCGGTAGACAGCGTCCTGCAGAGCCGGGAGCACCGAAACGGGCGGGACTGCTGCATCTGGTCCGTGCTGCCCGCTGTACCGAACCCGGCCGCAGGCTCCCCGGGGACACCCCTCTGCTACGCACGGGATGGCGGGACCCGTAAAGCAAAGGCATCAGTAACGCTGGGAGCTGTGATCCAGTATGTGTATAAGCAAAAGCGTCGCATCTCTATGGAAATCCTTACGTGCCTTTAGCTCAAGGTTTATTTCCTCACATGCTGTCTCGAGCCCACTGCGTTTTCCCAAACCAGAATTTCACCACGCTGCTGTTACACTGGCTCTTTCTCCTTGAACCAAAACCCTAAATCGGGGTTATGACTCTTCCACCTTCTTAAAACCCCTCTGCTACCTTCCTTCCTTTTACCAAGCAGGGTCTGAATCCACTCCTCCTCCCCACTCAACATTCCTCCATCCCCCAGACCTCTCCAACTCCCAAATCCTGCAGTGTAAGTTGTGTGCACTGCCTGCTGTGGTATTTATGCCTGGCCAGCCACCCTCCCAAGCCCTCAGGCCACCTTGTGCATCTGTCATCCGCTCCTAATCCTGTGCAAGCAAGCCTCACAGCCTGCACTCCAGGCCACCACAGCTCTGGCATCTGCCTCTTAGCGGAGGGACGCCCTGCACCCTCACAGCAGAGAGAATAGCTATGAGCTCAGAACCAGCAGAGCTGGGGCCACACTTCAAAAACACCCGCTGCCTCTCAGCCCTTTTAGGGGAAGACACACTGCATATCAGAACACGGTGGCATGTGAACCACGGCAGAGGAGGGGACCCCAAACTATCGACAACACAGCAGAAAGGATGCCAGGTGGCCCTGCAGGTCTCCCGCTCAAAGGGACATGTGCTAGACTGAGAGTTACTTCAGCCTGAAGTAACTCCCACCCTTCCTTTCTCACATAATCTGATCCTCCTTCCTTGCCTTGTCTTGTTGCCCATGGAGGGACAAAGATAAGGAAGGGGCTGAAAAACCCCAAAGCCAGCAGATCTACACTTGAACATGCATTGTTCCAAATGGTAGGAAAAATTAAAGGCTTGAACTTTACTACTGTTGTAGCCAGGGGGTCGCTTTCAATCCCCATGGAATCCCTTTGATGGGGGCTACATATATGACTAAGAGTGGACTGTGGCAGGTCTTAGCCAGCTTCCATTTCCTCTTCTAAAAAATCATCAGTGTCCCATGTAGGCTGGTATCCTGTCTCTAGCAACAGGCAGCATCAGCTACTTGATCAAGATCGTTTTGCTGTTTAGCCATCTCTGGTTCACAGCAAACTCCAAGCAGTCCAAGTGAAAGTCTCTATTTACATCGTTTTCCATAGAAGATATCTGTGCTGGGTTGAGGAAAGGAGGAAGGATTATGCTTGTAATATCTTAATATATAATAAGACATAATATCATCTTAATGATAGGATCTTGAAATAACCTTCACTATTTTATATGTTTACATAAACTGTTCATCTTCCTGATTGCCAAATCTTTTCAGAGCATTCCAGTCATTGCCTGGCCACACTGCTGCTTTTGGATAGTAGCATTTAATGAATTTTATTTTTTACAGCCATCAGAATGTGCCCAACTGAGAGGAGATGATGCAGCCAGGCTGCATGTTGCAGTGCCTGAGCAAATCCAAGGTCAGAGCTACTAAGATACTACAAGTCTGGAGCAGGCTAGCTGGCTGTAGCTGCTGAAAGCACGGTCAATCAGAATAGACTTTGCGCATCTGGGAGCAAGTCAAGCCATAAACTTGGAGAGATCACATATGCCTGGATCCCCATGGGCAATGCTGAACTGAGTAAGGCAAGGCTTAAAAAATAAAAACAAAAATAATCACACACGCATCCCCTACACACACCTCAGGATGGCGTAAAAGACAAAACATCATGAAAGAGTGAGTCAAGCCATGGGGATGTGAGGGCAGATTATTTAAAGAAAGTAATAAAAATAAAATGTTTCTTTATTCTAATGTGGAGGCCTAGGATTTCATGGCAAGATATGTGTTGTATTCCCAAAGGGTTTCCTTCCTTCATGCAAGCACGGTCAGACAATCAGTATAATCCTGGATTAGTTTCTTGTTTGTGCTTCAGTACAACAAACTATACATTTGTAGTAAAAGAGATTGTTTCTATAGGAACAATATTAAAAAAGGAAGAGATTAAAGACATCAGGCCAAGGCAAATCTGTTCTCAGCATTCTCATTCCCAATTTCCAGATTTTATATTTGTCGTCTTCTCATTCCTCTCTCTCCTTTTTAATTTAATTCAAGCAGCATTAATCATCCTATTTCAACAACATTCCATTAAAAAAAAAATCAAGTGATATTTGTATCAGATTTAACCTACTTTTCAGATATTTTGACAGAGACTCTGGTTTAATGTAGACTGCTGCAGAATGATTTCTTGTTACCAGAGAAAGAAAGCTGCTTACGGTAGTTTAAAATGAAGGAGGTAGGTCAGGCTAGTCTGACCAACTGCCCTTTTAATCAAAGATCTGCTCAGTTTTGGGTTTTTTTTAAATGAATTTGGAGTCAACAAGAAGTGCATGACTGACAGACTGTCGGCATGCCTCAGCATAGGCTTTGTTTCAGCAGCGGCTGGATCACACCACAGAGCAATACCAGCATGATCCAGCGTCGGCAGGGGAAGAGAGTAGGGCTGTTCAGTCCCCTGCGCACCTCCCCTATGGCTCTTCTGCCAGCAGAATTTCTGGCAAGAGTCAGCTAAGCAGACTCTGTCGTGGCTGCACCATAAGGCCCCAAGAGCACTGATCAAATCAATTTGTATGGGCCAGGGATTCTTAAAGGTGTGACTCGGAGGAATATGGTGAGTCAGGGTGACACAGATCCGCTCCAGCCAGCCTGTCACCTTTTTTCAGAAACTCTGCAGAGAACTTAACAAACTTGCAATAGAACAATCTGCCTGGACAGTCACCTTCACCCTGTCCTGTGCACAAACATCATAATTTATCCTGATCCCTAAGAGAAAGTGGCCTAAGAACTGGGATATAATATCCTTTCTACAGTATTCCTTATCGTTAACTGTAATTTTAAATAACAACCTGGGATATTTATGTTATTGCCTGTATCAGACCCTTTTAACAATTTCCTGTATCCCATTAAAAAAATCCTCTTATGATCTATGAATTTGCCACCTTTCCGACATCATTGGCCTCCTCCTAATTTTTTGCCTTGTTTTGTTCTCCAAGTTAGAGTTTCTTGCAAAGATGATTGTTCACTTTCTGCTCTGAGGACCATTCTTGCATTTCTCACTGCATTCATTTCCAGTGAGGCGTGGAGTAGACGGCGGGGGGAACCTTCCCTCCTCTGCAAGGGGAGACAACAGCCATGGACTTCAAGTAATATGAATCATAGACTTGTTCAACACCTGAGGAAAACTAGGAGCTGGAGGAGACAGGAGCAGTAGAATGGCTGTCAAGGATGGGAAGCAAGGAGGAGAGGAGTACAAACATGGGGGGAACTAGTAAGAAACTGGAGAGGGAAGAAGATTATGAAGATCAAATGATGGAATAAGAGGAAGGAAAGACTGAGAAGCAAGATCAAAAGGCAGAGAACAATCTGGAGGAAGAGAAAGACAGGCATTTTTAGCCTTTAACAGAAGCACAGAGGCTAAAGTTTACTCATAATCAGTTCTCAAGCTCTTACTTAAAAGCTTTTCCACCTATTCATGTAGCCAAGATGTGAGGACAGCCAAAAAAATGGTGATTGTTTCTAGAAGAGAAAGAGAGCTATTGCTATTGCATTTGGTAGCTCTTCAGTAAGCCTCAGAAGAACTAACAAGGGCCATGGTACAGCATTCAATCCTTCAGTTAAAATAGATACATCGCACCAAATCTGGAGAAGCTCTTGAATTTTGACAGTATTACGAATGAAAAAGAAGAAAAAAGGCCTACGTGATCACTTATCTCTATATCCCAATACAGCCTGGGTTTGTGTGCTAGTTTCTAACGCTGGATCCTTCTAAAACTTGCCTGAAGGTGGAGTGCTCAGGTACAGTTTGCATCCATGGGACCAGTCAGAGCTCCGAGCACTCAGGGTCTTAAGTCATCCTCATCTAGATAGCTTATGAATGGGAGTTAGAATTGTATATCAGATACACAGAAAACCATCACTGCAGAAGCTATCATAGAAAATGCTGACAAAGAAAACCAATAGCAACCTCCAGAAACGTGTGCCTACCCCCTAACCCTACCACCTCCCTGAAGGAAAAACACGAAGCTTGAGGAAACCAGACACTTTCCATAAAACATTATATTTAAACTAATCATCAAATTTCCATCCAGAAACCCCCAGAGAATTTTGAGATTGCCTTAGTCTTGACCACTGTCACTGGATACAGAATCTGACTGAGCTAACACTGAGTTAACACCAGGCTAACACCAAGCAAGTAAATAACACTCCATATGGACATGGCAGCCTATTGATGCTGTGCCAGCTCCTAACACTACAGCACACATAGTAGACGGTATAGGCAGGTATAGGCCTGGCAGCAAAGCAGGGCTGGTTCTCTTGGCACATGAATAATCGTCTCATTCTCCCAGGAGCTGATGATTAAGAGGATACCTTGCTGCTATGGCAAGTAGCAGCCTTACCAGTTCCTGCTGCATTTCACTGGCTAACAGCAGTGCTAAGAGTCTCCAGCAAATGTACTTTGCAAATGAAGTTCAGAGCAGCTACGGATTTTTATTTACATGTCCTTGTAAAGTTTGCTTGCAAAATTAAATACTGTCTCCAGATACATTTATCTTTTCCAAATTTCCTCCAGTTTGGAAAAGAAAAAGACAGTTTGTCACACCACTTAAAGAAGTTGCAGGGCCCTACCTTACACTGACGGTGTCTTCCTCGTTGTCCTCTTATAAGCATTTTATGTTTAGCACTACACACATTCTAATTTACTAATAAAAATAATAGTAATAAGGTAAATAGATTTATCTGATAAATTGTCTTCATTATGGCATCGTGTTGTGGTTTATTACCTCTCTTTTGCATTGTTTTTCTTCCTCAGGAGGATACAATACCTGATCGTCTCCATACATATCTACAGGACCAGGACAATAAGTGACAAAGCCTTCACCTGGAGTCACAGGATTTAGCAAACCTGACTGTATTGCTCTGAAAACTGCACATGCTGGCCCAATCTCCGGATACACGTGTGTTATTTATCTTGAGTGAGATTCACATATTGCCCAGAATAAAAATATTAAAAAATTGGCTAAACATGGATGTAAGCATGTCAGCTTTGATACTAGACACTGGAGTTTCCTAGAAATTAATCCTCCATTAAAACAACAGATGGTCCTGCGTGTTTCAGAGGCTCAGAGCACACATGAGGGGGTGGGTGACTGATGGACTTATGAATGACTGGGTCTGCCTAAACCTTAAGTTGGATTAGTATAAGCTCATGCATGCCAGAAATGGTCTTCAGTATTGACATTTCATGTCAGCTTCGTGGAGTCAGACTTCTTTCAGCCCCACACAAAATTGTGTCATGTGTAGGGGACAGTGTAGGAATATGTAGGAATAAACACATTCTGGCAGCTTTACTGACTGCTTTGATGCTTTCAGCCAGTAATGAATGATGGTTCATCCTTTAAATCAGTGACAGCTACTTAATTAACAGGACCAGAGCCAAGCTGCTTAGGACTAGCACTGACCCTTCTTAAGGAAAGGAAAGTTGTACAACACATTTTGAAGGTCACCTCCCAGCAACCCCATGCTTCACATTTTTGGTGAGTCAGGTGACGTACAGAAGTAGAGATAAGCATAAGTCGTGCCTTCACTTACAGAGCTAGGCAGGCTGATTTGAACACGGATGGCTCACAGTCCTTTCCTACCTGACTCCATTAGGCACACAGATATTCTTTCTCATACAAAACCATGATTCTCCATGGACTTTCACAACCAAATGGTTGTCTATTACCCAAATACTTTTGCAGACCAAAGGGTATTTACAGGAGTTGTAACAGGTCAGTCAGTTACAAGCTCTTCAAAGACCATGATAGCCTCTGCTGTAG
Source organism: Calonectris borealis (assembly GCF_964195595.1). NCBI lineage: Eukaryota > Metazoa > Chordata > Aves > Procellariiformes > Procellariidae > Calonectris > Calonectris borealis. The sequence continues at coordinate 83,003,343 of NC_134312.1, forward strand.
ACCATTAAAACCCCCTTTGCCCACCTTTGAATAGTCTTCATCTAAACCGTTCTTAAATGACATGTGCAAAACCTGTCAGTGGCATGAAATGCATGATTAAGGTACAAGCTACCCAGGCTCCAAAGATACCTTGCTGAGGAGGTGAAAAGCCATATACCTCATCTCAGACCTTACAAGCTCCAGCAGAAGATCCACTGAGCCTGAAGAAGTTTTGAAGTCAAGTCATAAAAAGCCCCTGTGCTCGTGTGAAAGGTGGGTACAGGCCAATAGAGTGCATAAAAATTTTCCACCATTTGCACAACTCCTCACAGTCCGTTTCAGAAGCAGGCTGTTACAGGAGGGATGGGGTCAGTAAGCATGGAGAAGAGGCCAGGGCCATGGCATGATGATGTTTATTAGCAATGTGATTCTACATTCATTCAAGCACTTGTCAAGATCAGTAAAGGGGGCAAAAGGAGGCCTCGTCTTATTAAGTTTACAACCCTGGGCAGAATGAAAACAAATTGTTTCAAGATCTTTTTCTTCATTCTTTTTAAAAAGTCTAATGTTTAAATACTTGTACTTAGAATGGCTTTGAGAGAAGCTCTGATAATAATAATAATAAAAAAGAAACTATAATGATTTTGCATGCAATAATGTTTGGCTGTTCCTGTACTTCATCAAGAAGAGCACAGAGTTAACCTTAGCTTTTATGTGCACAAGCACAAATATCCTCATCCTCACTCCCTCTCTTCTTGCTCTCCACATGCTTCTAGGGCAAATAGGGGAACGTAAGGGAGAATAGCACTTTTTTCCACTAAAAACTTTGCCATAAAACACAGAATCCCACTTTCTTCCACAGCTGATAAAGCAAAAAACTTCCCTGTGCCATCTGCAACTCATACAACTCCACATCATATTCCTTCTCAAGAACAGAAGCCAGATGTGTTCCTTTTCCCCATCACTCTGTAAAACCCTATAAAATACTGGCCACAGGTGCCAGCAGAGCACTCCAGTCATACCACTTCCCCAACAAAAGGAAGAAGAACCAGAAAGAAGGGCAGAAACTGAAACTGGGATGTGAAGCACTTAAAGAAAACAAAACAAAAAAGAATGCAAATTTATACGTTTACCAATTTATTTGAGAAAAAGGAAACAAACAAACAAATAAATTTATCCTGTCCAAACTACCACAGAAGACAAACACTGGAGGACAGAAAGTTAAAGCTAGTCATGCCAGAGGCCTGAAAAAAAATGGTAATAGAGGCAAAAACTAATCCATTTGATGAACTAGCAGCAGAGTTTATTTTTATTGCAAGGAAACTTGCTAGTGGCAGAACACAGACTGTCCCGCTGGCTAAAGCCCACATATTTCGGCATGAAAATAAGCTGTAGTTACCAAAGCAACCAAGTATCTCAAGACCTGAATTCTGGCACCAGTCACATTGCTAAAGGAACAGGGACTGGTGGACTTGACCATGATATGTGACAGCTGACCCCTCACTTGTACAGGCCAAGAGTCTGTTTCCCTTCACACTGGATATCATCCTAGATTAACTTTTGTGCTGTTTGTAGCTGAATGTTTCGGGAGACTTATAGCACAGAGGATATGTATGCACAATTTAGAGAGGACATATAGTTACTACAAGCCCTGCTAGTTGGATAGCGAAACATACGTATATTTTTCTGTACATGAAAGAAATTGAGGAGGATTTTAATCAGCCCACAGAGATTAGAGGAACACTTTTTTTTTTTTTAATTGGTTATACAGACACTTTGGTCTGTATTAATGGAAATCTCATGCACCTCAGAATACTTAGTATAACAAAAGCCACTCTGGAAGGTTCATCAGTGACTATCTGTTGTTCTATTTAACCTCCTTCACTGGTGTAATTAAGACAAAAAATGACATGCACTTTAGGAGGAAGAGCAAAGCAAAGAAACTAACAGTTCACAAACAATCCAGAGGCTGGAAATTATTTGGCTGAAGTATTTGGTGGATGTGTATGTTACATTCAAAGAAAATGAGATCGAGAACAATTTACTACGGTCAAAAAGGAAGAAATACAGATAACAAATCTTCAATTACAGGTTACACAGCAGATATCGAGTTCTGCCTTTGTTGACTGTCTGTTAGATTTTCTTCATGCTCACCCTTTCATTTTTTATTCTATCTTCTATGTATGGGAAAAGCTTCCAGTCATAATGTGAAAATCCATTGCCGTATCTTTCTTCACATATCTCTTTAAGACTTACCCCCTGCTCTAGCCTTTCTAGACAGACAGCTGGTGAACCATGGCTGCTGCTCATTATACTAATCTTAATCAGTTCACAGCTACCATGCAGTCCTCCTGTCAGTTTGTCTCTCACTGTACATCCACACAGCAAGAGGAATATTTATTATCATATATAAGCACTGAGCCTAGCACAATGGAGCTGTAATATCTGACATATCTAGATGCTATCAGATAAACAAGGAAATCATTTGACACAGCTTTTGTTGCTACTATTAAATCATCTGAAGGAGTTTGATTTCTAAGTAAGAGCTCAGCAGCACATTTCTGCTGTTGTCATCTGCTAATTTTTTTTGCATGAAGTGCTCTGCATCAGTACATCACAGGCACAGATGTTGCTCCACTGTTTTCAGTCAGCCCTCACATATCCAAGAGCAGGTATTAGTGAACAAATAATACTTGGGTTTTATTCATTTGTTTGTATGCTGGGATCTCATATGGAAGATTAAAAATACACACACAGAGCAAAAGAAACTTTAAACAAAATAGAGGCAAGAAATGTTCCAAGGGCCAGACTTTGAGCTAGGACCAGGAATTCAAACCCTGGTGGAAAGTAAAATGTTTTTTAAGTTTCAGTTTAAAAGGTTTAACTTAAAACCACCTTTGCAGCATCCTAATTTTGTGGCAAGCTGCTTCAGCCTGACCTCTTCCCTTGGCGTAGACTCGCGTTTGCAAAGGGAGCATTTGCTCTGCAGCCACTCGTATTAGTTATGAACCACTCAACAGCTCCTGTGCATCAGCTGTAATCCGCTGTGATTGTCTGAATAAGGGACAGTTTGTTCAGATAGAGAAGCATCTACTTGCCTTAAAATTGCTCAACAGCTATGTCCAAGTTTTCCACAGCACATTGTTTCAAAGGAGATCGAGACTCTCACCATCCATCAAATGGTTAGTCTTTTTGCCTGCTGGTATTAGTGGCCAATGTGCTGCTGAGGGAAAAAACGGCAGCTAACCAGCAGCCTGCTTTTACACACCGCTGTTCTGAGGAAGGGGAGCAGCAGATGCTCCCACTCACCTTAATGGGAACTGAAGGCACCATCCACCAGTGAAGCTTTAGAGATGTGACTTAGCCTCTCCCCAGAGAACCATCGTTAGCTCTTCAGGAAAAGCCAAAGCTGTCTGATCACTGTTAGAGGAGCAGTGGATTTACAGCACAGTCCAGAGCGTGGTGAAGTCAGATGACAGTTTTCACTATAGCCCAAGATTAGTCTCTAGTCAAAATTCAACCTGTGAAGTTTGGACCCACAAGTCTACCCCACCAAATGATCCTCTTTCTACATCACTGGCTGACTAAGGGGTTAGAGGCAAATGACTGCCAGAATTTAGTCCATAACACTGATATCATACTCGGAGCATCTTGTAATGAGTGCAGTGCCTTTAAAATAGCTCTCATTTAGAAACGTACAGCTGTCATTCAGTGGAGTGTTAGAAAAACAGACCCTTTAGGCATTAGGTCCCTCTTGAGAAACATGAAGCTTTGGCTCCGTTTGCATTTTACTCATAAGAAGAACCACTCTGCAGAGTAATAAAACCCCCTCCATGTGTTATTGCCAGCCCTTTAAAAAGCACTGGCAGGGCTACTTATTTTTGATATTAAACAACATGTGTAACCTTGCTGTGGCCAAACTGAACCAAACAAGTTTCTGGGGTCAGCCAGTCCGCGAATGAAACACATCATCATATGGGAAAGGGGAAGACACGCTGGAGGGTGAGCTATGCCTTTCTGTGAACAGGGCACATCATAGCTCTTGTGCTGCAGGATCCCACCAGTGGGAAATCGTGCTGAAAAAGCACAGACATACCAAAGCCCAGCTATTCCTTTTATTCTAACTAGCCTTTCCCCATCACCTTCCACCTGCCATCGGATGTGGACATATTCACATTGTGGATTCTTCTCTCCTATTTTTACACTGACCCTACTGCAGAGGATGACTTTGTGTCCCAGTAAAAAGCCAAAAGAGCACAGAAGGCAGGAATATCTTTTCCACAACTAGGGATTCAGAACACAGGATTGATGTGGCAGAGTAGATGCAGAAGCAGCCACAGCACTTCTGGGTGGGAGTTCCCACCAGGATTATTTTTTGTTGTTTGAGATAAGTAAGGAAGGCTTACTAAGACCAATGAGGACACAAATGGTACCTCCTCTGGCCTAAGGATAAAGCATGTGCCATTTGGCCTGAGATGAAATTTCCAGAAAAAGGGTTCAGACATAGTGACATTGTGCTCATACACAATGATAGAAGCAACCACAGAAAGGTTTATCATTTATCATGTCTGTGGTTGGACTTTCTCAATCCTGTGCTGGTTGGCAATTTCCAACTCCTGTGGTACATTCTCTTCGTAATGTTTTCAGTTCAGCTCCATTCAACACCTGCCCTTCCTAGATTATTCCACCATTTTGTTCTCCTCATCTCTTTCTCTTAGTTTTTCTTTTCATCCTCTCAAAAGCAGCACACCTGTTTATCACAGCACTCACATGACGTTTCCTGCCAGTGTTCTCTATTCACTCTGTGCATGCTATTCATACTACCTACTTTGGGGGCCCGGCTTTCCCTTTCTAGGTGTCCTCTGCAGGGGCAGGAGAAATAAAGGTACCCCCGAGTACCATTCAAACCCACCTGAGAACAGAACTGCCTCTGCACGTGCCTGTCTCTCACAACAGTGACTGAAGAAGGGGCCTAAAGGCACCAGACCTCCCAAGGTAATATCAGGGAGCAACAGCAACAGGGCTGCTCTATGAAGGAAAGCAACCCAGAAACCAAGGCTCACCACAATGTAGGCAGATGCAGAGCCGTCACTGACCAGGCACAGTCCCACAGGGCCTGAGCAGGGTGAGCAGAGCAGGGGTGTGATAGCAGCAGGTTCCCTTGATGGTCCTGTGATCATCAGATACGGTAAACAAATCAGGTCCAAGGTCATTCCTGAAAATCCACTCAGCAGGACAGGGCTGGGTGCTGGCACACCTGTAATGTAGTTAAAGGCGTAGCCGGGTGCCCAGGCCAGAGCTCGCGTGGAGCTCCTGGGGCAATGAGCAGAGGGTGCATAGTGGAGGCTCCAGGTCAGGCTGGTCAGGGCAATTAGTGTGCTCAGGGCCCCGATAACTAACCACCTCAATCAGGTGCCTAGAGGTAGGTCCTGTGAGTATCAGCCTGCATGACTTGCGGTCCTGCGTGCCGCAGTGAAGCTTCATTCGTGGCTGGTACTTGGGTTGCCCCCGCCAATCCTCAGTCACTGACTCGACTTGCTGGCTTGATCTCAGACCTGCCTTATTGCTACAGACCTGCTGAGAGATCACTGAATTCTTGGTTGACCCAAGAATCTTGGTTATCATCATGGGTCCTCTCTGACCTTCTTGTTTGGATTGGTGGGACTGTGTCCTTGTCGATGAGGGTGCTACTCGGGTCTGCCTTGCCAGAGCTCTCAGGTTCCCTTCCCTCATGGAGCAGCCTGCCTTGCTGCTCTCTGACAACAGGCAGAAAAAAACTTATTTCTGGAATTCTGGAAATGACCAAGCAAACGTAAATTCCTGAAGATTTTCTCACCCTATCCCCAATTACGCCATCCACCTGTTCACACAGACACACGCAGAGACACACACATCATCAATACATTTCAGGGAAGTTGCACGCAATAATGTCATACAGGTGAGCGTGTCACATAGAGGGTATGAGCCAGTATCACGCCTTACAGAAAACTGGAACTTCGAAGGAGTAACTGAACTGCTGTATGGGAGAGGTTCTCCTGCTGCCCCACAATTAGAGGATTAATAGACTATGAGATAACTCATTTCTTTCTGCTCTTTCTTTTCAGAATTAGGTTTTGCTCACAAACCAAAGAACCACTTAACAGAGGATGATAACATTTCTCTTTTTCTGCAGTTCCCAGATACTTAAATTACAGTACCTTAAATCCCTTCATACCCAGATAGGTATAAGAAATGAAAGGAATCAGATTCCAGTAAAGCCTTCATTAAATTGGCCCAACTAGGTTTCCCTCTGAAATGGATAGCAAAAATTACAGAAGCTAAAAAGGCCTCAGGTGACGGATTATAAAGAGATGCAACTGGCACAGAACAGAAACCAACTGAAAATGGTCCCTTCAAACCCACTGTGAGGAGACTGCCGAGGGAGAAAAACCAGAGCATCGGTTATCCTTCCCTGCCATTTTAAATTGGCTACTTGCATCACTTTCATCGACCTTCTTTTCAGATGCCATCGGCCCCCACTGATTCAGACAAAGTCTCATTCATCCAGGGAATGAGGTTTGACTACAAAAAGAGCTACCTAAGAAATGGATGTCACAGGAATTTACAGAAACTAACCACAGGAAGGAACAACCGAATAAAATACAAAGGAAAAATACAATACAAAAAAGTTAAGGGAGAGCTGCAGGACTCAGAGACTGACTCTTGGTATATAAAACTATGCAAGTCTGAGGTAGTTGCTGTTGGCCAGATAGTAGGCTTATCTCCTCTGAGATCATCAACATATTTATGCGTGTTTGAGAAGGAAGATTTTTTTTAAACCATTTTAATCACTAAAATTTTTTCCATTTTTATGACGACAATGAGGAAGCACAGAAGAAAGGTTCCTAATATAAATGTTTTTCTGTTAAAACTTGTCCTTCAAGCTCTTCCATCCTGCCAACTGCTACATTCCTAGCAATTAGTCGTAGCAATTTTCCTAGCATTAAAGAAAATAATTTCAAATTGCTAGGGTAGGTGGGTTTCAGGATTTTTTTTTTTTTTTGAATGGAGTGCCCTTAAACAGTAGTGTGTGTAAAATCCCCAGAGGAAAGGATGATAGAATTCAATTTTTTTAAATTACTAGATTTAACATCTACATCATATGGATATTAGATAATTATGACAAAGAGTATTAAATCATCTGGTCAAATTCCAGCAAATTTCCCATTCATTACTTTTGGAAAATATTCAAAATCATTACTAAGAGAGCAGGAAAAGAAAGCTTGGCATAAAGTCATGTATTTTAGCTAAAACTAAGATCAATTGTTCAATAATGCAATCCTTACATTAAAAATATGTCTAAATAATTAAAAACAAATAAAAATTAAGAAGGCAACAGATAAGTTCTTCTTCCTTTCAAACCAGTAAGACCAGCCACGGCGTGTTCCAGAATTACACAAAGGGAAGATTATCCCAGATGTGTCCTTGCTCTTGTGATCAGCAAAGTGGAATTACCAGCAACTGCCTGTCCACATCTGGTCCTCAAATGCATGTAACCCTCATGCCACTTCCTCCCAGCATTTTCTGCTCACTTGTACTTCTGCAACATGGTAGCGAGAAGGCGGTGTAACCAGTGGAAGAGCTATCGACATTTTGTCTGTCATGTTCAGTTGTGTATTTCTCTCCCAGAAGAGGCTGCCTCCACAGCACCTTAGAAGCCTCCTCAGATCAATGTAAGGGCACACTACAACTTCACTAGAAAACAGCAATCATGTTGCAAGACTAAGTAGGAGACTACATGTCTCATTTTTCCAGGCTCCCTTCACATTCAGAGAAAATTGAAGAAGCAATTAGTGTCTCAACTCAAGGGTAAGTTTTTGTGATTTGTTTACTATAGAAATAAGGAACCAGAACCTAAAGGCTTCTTTTCACCCAGAATGCTGTGGCCAAGAGTAAGATCCCATGCTGCTAGTCTGTCACTGCAATGTGTCGTGTGATGTGCTGTGACTGGTCCCCCTTTGGTGAAATGATTTTAGAAAATTACCTTCTTTCTGCAGAGGTTATTTTCCCAGGCTACATTCCTCCCCAGACTCTGAAACTCCCAACATCTGGCTGCAAGCTCAGAAGAGCGTTATACAGGCTTTCTTGGAAAGAGTGTCAGACTTTGGTACTTGCTAGGGGAGGACACCAGAATACTGAAAATAAAAACCTCTGCCTTCAGAAAAGAGAAAGAAAGAAGAAATGAGGAGGAAGTAAGAAGGGAAAGCAGCAGCGTACTAAGAGAAACAAAAAGAGATTCCCTCCAATTTTATTAAATCACCTGCTTTAAGGTCTCTCCTTAGTAGAAATCAGAGCTAGCCTGACAGTGAGGTGTTGGGAGAAGGCAAGTGAGGAATCACAACCCACATCCTTCTCCCTCAAAGTTTTTTTATTTCCCTTGGGGATACCCAGTGCTGGCCACCATCAGAGGCAGAAATCTGGACTAGAGGAACGTCAAATTTGAACAAGCATGCTGAATCCTACATTCAGCTAAGTACCTTACATACAGGCAGGAAGGCAAATAGGCTTCAGGTTCATAGAGTTGACATTTTGCACTAGGTAGCTCTTTTACCCTTTTCTGTTCATTATAGGAATTACTATGCGCCATCATTAGAACCTGCAGAAAGAGGTAAAATTCTTTCACTGATAGAACGGGCAAATCCCCGCCAGTATTATGGCGGGAAGTGAAGCTTCTTCATCATGCTGTTCACCAAAGGACAGAGCACAGGGTTTCCTGACAAGCTGCTCGACATTAATGTCTCTGTGATTAACTCTAAGGAAAGAATAAGAACCATTATGAAACTCAGAACTACTGAGCAGGAATGACAGCTGACATTCACAGGGTACTGCCTCCTTCTCCAGACACTGCGCTTTTCTAACCCACACACACCTTGACCTTCATAGGCCACTGAGACTGTAAACGTAAACTGCAGTCATCCTGGTCTACAGCATCTAAGAAGCACTTCTTTCTAGTCTTCTTAATTGCTATTTACATAGCAACAAAATCCCTTTCTTCACATTTTATACTTATCCCAAGGAGAGAAATTACAGCTGATAAAAAAACATGGAAATGTGCTGGGGATTTCTTCATCAGCAAAACTTGACAATAAGTACATTTGAAACACTTGCTGTGTTGTTACTGGAAAGGAAAGAGTGGCTTACTGAATATTTAAAAGTGTTTCAAATCTGAACAGAATAAAGAGGGTTTGTAGCCATGGTAACTTCTACATTAATTTTTAAAAAAACTGTAATATCTCTGAAGGTTTGTGACATGATGCAGCAAGCATGTCACATTGTGTAGGCTTACGTTATGTCTTGAAAGCCTGAATGAACTTGATGTGACCTGGCATGATGCTATGGATATTTAAAAAATTTCAAGAGAAATTGCAGTTCTAGTGGTAGGTAGAAAGAAACAAGTTTTCACATAGGGTTAGAGAAGAACACAATCAAATGACATTCCTAAATAATTCCTTAAAAATTATGCATTTGTGGAGTAATTTCACAACATGGAAGGTAAAAGATTACAGAACATTGTGGCGGCACAGGAAAAAGGTCTTTATCCAACATGTGGCATCTCCGCTGGGACTACACAGCTATTGTAGTAAGTAGGCAACATCTTTTTTTCAGAAAATGTAAAAACACTGTTATTATAAAAATGTATTGCAAATTCAAATTTAACTACTGGAAAATTAATATACCTTGCATTTTTTTCACTATTTAGGCTGTCACACTTGGAATTTTAGAGTGCTCATTTAAAATGAGACCACAAAAGCTTCTTTGATTTCTTTTTTCCTATTTTGAACAAAAATTAAGACTTTCAAATAATTTCTGAGCATATGCTCTTGAAAAAGTATCCTTTTGGCATCATTAGAGCTTCAGACGCTGGATCAGACTCCCATTTTAACTATTGGACTAGGCACAATATGTGAGATCAGGTAATTGCTCGTTCAAAAAGACAGTATGATGCTCAGGGGAAAGACTAAAGGGATTTGATATATTTTTATTTTTTAACTACATCACCATTCTTTGTATTCAGGAAGTTCCAACCCCAAGAAATGTCCTAGAGAAGGAATAGGCTGTTTAGCAAAGTGTCCACAGGCCAAGTCTGCAGGGGAGGTGCAATTTATATCCTCTTCCTCAAGGGCTGATCTTACAATCTAATGTGGGTTATTAGACCCATGCATTGTGATAACATGAAACATCTCTGACAGAGACGTAGTATTGCCAAAGTGGCATTTGTCATTGCATTAGAGTAAGCACCAGCTTGATGTAGAACTTTTGTTAAGTTAGTATTTTGTAAGTTGCCTGAGAAACACCAAGATATGAGAGACCATTTGTAACCAGTTCACATCTTAGTGAAAGCAGTGGTACAAACTAAAAACACTCCTGCAGCACTCTTATAAATAACAACAGCAGCTTTCTCCCCAAAAACAGAGGTAAATCAATTCTAAGAGAACTATTTTATATGGGAGCTACTAGGCAATCAGTTCCTCTAAGGATCCCCACTTGGACACTGTTTTTCTAAAAGGAGTTGTAGAAGAGTTGTAGAAATTTCTTTCCTAGACATTCTGGCAAAATTTTGACAAAATACATTTGGAAAAGCATGCTGCATGGAAAAGTCTCGCACTAGTCCTGAAAGGATAACCATTATTTTTTTATTCCTTGGAGAGGCATGACTTTGAGAGTGTGGAACTATCGTATCATGGTTAGGAAAGATCATCCACTGCACCTTACAGTCCTGTCAGACTTGGTTCCAGAGATCATCTCCCTGATGTCCAGAGACATTATTTTCTCTACCCCAGAGATGAGCTCCCTACGTGTACAATTTGTTCTCTGTATTACAAGCAGGTTGCAGCATTAGGAGCAGCAGGAAGTTACAAAAAACTTTCTTTTGCTTATGTTGACAAATTGGGTTACTCCAGGTAACCTGTGCCACTCATGAGTATTCGGCCCATGTTTGTACTCTGATCCATCACTGGCTCATGCACTACAGGTTGGAGAACTTTGAATGAGCTAACAATTTTTTTTTCTTTCGCAAACCTCAGTCTCATTGACTTCTCTCAGGATCTGCCAGAAAATGTTTAGATCAGCCACCGGTAATAGGTTCTGCCTTAACTGTCTAAGTGTATGACCACTCGATAAACTACAAGCAGACTTCCACTCAATAGACTTTAATAGCTAATATTTGCTTGGAGACCCTCCACACTCAGGACCTGCTTCCTTTTTGAGATAAATATTAAAGAGGTGAGCCATAACTGAGGCATAATATGTCCATTTAAATTTCTTTTCTTCATCTTGTGGAACTGTCTAGAACATACCACATACTCATAGACTCTGACAAACAGAGATTTGAAAACGTGAGCTCTTCCTCAAAGACATGATAGTCTAGTTTCACGTAGAAACTTCCCACAAACAATTATGACCTGAAATCTACCCAATGCTCCATTTTTCCTCATGCAGAACCATGTCCCGCAAGCCCTTCTCCCACCACTAAGAACCAACTCATGCTCAAATGTAACTTTGTACAATGGCACCATAGAGATAAAAGCATTTTGATTCAGAAGGGATTGTTAGGATCATCTGCATAGCAAAAGCCTCAAAAACTCCCCTGGAAATGCGAGTGTCATGCCTTGACACCAGTGATAGTTTATGTAGCCATTGATAAGTCCCAACCAGAAAAAAATCAGAGCGCTTTCAACTGCTCTACAGGGGTTGCACCTGAGAACACGAGCAGATGAAAAGACCGGTGTCTATTCATCATAAAGGCTCACAGTGGGTACAGAGCCTTTGAGGCTTTGCTTGGCACTGCTTGGGGGAGTACCTGTTAAACAAATATGTGCCTTCATAAATTCATATTACTGTTTTCACTTCTCACTTCTTGTGATTTATTAGGCTAAATCCTCACCCACTGTGAACTGGATTGACTCGCTTATCTGACTGCAGCATTGTTATAGTATTTTAAAACCAATATAACCTTGTTCTATTGATTCTTGTTTGTTATGATTTGCAACAAACAAAACTAAGTTTTATGATATGCCCTTTGAGATGTTAGTTTTCCTTGAAATCTAAATTTAAACTAAATCAGTCTCTGGTCCCACCAAGGACAAATATTTTAAAACTGCTGTCAGCCATGCCTTTTACCCTGCTGTCTCCCCTTTACAATTATTGATGTTGGCATTATTCCAAGAACCGTTTTCTTGGTGTATCAATAGAGCTGTATTTAATTCGACATTTTACTTTCTGAATAAAAAAGTGGTCTCAGTCATGGCATCAGTTTCAGTGGGTATTTTCAAGCAATAGAATCAATTATTTATGTGTTTAAACAGCATTTTCTTTCCTTGATGTCATTGAGAGAATCATTCAACAATTCTCCACTAAGTGATTTCCAAAAAGCGGGAGGTTATTTGCAACAGACCACATCATGCTGAAAGGCTGAACAGGCCTGAGAATGGCCATTGAGCCCCATAGCTTTTCAAAGTGAGGTCAAACCTGGATCAGAACCAGACACCTGGCTCCTCCTGCCTGATGCACGCTCTAAAAACAAACTCTGTGATCTCAGCTTAGTTCCTAGTAGAAGCATTTGTCATCATGTTCCACAAGCAGAAGGAAAAGACAATCCTTTTCTTTCCACAGGTCTATTCTGATCATGTTCCCAGATTATGATTAGTTCATTCTGCTACGTTAACCTGCAAGAATTTGGGGCAACAGCTGCATAAATTATTTATTAAAATTATACATATCAATATTATATTGAATCAAATGTGCAATTCCCACATCCACATTGTATCTGTTCTCACCTGTCTGTTATCTAGGATGGGATAATGTCACATGCATGAAGTAAATTTCCTGGCACAGCCTTATCAGTGGGCTCATGAGCTCACTGTACAGCGGAGTGCTGTCTGTGTAGGAAACTATACCCCCGTCAACTTCAAACACCGGCATTTTTGCCTTGTATCCTGCTGTCTCCTCTGGCACAGTGATGTGGAAGGCTGCATCAAGATGCTGTGAATTACTGAACGCTTAAGGAAATTAGTTTCTGAGTCTTGTTTTTATCTGAACACACGCTTTAAGGTGAGAATGGGATCAGGTAAATGTCTCTGTTTTTGTCTCGTGTCTGCTTATGCAGTCGTTCTGCCATAGCCACCTTCAGGAAATGAATTATTCACCAGATATGATAAGAAGACTGGTGCTCAATAAAAACCTGTCAGGTTTCCAGGTCCCATACAGATGCTAACATTAGCTTTAGTCTTTCAGATAATACATAGTCAAATTCATTTGATGACTTATTATTTGACAAAGGAACTACAGGTCACATTGAAGTTAATTTATGAAATTACTTAACGGAAACCCCACACCAGCCTTTGGCTTTCACCTCTCCAAAACGTTAGCAGGCTATATCACATATCGTTGCAAATGCTTTTCATTAGAAACAGAAACAAAGGTGACTACAGTGCAGCACCACAGCTGGTTTTAAGAAAAGCAAGTCTCAGTCAGCTTAATTTCAAAGGCCCTTGAAACATAGCTTTGCCATCACAACACTAATTCACAAGTCATGATGTGTGCATCTGCATGTTATAAACTTGCTTTGAAGATCACGATGGCAATGCCTCGTCATGTAACATATTGAAGAAACATGATCATCTTTTGATGCAGTATTTGTACTAACCATTGTACTAACCAATTCCTCCTGTCACTTGTCTGTATTAAAATCAGGAGGATGGAAACGTGGAAAGCGTTTCGCTGTTTACACTTTAACATCATGACCATAGCTTTCATGAAGTTCACATGGTCACGTTCAGACAAGATGTAAGGAAACAGAAACAAACTCCTGCAACCATAGAAGCCTGCACATCCTCATTATTCCTGCACATGTAGTGAAAAATCAGAAATGTGGTCAGAAAAAAAGAATATACCAAAATATAAGAGAAAGTTTGCTCTGGTTTTCCACAAAGTAGCTTTCATATTTCTGTCCAGTGGGTAGACAAGCAGGTAATGTCAGCTTTCAAGTATTTGTAACTTCCCTTTCTGTTTCTAAATTTGCTGAGGGGAATTTGTTACTCTCCCCCTTTTCACATTTTTATCTCCAGCTTTGTCAAGCTCCAAGTACAGAAATGGTCTTTTCCAAAGTAGGAACAATTCATTCAAGGGAGTTCCAGATGCATATGGGCTTTCTTCCGTCTTCTTTTAATGGGTGGTTGACAGTTACTACTCATGGAAAAGGCTGGGACCATTTCTCCACTGTTGAATATTTCATGTTTATCAGCAAAATAACCTGCACACACCTCTTGCTAGATAGCTCACACTGTAAGTTATTTTGCTGCAGTCATGCCGCACCTGACAGATTACTTGCTGTCCTATTTAAGTTTGCCTATCTCCATCAGCGTAAGAACTAAGTTAGCCTCGCTGCTACTGAGGTATTACAACAAGACATACAATGTGTGGACCTCGAACCCCAAAATAAATTTAAACCCGATGATGACATAGCTGGTAATGACCAAACCCTCAACATGCAGAGCCTTTCAGAAGCAGAAAGGTCACAGCTAACCTGCCCCACATTTGAAACATCTCTGCCTAAGTTTTGGCCTCCAAGTTGTCACTTGATCTCCCATGCACTGCCATGGCACAATAACGTGAAACTCTACCTGCACTACCTTATGCCACCTTACCCTAAAGAATTCTGAGGACAAATACATGACTGAGAAAGGCCCAAGTGCCCTCTCAGATCCATTGCCATAGGTTCAGTGTTCTCTGCCTACATTGATAACGAAGTTTTGAACAGAGAAAAAAAGAAAATTGGGAGGTAGAATTCCTCCTTTGGTGCTTCCTTAGCAAGCATAGACTCCTTGCTGTTCACAAGGCAAATACAACCCTGAGGTTCCTTAACTTCTGGCCAGTTTTCTATTTCTTAATGCAAACTTGAGTATTCTTTGAGTGGATGTCAGAGAGGATCTTAAGGACAGCTCTTTGAAGAAGCCACATGTCAAAATGCCGAAACAAACCAACAACAACCAAACAAGAAAACCCACCACAAACCCAAAACGTTAAACCCATACAAAAACTCAGGAAACAGATGAAAGCCTCACTCAGAAAAGTCTCCCTGTAGGGCCACTGGAAGTGTGATACTCTACTTGTATATGATTAGATCAAACATTATAAGATAAAAACATGTATTAGACCCAAGCCCAGAATTGCTTGATTTCTTCAGATACACAATTTCTCAATTTAATTCCAAAAGTCTTTCATCTCAAGTGCACAAAAGAAGCAGAATAAGAATAAATCCCAGATGAGAATCTGCCTTCCTCCTCCTAAAGTAAAGAACACCTGGCACTGCACCACAGTAGAAATCGCGCATATTCGGCAGCAGAGAAAACGTTGCTTTGACACAATATAGCCCTTATGAAACTGGAAACAGCACAAGAGGAAATGGATACAAAAAGGTTGCATAATAGAGAACTGTTAAAACAAGCTGTTAATTTTCTGGAAAAGCAATAGGCAATCGGCCTGCAAGCTACTGATCCATAAAAAGACAAATAACTTTTAGCTAAACTACTTGAAGTGATTTTGTTGAATCTCCCAGGAGAAGAACTCAGCCCCCCAACACCACTCCCCAAACCTTAATTTTCTGGAACATACAGGAAGATTAGTGCATAAAGGAGAGAACAACTGTTTCTTTTCATCACTAAACTAAAGATGGTTTACTCTGTACAGAAAATTGCAGCCCTTAAGATCTTGAGACTGTAAGTATTTGCTATTTAAATGCAAGCAGGCAAGAATCTAACAGGGCATTATTTCTTTTTAAAATGAATGAGTGAAGTTACATTGTCAATCAGTTATCTTGCTTTATTCCTCTAGCACATTGGACAGCATGCAGGGGTAGGGGAGCAGTTCAAGTAATCCTCACATGATTTCAATATTATCTTTTTTCTGGCTTTAACAGGCAACCTCTCCCACACTGTCAGCAGCTTTCTGATATAGTTTCAACCAGGATTTTGTTTTATTTTCCTCCTGGAATACGACGGTGACCCTAAGTATTGGGCACTTTTTTTAACACACACAAACAGGCATCACTGGAAAAATCCTATTGGAAGCAAATGTACCTCTGGTGCATACCATTAACACTGTGTGTTGCGATTATTCGGTTGTAGATGACAAACTCTTTCCTTTTCTGAGGATTTGCATTGTTAGGGAAATTAATTAACACAATACAAACTCAAGAGCAAGTCTGCTTCTTGAGTCTTGATGTTCCCAACTCTTACACTACTCTTAATCCCAACTAAAGGAAATGATGGGGTTTTCACTCTGCCTCCTTAGATTGTTCCATTCACATGTTCTCTAAAGACAGGAAGGTCTTTTAAACATAAGCAAGGAAAAGCTGGAGCTGTCCCTCTCATAGCTTAATTTCTGCAGCTGAGGATTTAAAGGTGCCCAATGCCTGAAAATTTATGATTCAACCCACTTGGATATCCGAGATCCAAAAAAATGTACGGTGTCACTATCAGGCATTCACTACTTCAGTCTCGAAACTATTTTTGCCATTCTCTATAGCTGGAACAAACAGATAAGTCAAAGAGAGAGTCAAAGCTATGAGGGTTTGGATAAATACATCCTTATTACCTTTCTCAGAGAATCAGAGACAACAAGGCTGAAAGGGACTTTAAGATATCATCCAGATAATTTTTCTGTTCTGAATTAGGAACTCTTCTCTCTAGACTGCTCTTGATAGATGTTAGTCTACCCTGTTCTTGGAAACCTCTGACAGTTGAGACACCTCACTGTTCCCACACAGTCTATTTCAGGCTCTTCCTATTCTCACCATTAAAAAAGAACACCTGATTTCTAACCTGAATTTCTTTTCATAAAATTACAGAGATATTTAGGTGGGAAAGGACTTCTGGAAGGGACTAGTCTGCCCAAAACAGGGCTAACTTGAAAGCTAGATCGGGTTGCTCAGGGCTTTCTCCAGTTGAACTGTGAAAATTTCCACAATTTCTTTGGACAACCTCTCCCAGTGTTTGATGGGTTTCATTATGAGTCTTCTTTTTCTCATATCTAGTTGGAATTTTCTTTGCTGTGAACTATGTCTGTTGCCCCTTAGCCTAACGCTGTGCATCTCTGAGAAAAAAGAATTTGACCCTCTGTGCTCTGGAACCACCCAATAGATAACAGGAGATAAGCAATAATATCCCTCTTAGCTTTTTCTTCTCCCAGCTGAACAAACCCAACTACCTCATCCTCTCCTCCTACGTCATGAATCACCTTGGTGTTCCTCTGCTGGTCTTGCTTCCATTCACAAACATCTTCCATCATTCATCCCACTTCCAAAATGCCCCAAAACAATGTTATCCTCCTCTTTGCTTGACATCAAAATTCTCCTCACACTTCTCTCCAAATTAAGCAAATCCAGCTCTTTCATTCTTGCCCAGAAGACATGTTTTCTGAGCCTCATTCTTGTTGTTCACGTAGGGACTTCCTCCAATCTGTGCTCATTTTCCTTGACCTGGAAACAGAGTGCACCAGCCAAGATCGTGTTTATGCTCAGTAGGAAGGATTATTTCAAGGATATTTAATTCAACATAGTTATTTATACATCCCTGCATAACTGTAGATTTTTCCATTGTATTATGATTTTGCAGATTCATGGTCAATTTGCACCCCAGTGTAACTCTTTGTTCCTTTTCTAGAGAAACATTGTTTCACCAGTCATTTTCCAGCTTGCATTTAGAATAAAATTGGCAACTATATGAGTTTAAGTCCATACACATTTCCTTGCTGAATTACATCCTAATTTTTTGGTCTTTTTTTCCAGACCTGAAAAGTTACCTTGAATTCCAATGTGGCTCCCCAAACTGCTTGCACCTCTTCTGCTGTCTCTGCTTCTCTTGATTAAGCTGACTCATGACTTTCATCCTAGCTTACTCAGCTGCACATCTCAGGGATTCTCCCAAGGAAGAAGTGTTTGTACACAAACCTACAATTCTTCTCTCCTCCTTTTACTCAAAGTTCACTATTCAGGACTTGCAACAAAGAAATACTTTCTGTCACTACAGAGCTGGGAACAGGATTTGAAACAAATGGTTGCATTTCCACTGCACTTCTTACATCAACTTTATGCGTAACTTTTGTTTGTTCTGCAATGTCATGTAGACCAAAACATGCATTAGCGCTGGTGATCTTTAACCATGTACCTAGTGACATCATGTTACCAATGTATTTTACACATGCTCTACTGGATAGTGTGTTGGCACTTACACTATATATATATGTCTCCTACCATGATGTTCAAGAACTCCCACTCAGCTCAGACATGAGTTGGGCAGACCTACGTATTAGAATGGACATCTGTATGAAATCTACCCACATCACTAAAACCTACAGGTTCTTCTTAGAGTCTTCAGAATAAATGAAAGAATCCCTTTGTTTTGTTTTCAGGGAGAAGCTATTGACAATACTTCTTTAATAAACTATTTATTTTAAAATTTATTCTTAAAACAAAGCTTTATTCTTAAAAAGAACCACCAAAACAGCTCTGCACGTTGAAACATCATATATCTGATCACATATCTTTGACCTATACCTGATATATTCTTGGCACCTGCTTCAAAATCCATCAAAGTCAGTGGACTTGGAGGAAGAGGGAACAATGTGAGCCTACATGGGCCAAAAAGGTCCACTTACAGTGATCTGATTCCAGGCTTAAGTCTCAGAGGAGAAATTGGAGGATAATAAGAAGAGCCATTTTGCATTCCAGCTATTGGGTACCCATTTTACAAAATACGTTTGACAACTATTTAAAATAACAAAAAACCACCCCCAAAACAGCATATCAGAAAGATATCAGCCCAGTTGCATAGTCAGTCTGATTGCAGGTTCCTTTCTCTCTACTCAGCTTGACAGTCTGAGAACGATGAGAAACCTCTATGATTGCAAATCTTCCATGTATCTTACACTTGTTTCACTGGGGCATGAAAATGCTTCAGAGCAGTCATTCCAGAAGATTTCCTATAATGATGTTACCTGACTATGGGGCCTCTTCCTAATTATTTTTATATCCTGTACCCAGGCAGATTTCCTTTCTGTGGCATCCACTGACTACATAGACTCTTTCACAGAGTAGAAGACAATGACCCCCATACTCTTCTTTTTGTCTGCCTTTCTTATTGTATCCCCACAACTTGTGCCCCTACCTATCCGCCTCATGTACCCATTAAGTTCTGTATTCCCTCCCATCACCTTGAGGTTAAGCTTATTAACATTTTGACTATTGTCTTCCAGGACTGTATGGTACCTTCCCTCTCCAGCCCATGGCTGTCCTTGTGGTGAGAATTTCACCCTCACAGAGGAAATCAAATAAAAGAGCAGGCATGTGGCCTTTGCCAAGAGTCATTTCTGCAGAGACCATTTGGGGCACCCTGCCGTCCCACAGAACTTAAACTGGGACCTTTCAGCAGCTCGTGATTTTACTTGAAAGAGAAAAAAAAACAGAGCTGTTGAGAGAAGTTTCCCAAGTGAAACTTAAGACTCAGAAGGCAAGGAAAGGAGGTTCTTTTTTAAAATATAAACTGCTATAAACTATAGCACTATAAACTGCTGCTCTGGAATTGAGATAAATTTAGTATGGATTCATCACTGAGAAGTAACTTCTCCTGGTATGAGAGCTTTTGAAGCTGTCTTCACTGGACTCTATAGAGGAGTAAACAGAATGGCATGTATCTCAGTGTATACGTGCTCTTGCATGGGAAAATCCAGTTTAATCCCTGGAATTTCAGCTCTCCACGTTCTGTTCTTAGCCAGGCAGCTGCTTTTAGAAAAATCTTTTATCTTCAAGCAAGACAAGGAGCAAACAGCATTGAATCCAAGTGATCAGAAGCAAAGTTTCTACTGCAAACACAGAATGCTTTGAGCTGTTTCAAGCATCTGACTTCTGGTTAATAGTATTCTGTGAGCAAAGGACAGCAGACAAGAGAGAAAGGAAAGAAACCAGAAATTAGAGGGATGATTAGGGATCTAAACAGATCTCTTTTTGTCACAGAGTCTTCTTAAAGTAATTTTGTGGGTTTTGAGTTTAAAGAACAACACAGATGACAAAACACATCTACTTTGCCAGATCAACTCAATGAGTCAAGAACTTTACATTTGCAATATTTGTTTTCCATCTTTCAGTGCTCTGCTGGCTGTCAAACTAATGCATATTTCATGGTGCATGAAGCAAATCACTGGAGAGAAAGGGGAAAGAGTCACTGAGGTCACTAATCCTGCAGCTGATGTAAGGGCAGATTTTGGTTTTGTCAGGTCAAGTTTTCTTCATGTTGTGATCAGTTCAATCTCTTTGGCCTAGAATCTTCTCCCACTCACCTGATGTGAACCCAACTAACTTATCTGAAGACCAGCACTTAAACTTCTCTAAGTGTGGCAAATTAAGAGAAGAGAGAAGTTTTTCCATTGGTCCTTACTTAGTGCATTTATTTGCACTTAGACAGATTGAGAAATACTCTTTCGTATTTGCATACTGTCAGATAAGTGTTAGGGTGGAGAACAATCTAAATTTAATCCCATGTGAAAAAATAATTGTTGGGCCACCCTGACCACCAAACATTAGCAGGGAACCACAATCATTCAATCTAAGTTTCACAGCAATAGATGAAAAGATTATTTTCTTAAACATTTAAGTGTGAAATACAATGACTAAATAGAGAACATTTCACAGAGATGAGACAGGGAAACTTCATGGGATACAATAGTATGACAGTGTATGCAATCAGTGATTGTGTGGATTAAAAAAAAGTAAATGTTTTTCCTTATATTTTAAGAAGAAAGGATAAATCTCTACAATCAAAAGCAAAAAAAAATATATTTGGAAGGACATTAAGAAGGGTTAGGGCAGAAGATCTTACCTCATTTACCAAAGCTCAAAGACTAGGTTTTCAGGAAGGCTGGAGCTTCTGCAGGTGGGAGTGTCTGCATAAACAGTGTTCACTATCAGAACACTGTCCTGGTGCCAGACTGTTCTTACCTTAATCTACATAAGGGGATGAGATGCAATCACACCATTTTATCTTAACTATGTATGGTAAAGGCATTTCTGTTGCTTATTTTGTGATCAAGATAATTCTTCTGACTTGTTAGAGCTCAAAATAACATGAGGTCCAAACTGGATCAATGCTACTTAAAGGAAATTGTATTATTTCCCTGGATTATGTTCTGTGGTTATCTGAAATATCAAAATAAAATTTCAAGGACTGATAGAAACCTTATCCCCCATTAAGCTTTCTGGCAACAGAGAAGCAAACACAAGGGCTGTAATACTAGGGTGAAGCACACCAGAACTGTTACTTCAGTAGGGCTGGTATTTTTTTAATCCTATTCATTATTCTTAACTCTACCATGATTGTCAGCTGCTTCATACTTTTCCTCCTTACATTATGGCATTGAGAAACACACTTTGAGATATGGGATGTTTGTTCACTCTAATTTAGGGTATCTGGGGAATGATGTTATTCCCAGAACAGAGAACAGAAATGTGAGACTACTCTCCTCACAGATTATTCTTCATATTTCCACATCACTCTTCCAGCACACAGTTAGATCAGAATGTTCAGTACAGGACCTGTTTTTCTATGGTTTCCAATGAATTGCTGGAGGTGCTTTGAGACTAGAAGGACAGAGGAAAGCCTACAAACAGGCTGATGGGCATCCTGGATGTGAGCCACAGAAAGCTGACCACGCACATCAGACCAAATCATCTTCCACAGTAGAATAAATGCAGACCTTATTTACTCTCAGTTTCTGTCTTGATCATCACTGTAGTTTTCCCAGTCTTTAATTTCCTGGCAAATGGGAGATGTCTCATGCAATTTTGAGTAGAAAAGGAGCTAGTGGAAAAAATTAGAACAACGTTCTGCTGGATAACGTTTTGGGTGAATGGAGACGTTTCATCCAACATAACAGTAAAGTTTTGTTTCACCTTCTTATCTGATTTCTATGGCACTTAATACAAATAAAATTACTTAAGTGCAAGCATAATTTCATACATATTCTGTTCATGGCACTGTGTGTCTTGTTTCAGTTTTGAAAAAAATTGCTAGCTTATAAAACATTTCAGTCTGAGCTTTCAAAATTTTCAATTCCTTTCATTAAGTATTTTTAAGTATCTGTTATAAATTTGGGACAAAATATAAGGGGAAAAAAAATAAGTATGAGAAGTAAGAATTTCCCAAGTGATAGAAAAAGCGACTGTCTATAAATGACTATTATGCATCAACTCGCATCAGGAGAAAGCCAAAAGTCTTTCTGAAACAGTTTGTGTTTTAAGTCATACACACTGTGGTGTGCCTCAGTGTCAGAAATTTTATGTTGAAATGGAGCTGGAGTCTTTACACTATTTCTAGACTTTTTGAAAAAGTTATTACATTAGTAATGTGGCCCTTGAATGAAGCTGCTTTTTGCAATTTCTTTCAGGAAATGTCATGAAGACTGCTCTCAATAACATGACCACTTGAGACAATAGATTTACGGAAAATTCCTGTACATCCTATGGCTTTTTCACTTGAGATATTATCAGCAGAATCCAGTTCAGAGATACTAATATCACTTGTACTCAGGCATTTTACTGAAAGGAAAAGGCTGATTAAATCAATCCACCCTATGAAAGAAAGATAACACTGTGTCAGCATTAGTCTTTCAGTTCACTGAGATCAGTTCATTAGCTGTAACTTTTCTCCTAGCACAGTCTGTTGCGATAAATCCCAGCATTGTGTATGCAACTGTGTGTTAGCTCTTGTTGGCCTTCTTATTTTAATTTTCCCCTTAAGGTAATATTACAAAAGCCAGGAGGCTACTGTTGCAGATGTAGGATTACAAGACAATGATGTGCACTAGGTAGCTGATGTGCACTTAAATATATACCGATACCTATGCAAGCCCTTTCAGTAGGCAGACACTGTGCATGCTACAGCTCTACTTCTGAGTGTTCATTGACACAGCCTAGCACGTTTGAAATAGGTAACAGACGGTTTCACTCAAAAAATGCAGGCTAATGAATGAGCACTTCTGTGTTTGTCTTTGTGCATGGAAAGTCTTGTAGGAAACACCTTCCCTAATAACCACAAAGCCCTAGATGACATGAACGTCAGGCTTTGTTTCCAAAAGTTGTGTTGAGGAGATTGGCTTTGGGATACTACTTGGTGCAAATTTTCCTGCTGTCCACTTCTCTTGCATGCATTGTTCTGCAACTAGCAGAGCCACATTTTCAGCAAACTGACCATAATGCTGTCTGATTCAGAGTATCTCATGACAAAGATAATTACTATGGCAGCATGGTGGGAAATTAGTTTGAAATAGATTGATGCTATGGAAAACTGTGAACTTCCGCAGGTTTTGAAATAGCAGCCTTAAACCACGGGATTGAACAAAGTTTAATGAAACAGAAATCCAGTGTGATTTTCACTTCACCCCATATCTACTCAGATCTTGGGAGATTCAAGCTGGTCATCAAGAAGTGTTTCACCAAGAGGCAGTGCAGCTCTGGAGCAGGTGACCCAAAGAAGTGATTGAAACTCCACCCTTGGAGGTTTTCAAAACTCAGGTGTGGGAAGCTGCAGCTGACCTAATCTAGCATTGACAGGAGTCCTGCTTTGAAGCTGAACTCTAGACCTCCAGAGGACCTTCCCAACCAACAAGAAGTCTGTGATTCTATGATGCTTACACATTCAGCTAATAAGAACTGTTTTACACCTTTAGTATCAATACAGGAAAAGGTAAGGCTGATTCAACAGTCTGCTTGCTGGCTTTCAAGGCACCCACAAGCCCACACTATTTTTATGTTAACAAGCTGAGAAGGGATCTCATTGGCCTTATAACATCATTTATGAAATGCAGTATTAAATATCACTTGCCTATTTTTAAAATTCACGGGTTGGGTACTTGACTACTGTCTATGGTAGACACCCATGATGCAGTGCAGTTCATTACTTTTTTTTTTTCTTTTTCTTTTAAGTTACTCCCTATTACTTTCTACCCCACTGTACAACCTTCTATAAGCCCGTTTTCTCCAAGCCTTTCATACCTTCTTTATAAGGCTGTTAGCAGCCTTTAGAGTAACCTATCCCTTTAGGAATTTGTTTGCTAAGATGGAGCATGCTATCTTTGGTGCTTGCTTCTGCACAGAGAAAGGGAAGTGTTATTGTAGCCTGAAAATAGCTTCAATTTAATCAAAGCAGCTTCTTCAGAAAAGACCTGCTTATCTCTGTGTGCAAAGGTAGAACAAGAGAATATTCTTACCTCATTTTTACCTGATTCACCTGCTTACCCACCATCCAACTTCTTGGCCTTCAGTCTTGGCAAAGGAATCTATTATTATCCCATACCCCATCCACACACTTTCATGTGTTTCTGCTTCACACATTTATTTCAATTATAGTTCTCAAGCGGATGATTTTTGAAAGACTTTCCCTCGTGCCAATCCTGAACGCTATGACAACCATAATAAAAATAATGAATTTCTAAACTAGACAACCAGAAGTGTAAAGAGCTCCATTTTTTGGAGGGTAGATCCAGAGATAATTAGCTAGATTTTATGCTTGGAATCTCCCTATATCATGAATAAAGAAGGTTATAAGGAAGATTTTCTATTCTTATTTGCACCAATGCAAATCCAGAGAATGGCAATGCTCACCATGGAGTTCTTAGGACATACACCACTACAATAGGGTAAGTGTTCATCTCAGTGGAAGGCAAGATATTTTGTTTTACCAGCAATTCATACAGACAGAGTCAGGGAAGTCAGAGTTTTAGCTGTCACATTTACTTAGCTACACAAACCTGGATTGCTAGTTTTAAAAACTAACATTAACTGTTGCCTGTCCCTTTCTTTTTCCCATCAGCTCGTGTTCATATTCCACACATAAAACCTGTTAGATGATCAACAGTAAGTGATAAAAGCTGCCTCTATATATGTGTTGCAAAATGCATCCTGGTGCATTGAAGTGCTTTAAATAGACTTTAGAAAAAAGATAAAAGTTAAAATTATTTTGTTACTAGAGTTTTTTCTTCCAGGATCCCAAACCTTGCCTAACAAAACCCCTATCTTTATGGTTACTTGTATTTTGAAGATTTTCAGTACAGGCTTTATTTGTGGAGATTTCCAAAGGAGGCTGACCTGGGAGTGCCAGTTTGGCAAAGCAGGCTGCAAAAGCTAAGGAGAA
Source organism: Calonectris borealis (assembly GCF_964195595.1). Taxonomy (NCBI): domain Eukaryota; kingdom Metazoa; phylum Chordata; class Aves; order Procellariiformes; family Procellariidae; genus Calonectris; species Calonectris borealis. Next base: position 83,028,539 of record NC_134312.1, read on the forward strand.
AAATATGTCCCTCAGTATTTAAAGATCTTTAGTCTTTCCTCTACGTGTGTGTAACAAATACATGCAGGGAGCAGACTGCTTTTTTGTCACACTGATGAAACGCGAAGGGCATGGAAAAATCAAGCAAAGCTGAAGCAATCCAGAAGCTCTCCTGGGTGGGGTGCTGAGCCTGGGAATTCTCCACCTGCATAGTCAGGCAGTGCCAGTGAGGCTCAGGTATGCACAACATAAGATGCGAGGGCTCTGATGGGAGAGTTCTGTTCTCTAGTATACCTTTCTCATAATGCACCACTGAACAAAGGCAGTTCTTTCTGTAATCAGATAGGAAAAGGTTTGCTCTTAGATGTCATTTGCCTTTCAGCCTGAGCTGTAAAAAGAAAACAAGAGAAAAAGTTGAAAGAAACTCATGGGATATCAGGATAACAAATTCTAGCAAACAGTGTAATCAGATTGTTGTGTGAGAATTCTCCACTGAGAGATGGGATTTTTTTTCCCCACAGTCTTGTTTGTGACTCTCCAATGAGTTGTTTATATGGATATCTCCCCTCCAAACTCTTGCAGATGGTTGTAAAGCTTGAGGGAGCTTCTATTTGTAAGTCAATAGCTATGAGATGTCCCTGCCCACCTAAGACACATGGGTCTTTTTCAGTTATTCATATCTGGTCAAATTCTAAAACCTTAAAGTTCCTTCAAAATGGCTACAATGACCCTCCTACTGCACAGTTACCTGACAATCCATGTTAATAAGTCATTATAACCTCCAGCTCTACAAAAGGCTGAATCACAGAAATATGTGAAGAAAAACAGGTTTCTAAGTACTTTGGTGAGTTCACAGGAAAGTAAATAAGAGATACCTGCCAATTTGGTCAGTTTTCCCTCTTTTTTACACTTCAGGTGCCTGATCTTCTGAAAATGGCATTTTGCTTTTCTTCTTTCAGTGAGTGATTTTGTTTAAATTAATCCCAATCACTGGTTATCCTTCCCAGAGGTCGGTAACCTCTACGCGGCTGAGGAATGATAGCTGTGATCCATTTATAAAACAGATCTTAGCTACATATAAATAGCACTGAAGCTGCTGCCACCCCTTCAGTTCCCAAAGGCTGCTCAGCTCATTCCTCACTTCTTGACACTTCTTCTCTAGCAGCCTCATTGCAGCTTCAGAGTCGCCGTTCAGACTGGAGAGCTGCCTGTGGCACAAAGGCAAGCGCTCTGCTGTGCTTCCTAAGCAAGAAAGGAAGCAGTCACTCACACTTCATTAACTAGTGGAGCACACATCTCTTTCTAACTTCCACACTAGCATGCATTTCACTGATGGGCAGGAATGGGGAAGACCCCAGGGTTACCAGAAGAAAATTAATTCCTGCCTTCTACCCACTTTTCTTCCCAAAAGCTACTTTAAGCTTTGCCACTATGGATAGAAACTAGGAGCCCTTGACTCAGCCAGGACTCAGCATGGTTCAATAAGATACTTAGTCTCTCCTTCCCCTGGTTGACAGAGAGGGGAAAAAGGGGTCATTCTCACTACAAGATCCATGTGCAGCAGCAGCAGCACTGAGCCTTCCACTGCCAAAGTAGACCAGATTTTGCCAGTCACATGCAAAAAACCTCCCACACGGCCATCATCCTCACAACCCATTAACGTAGCTTGACTCAAAACACCAGGTTCAACTACAGCCAGAAAGGCATTTTTAAACCCAGGGGCAGCACAGAGCTCCTCTGCCTTGACTTTATGGGTGAGACAGGTTCAGGGCCTGGGCGAAAGACTTTACTCCAACCTGAAAGTGAAGTAGGATGCTCACTGCAGAATGGACCTGTTAATCTCTGCAGCTAGGAAGATCATCCTGACCCCATCTAGCACCAAATAAATGTTTTCCTCCTTTGCCTTCTGCAAATTACATAAGTTGGGCACCCCTCTGGAGCCAGAAAAGAGGGCTGCTGTGGCTGCAGCTGCTGCTGCTGCTACCTATGAGGGAGGAAGGGAGAGGGAGCAGTGAGTGGAAAGAGACTGGCACAAGCAGAGTAGCTTTTGCTGCAAGTAAAGGCTCTCCAGCTGGGGCTGCGTGGGAGGGAGCAGAGATTCTGCCAGCAAGCAGAAAGGTGGAGGGTTTGTTGTGATGTGGTTTTGGTTTTTTAAACACAAGCTAATTTTATTCTCCTGTGGCCCCCTCCTCATGTAGAACTCTCAAAGTTAAGAGTTCACGGCACTTCAGACCATACTAAGGATGGATTACCAGGCTGGGCAGACAGGGGCTATATCAACAACCTCAAGCATTTTAAATCAACAACAAACAACCCTCCCAAAAGTATCCCCTCCCTATCATCAACAAAATATGTTTTGTCATTATCGGATTTCTCATCCTAATCTTTGTGGCCTATAGAGCTAGAAAGTATGTGTGGGTACGTGCACAAGAGACAGCGAAGTGACAGCTGAGATCCTTTTAAAGTTGTGGAAATCCAACATGATTTCAAGGGGGGTTGGGATGGGGGCGAAGAATAATAAAAAAACCCAAACGCATCAAACTCCAATGCTTCTTTCCCACCCTCAGTTTGTCTACACTCAATGAACAGGGATGACAGCGGCTCCCTCAAGAGCGCTGCATTAGTATTTTTGCCCACATCTGCTGTACCCAGGCAAAAATGCCTCAAGGCCTGCCCCAGCTGTACGGCCCCCACCGTACAGTTAATGTGCTGAGAGGCACTGTTTTGGCCTAGTAATCTTGTTTACACACGTTTCCGCTGTATTTTATTTTCTGCACGCCTGTGCTGTAATCTTATTTACCAGCTTTTCAGCCCCAAAGGTAAAAAAGTAAAATGAAATCCCAAGAACAAAAAAGAAAAAGCAGGAGGCTCACAGGAATGCCCTCGCTCATCTCACGTAGGCAGTAACATGCTCCTTCACCGCTGCCCTTGCTGCCACGTGACAAATTGCACCTCTGTAGCCAGTGTTCCCCGAGTCCTGCCTATTTTTCTGACTGGCCAACACAAAGTAAAGGGATTTGTGCAGTGACAGTTAATTCAGATAATTGTATTTTCCTACTGCCTGTGTAACAGAAATGCCAGAGCTCCGGGGGCAGAGGATTCCACGTGCGCTTGCATGCCTTATGTAGTGCACCGTATGCCTGCAGCTGCCCTTCTCTAGTCCCATCTGTTGGAGATTGATGTTGATTTTGCTCATCTTGCCTCCTAAAAACCCAGCAATAATAATGAATGAATTTAGTGTTCAGTAGAGTGTTGGCAGCCGATTGAGCTGGGCACATTACAGGCACGTGCGCTGCAAGGCTTCTTTGCTGCAAACACACTTACAAGTCTATGGATCTGAATCCTATGATTAAACATCCTATCGCAGTCAGGTCTTTGCACCACATTCACCTCTGTGGATTTCAGTCTATCACCTTTCTTATTATTAGGAGACTTTTCTGTTGTGTTTCCTGCCTACCTTGGATTTTTCTCCTGTAATTATAGGCACAAAGCCCACGCACGGGGCTAGGAGCTGGTTAAGGACAGAGTCAATTTCTAAGCAAACTCCCTTTTTCAAGTTGAAGATATTTTCATCCAAATTGAATTTTTATTGTAAATTGAAAGCTGATAAATAGAATCAAAGTGATTTGATTAGCCTAGTCTGAAATATAAGCTTTTTAAACCATGAACATATTTGCTGTGTTAGCTTTTCTTCCCAGCCCAAAGTGGAAATCATCCTCAGAACCTCCTAATTCTCAAAGAGCGAGTAAACCCAGTTCAGCTACCTATGTGCTGGCATGCAACATCACAGGCTTTCAAGTCTACCATGGAAATATTGATCCATCTAGAAGTACAGCTCCTACTAGAGCAGCCCACATAGCTAAAATTATAATTTTTCAAATTGTTATAATTTTTTCATTATCCTTCGCTCGAACTCCCTTACCAGTTTCTTCCTTGAACAAGAAATTCTATACTAAAGCAAAAAAAAATCTACTCATCCTATGGCAGATATTTAAGGAGGAACGTTAGAATCGGAACATATCCTCCTGGCCCCAGTCAATCAATTTTAGGGAACCTCCTGAAATGAGGACTGCACCCTATGATAACTCTTTCTTTTTCAAGATTTCTATGCAGGCTGTGCTCTGATGGCTTTACCATAACAAGAAGTAAACACAAAGTCCTATGTTTTTTTTACTGTGCATATTTTGCAATTCCATGCATTTGTCAGAATTCTGCAAAAGTTACAATAGTAACTGAATTATAAAGAGAAGCATTATCTTTGGATTGTGAGAACAGAGAACAGTGGACACTGTAAGCCGTGACTGTCCTGGCAGCATTTATCAGAAGAATGGAGCAAGAAAGGTAATAAAGACCATTGGCCATACCTAATAAAAGCAATTTGTGAAAGCAAACAAGTTCCTCCAGGATGTCAAAATTTGCTTTCTATCCTCTAATATTGACAAGGAGAAGTTAGAAAGAAATTAATGAACATGCTTTTGGCAAAGCAGCAGCAGTAGTTCACCTAAATGAAAGAAGATGTCCTGTAACTAGTAACCCTAATTATAAGCCAGGCCCAGCTGTTTGTTTACATGAATATATCTTGTTACTGATTGGACATGTCTAGATGTGTACACTATATCTGCAAGATGTAACAGGAGTCAGAAGCTGACATTTTTGGGTACAGGAGAAAATATGACTGCCGTCAACAGTGCAGTGAGGAAGATATGTCTTGGTGCATGTAGGTCTATAGAGTCAGACTAGTCACCTTTCATCACGACCACTGTCATCTCTCACAGTCCTCAGACATCTCATTGGAGGTCCTATTGCCCTTTCCCTATGGCAAATATCCTACAGAGTAGCAGACTGAATTGGTTCAGACTTCATTCTATTTAAATGGGGCACTTTTCAATTTATATGATTTAAAATCCTGAACACAGGCTTGGCATACAATATTAAACGGACAAGGATGAGAAATGTCTTTCCCTCTTTGAATGCTTTGTAAATAACTGTATTTGATGGAGTCTTACTTGCAGCAGGGATATGTTCCCAACACATTGAAACTGTTAGAAATTTTCCCATTGACTTCACTAAATTTTAGAGACCTAAAGGAATATTACAGCAGTAAAAAGCTACTATTGTACTGTCCTGGTTTCGGCTGGGATAGAGTTAATTTTCTTTCTAGTAGCTGGTATAGTGCTGTGTTTTGGATTTAGTATGAGAATAATGTTGATAACACACTGATGTTTTAGTTGTTGCTAAGTGGTGCTCATAGTCAAGGACTTTTTAGCTTCCAATGCTCTGCCAGGTGCACAAGAAGCTGGGAGGAAGCATAGCCAGGGCAGCTAACCCAAACTGGCCAACAGGGTATTCCATACCATATGCTCAGTATATAAGCTGGGGGGAGTTGGCTGGGGAACAGCGATCACTGCTTGGGGACTGGCTGGGCATCAGTCAGCGGGTGGTGAGCAATTGTATTGTGCATCACTTATTTTGTATATTCTATCATCACCATTATTATTATTATTATTATTTTCCCTTCCTTTTCTGTTCTATTAAACTGTCTTTATCTCAATCCACAAATTTTACTTTTTTTTTCCAGTTCTCTCCTCCATCCCACTGGGGCAGGTGGGGGGAGTAAGCGAGCGGCTTACCTCCACTCGCTGGGTTAAACCACAACATGTACAATGACCTCAAGTTTCTCCTGGCAGTGAACATCTTCTAACAAATATACCAAGAAAAGCTGAATCTCCACAAAGCAGAAGAGACATCGGATAGTTTCATGTCCTCGCTCTGAGGGATTTTAGTGTCTATGAATGCTCATAGCCCACAGAAGTTTGATAAGTTCACTCTAAGATCAAAGCCTATTTCCAGACACTCAAAAATTTACTCATTAAAGCCTCAGTCCTGCATCCATTTGTGCATGTGTGCAGTCCGTTCATGTCAGCTCGGGCTACACTTAAGCACAGAATTGAGCACCTCACTAGATCTACCCGCTACAAAAGAGAAGCACAGAAAATCAAGGGAGTTGTAAAGAACTTGAATATCCACATGACAAGGGTGAAGGTCCACCAGTTAAAGGCCTAAGGCTTGTTTCAGCCCACAGATGCCTCAGGTCAAGTTACTCTTTTCTTTTCCTTATTAGAGAGGAGGAAAAAAAAAACAAATTCCTTTAAAAAGGATGTGCTTCATATAAACAAGTTTCATTTAAATGCAGCTAAGCTCTCAGGTTTTCAGTGGGTATAAATCAGAAGAGCTCCACTAATGTCAAAGAAATTAGGCTAGTTCATGCCAGCTGAGAATCTACCTTAAAGACCTGAAAAGGCAGAGCCAGGTCCTACAGCATTCAGTTCAAAAAGTAGCACAGGAAAGTACTGTCCTCACACAAACTTCTCAGAGCCTTCTTTTGCGCTAATTTCAAATGGTGGAGCAAAACAACCTCCATCCCTTGGATCTGCTTCTTTGGTGCTCACTAGGCTCATTCACTGAACAGCCATTCATCAGAAGATGTTGGTTTTGTCTGTGCTCTGCCTTAAATGTAGGGTCCATGAACAAGTCAGCAGGATGTGGATTCTCACAGAAATTTTAGGTACTGTACTCAAATTAGTATTTCTTAACTTCCAATGAGAGCCATATCCTTGGTACTCATGTAATATACCTGCTCTCATACAGAAAACTCATGCTAGGCCATTCAACGTAACCCAAGCCTTTGCTGTTTCAGGCCAGTGGCAGATCTCCTGGGCTATATTCCTTCTTAATCATACAATGACTGGGAGCTCTGAAAGTTTAAGCTAGCACTCCTTAGAAACTTGCATATTCTGTGACAAAGGAAATATTGCAGTCATTTATTTATCCCTGAGCTGTAGTGACATAAAAGACACATGCAGCCTGATGAAATGGGTAACACTCCATTGACTCACATGGCGAATACCAGTTCTAAACTTAGCCATGGTGACAATTTAAATAAAGTACATACACCTTTAGGGAACAGAAAAATCTACTTTTCAAGTCCAACTAGCCTTTATTATAAATATTGCAAGAATTATTCCTGAGCTGAGCTTACCACTCACTGGTAATTTTTTCACCATCTCAAATCCTACATCAGAAGAATTTCAGGCTGTGACAGATAGATATAGATTAGATATAGATATAAATATCGATATAGATTAACCCATTTACAATTATCAGTCATTATTATTCAAAAACTGTTATTACTGTTACGCACATGTGATATGGTTCTGCAGAACGGGGACATAATTTTATTGAGTTATAGATGGGAAAAAGACATGAAGAATACAGATAATGCACATTTTTGAAATAGCAATATAAATATAAACAGAAAAATGTTCAAGTCAAAGTCACATAAAAAATTAGACTAATCTTCATATGTATGTACAGCATTTTTTCGCTAAAAGTAGAAATACAAACTCCAGAGATGCAACACATCTCAAGAATACAAAATAAATAAACAAAGATGAATGCCAATAAAAGAAAAAGAACAAATACTTGAATCTTCTTCCAGAATGATGAGAAATTTTGATATGTTAGAACTATGATAGAAGATGCCCAATCTATGACAAGAACTCATCTATTTCCAAACAAAATCTCAAGTAGTGAAGTCTTCTTGTGCCTAGGAGTTAGTTCAAAGCATTTAAACTTTTATGGGATCCCTGCACACTCCTTTTGTGGTGCTGAACAATTCCTCTACGAGAGAAACCTCCAAGCAGAACAGATTTTCAACAATTTGAATGAAGAAATCCAACTCACAGAGAACATATGCTTGATGGGGACATCAGTTATTTATCCAGGAGAAAATTTTTTGGCAACTTCTAACCCAAGATGACTTGAGAACAAGGAATAAATGGGTTTCGTTTCAGTCTCTGCAGCAGTGTCTTCCTAATGATCAGTATCTGCAGAAGGAAAGCAATCAGACTTCTGTAATGCAAAAAACTATAGTAAATATCAAGAGCACATCATTAGGTTCCACGCTGGATACAGAATTATGGCTTAGAACCAAGTGAAAGATGCACCATTATTTTACTTTCCTTTCAAGGGCGTTAAGATTAATTGAGTGACACCAAGCACCACCAGTGGTTTTCCTGCTGGAAATAATGTCTTCATCGATTTTTTTGTATAACCAAATATCCCAAAGAAAAACAGCATCGTTTTCTGCTCTTACAGTTCTTGCCAGTTAGACTTTTATGGTAGGTTTTTTTCTCTCCAGAAAAATAGGTCAGTTCCCCTGCAGTAATATACACAATCCGAGGCCTACGTTTCTGCTTGCAATGAGTACGCTGAATGCAACTAAATGCAACTATCCCTTCAAGCTGCACGTTTACACCTGCAACTGACTTCTGCCACTGGTCAAATGACTATTTGCAATGGACAGATTTCCCCTGACTTCAGAGTTGAACCGAGGCCTAAATATTTAAGCCTTTTTCTACTTCCAGTCTCCCTCTCTGAAAATATGGACCATAAATATCCTCTCCCAGGAGATCAGCCCTGGAACTTTATTGGGCTTAAAGTTACGTTCAAACACTGTCCTAATAAAAACAGTGGCTATTGAATAGTAAATAAAATGTGTTCCAAGGACATCAAATCATGATTACAATGACTTCCATTTTTGTATAACTTCAAAAATAAGTGTTTTTTTCTTTACGTATTGGAAAATAAAAAGCCTTAATATACAAGAATAAGTTAAATAGATGGAAATATAAATGTAAAAAATAACAGAAGATTGCTTAAGAACAGTATTTAAAAAACAGAAAAGATATTCCCAAGTAGCTTCCCAGGCAGCCTCTGTAAGACAAAGTAGAAAAAAAGGAAGAAGAAAAAAAGGAATTTTTCAAAGTAGATTCAACTTAGTGGGATCAAAGGAATTGATTTCGACAGGGTCTGAAAGGGAGCAAGGAGTATTCTGACCATAACTGCATACCTAAACCATACTACTTTACAGACACGCCTGCCTTAAATCAAGTGACCTTAAATCGATCGTGATTAAACGGCGTCTTTTTTCAGAGTGTGTGCAAATGCTTCACTTCATCAGGCAGCCCTGAAAGGGCAAAGAGGAGGGAGAACCCTACAAAAACTGGTCATTCACATTCTGAGGGCTGCAGCAGGGGGCCCACACAGCCACCTCACTGCTTGCCAGAGAAGGTTGCCTTATCATTTGTTTGTATGTTCCCCAGTTTTGGCAAAGTTTTCCACAGTCCTGACAAAGCCTGAAGGTGACTTACGTGAAAAAAAGCAAAGTGAAATCCATTTGAAAGATTTTCAACTGAATCAGTGTGAAATAAAATAAACATTTCTCCCCACTCCCAAATAATAGACACAGTTTCTATCAAAAGAGCTGTCTATGTGTTAATCTGCAGTGAAGATTCAGTGCCAGAGCTGGCACCTTTGAAGTTAAAGAAAAAGCTCCTGCTGTCTTTACGATGCCCAGATTCCTAATGGAATTGAAAAACAACATGGTAATAGGCTTCCTAAGCTCCAAATAGCTCTCTGAAGATCACTGTCTTGCTCCAGTGATTATAGGAGATGTCAAGGTGACTGGGTTATATGCTTTACTCAAATACTTCAAACTAGGTGAGCTGAAAACCATAGCTCCCTAGAAGGGCTCTTGATTTTGTTGTGAGTGATTTCAGAATGAAGCTCAGCCAGGACAGAATGGCAGATTTGAGTAGAAAAATAGGGATTCACATTTCAAAATAAAATACCTGTCTTTTCTTCTGATTTTGCTGATTTTACTTTTTCTACTTTTTTCCTACTGATTCATGTTAGCTAGAATAAAAGTTCAATTTTATGTCAGTTTTCACAGTATTTTTATACGTTTTTTCTTTCTTTTCTCCTCCTGAAAGAACAAGAAGAAAAAAAGGAAGGTTGGAAAAAGGGAGCGACTTTAAAAGCGATATAATTTTAATTTTTGAATAAATATATTTATTCAATTGATGTTAAATTAATTGAACTTGATGTTTTCATATAAAATATAAAAAATATGAATGTTGCAGAAGGGGCATTTTGATACTCTTTGACTATGTATTTTCTGTTGCAGGAACTTCTTGATTAAGAATTTTCAGCCAACTTAAAGGCACAATTATTAGAAGTCCCTGCAATCTAGCATCCTGAACTATAATCTTTCAGAATAGCATAGAGAGATCTGTTTTGAGCAGTGGTGCATCTACGGTATAACATAGTGCTGTATGTAACACAAGCTAGGATAACACAGGGTAAGAGATTAATATTCTGCATCATACTGTGCTCTGTTATTTTTATCCTCCTGTTTCTTTCACTCACCATCTCATGACTCACACCCTCCCCACACTGGAATTTCTGTCTCAGTCTCGTGGCTCACTGGTGTGTTACGGAAGACGATGCCGTGGAAAGCCATCTGGAGAATAGCGCTACTGCTCCAGGTTGCTCTTAAAAACAAAGAGAGACAACATCACTTACTGATTTATCGCATAACTGCTCTGACTATTGCAGCCTCTTTAGTAAACTGTCTTCAGCATTTTTGAGGGTTGCAGTTCTTCTATTTTATAGCCTTAGTGATGTCGCTGGATATAAGGTAGCAAAAGTGTTCCAAGTTACAGATAGTCACATGGAAAGCTGACACTGCACAAGCCTTTAGAAAGGACTCATCCTGTGAGGTGATAAAAGGCTCTTGTGAGACAGGTTAATAAAATTCAACATCGGTAAAAAAGCTGTTCCTCACACGTTTCTTCATTAACTTTATCACCTCAGGGATATGGTCTTCGATGCCACACTAGACGGACTGTCAAGGATCTATGCTTCATGAGGCCAAACCACAGTTACTTGATGTGGGATTGGAAGGCCAGGTCACAAGAGGAATTAGATGCTTAAATCCTTACTAATTGCATGCATAGCTACTGTGATCCAAAATGTAGAAGATCAAAATCCCAGTTCAGTCTGCTGCTGTGTAATCCTGCACTCATACTTCTTAGTGGACTCAGTTTCCCAAGTGCCTAGGCTCTGGCCCCTGTTTAAATCCAGAAGTAACATGGTGTTCACTAGTTAGGAACATAAGTTCTGCCACATCCCAGAAATCAAGGTGATCAGAGGAAGCATAATTATTTTCTCTTACCTCCTAGTTGAGTGTTAAGAGCCCTTACTCAAGAATCCCAATTCCCTCCCTTGTCTGCCTGTATCTGCACTTTCATCTCCATCTTCCTGAGGGTATTTCCTAACCAGTCAGAAGCCAAGATCACAGAGGGTTCACTCTTTATATGAACAAGCAAATATTCCCTAGGCTAGAGGGAGTATTTCAATACCATTTGAATCAGCAATTGGACACCATATCATCCTTCAAAAAATATTCAAAAAATATTCTTAAAAAAAACCCTAGTAAATCTCAGGCTAGAAGGTCATGTCTTCTCCTTTTTTGCCTGTCACTTTAAAAAATGAACTTCATTGGAAGGAGTCAAAGAAGCCTTGACAACAGAATATCTACATCTTGCCAAAAAAGGCATTTATGTGGGGAAAGGGGAATAAAATCCTAATTCAGGGATGAGAATTCCACTCAGTAGCAAGATTCCTGTCACGTAGATACTGGAGTAATGAGCTCTCCAAGGACCTTAGTGTGTACCTAGCCAAAGTAATCTGCCTTTTTGCTGAGATGGTAGGTAGGAGTCAGCTTGGTTCTGGAGTAAGGTTAGCAGAAGAATCATTTGTGCTCCATTGTGTTATTCCAGCTTTCACAGAAAAATCATAGAATCATAGAATCATACAGGTTGGAAAAGACCTCTAAGATCATCGTGTCCAATTGTCAACCCAACACACCATGTCCACTAAACCATGTCCCTAAGGGCCTCATCTACACGTCTTTTAAATACCTCCAGGGATGGTGACTCCACCACTTCCCTGGGCAGCCTGGTCCAAGGCCTGACCACTCTTTCAGTAAAGAAATTTCTCCTAATGTCCAATCTAAACCTCCCTTGGCACAACTTGAGGCCATTTCCTCTCGTCCTATCGCTAGTTACTTGGGAGAAGAGACCAACATCCACCTCGCTACAACCTCCTTTCAGGTAGTTGTAGAGTGCGATGAGGTCTCCCCTCAGCCTCCTCTTCTCCAGGCTAAACAACCCCAGTTCCCTCAGCCGCTCCTCATAAGACTTGTGCTCCAGGCCCTTCACCAGCTTCGTTGCCCTCCTCTGGACACGCTCCAGCACCTCCATGTCCTTCTTGTAGTGAGGGGCCCAAATGTACCAAAGGATCTCACTAGTCCTTTGTCTCATGCTTTTAGATCCCCTGGCCTCCTGCTTTTCCACTCTGTCAAATCTGGTTATACAGGTAACACTGGAAAATATAAAGCATGTTTCATTCCTATGACTGTTTTGTTCTCCAGATTTGCCTTGGGGCAAACTTCCTATCCTGTCACCTCAACTCAAGTCCTTCCCATGGATTTCTGATGGTGACTGAGAGAATAGTCAATGGGTCTTTTGTCAGTGAAGTAGCCTAAACCAGCAGAGACCCTTTGCTTCTCAGCTCCAGACACCAGCTTAAGTCACCCATCACATCCTCTGCTCTCTCTTCTTGTCCATTCCCAAAGTAACTGGCTGCCTGGAGGGCAGCAGATGTGCACGATAGAGAAGGAAGACCGAAGGCTTGCACATCCACACCACATTCAAATGCCAGGTCTTCCCTGAATCCAAAGGGCAGAAGCTTCCCTCAGTCCACCCTCAATCTAGAAATGTGACCTCAACACACCAGTCATGTCATTTGTCTCAGACAATTCCTCCAGCTGGAGGAAAATCAATACAAGAGCCTGAGGAGAGCCCGAGGAGGATATGATTAGTGAACTGAAATGAAGCCTGTGCAAACTGGCGTAGAAGCTTCCACTAGAATCTCTTCCACTAGAGTCAGCACCTCAGGACAACAAATGCTGCTGTAGTTTGAAAGATGATTACCAAAAAAAAAAACCAAAAAGAAAAATCTAAAGGGAATTGGAGCAGCCAGAGAAAATCTTGTTAAAGCAGCAGTGTCCTGCTGTGAGCAGCTGTGAGCTTTCTGTTCAATAGACAGGCTCCTTGGTACTACTAACTTAAACAAGTTTTTGCTTGTCAAACTCGTATCAGCAGTCCTTTAGAGTAATGTTTGTCCTGAGCTGCAGTCTCTTGTCCTGAACCTGTATTTGTCTGCAGCTGTTCTAAGCTGACTGTACGAATTAAGAGGGACTCTTACAATATCTTACTTTTCAGCTCTGTCTTATCATCTGAGAAGCACAAAAGGCTAGGAAAGCAATTGCTCAGAACAGCCAGGAAACCACTTGTAAAGAGGAGCTCTGTACTCACATGAGGTTGGTATTGGGTCTCTGCACTTCCTCCCACTCGTCTTCTCCAAACACAAGGAAAGGAAGATGCAGGGGCACAGTACATTGTGCTCACTTGTAGTCAACTCGTATACAGGATAGAGCAAAGCAAGGGACTTCCTCAGTGAACCCTTTTCTTTGGAGGATGTTAGGTACTCAGAAGAGACATTTTTCATGGAAACATGCCTGTTTCAATTCAGAGTTCTCTGGGAAAGGTTTTCTCAGTCAGATGGGCTCTTTACCACCTCTAGCAGACAACAACTCGCAGTTCCTACAAGCTTGAGCAGGTCTTGAAACATCTGTTTGTGACAGCTGCTCGTACGCGGCTGATGGGCCACAAGGGCACTGTAGACTGAAAGACCACGTATCCTGGATGGTAATTGTACAATTTTTTTCTGGACCAGCCTAAGCACGTTGCTAACTAAAACAATGCAAAGAATGGTCTCAGGCAATGTGACTTCACAAGATAACAGTGAACACTATCAAATGTACAGCAGAAGATCACAAAAGAGAAATTAAAAGGGAGGACTGCTGTGTGTTGCCACATTCCCAGATGCAGCAGCCAGAACACCGAATGAAGCTTGGCCTACACTATTCTTTGATACATGTTAGGCACTGGATGGGATTGCTTGTGGAGGAAAAAAAGAGTACAACAATAGAAATCCAACCCTTTAGCAGATATCCCCTTGCAATTTTAAAGGGCCAGTTCAAACGCCAAGTTGGCAGCATTCTGATGAGGAACTTGAACCTGAGTGCGTAACGTTGATTATAGACCTGAATCTCTCACACTGTTGAGGTGTGCTATCCTCCTTTCATCTCACATGAAAAATCATATGGTTGGAGCTTACGGAGAAAGGAAAACAGAAATTATTGGGTGGGGAATACAGTATGCAGTGAGCTCTAATGTGGGTCATAAAGGACTTTGGTCAACTGGTTGTCAAATAGAGCAGCCCACAGTTTTTTCTCACTACTTCAAGCCTTCAGGAGGTTTCATCCATCTCTGATAGCCTAAGACATCAAGACCAACCCCCTCCCCCTTTCTGATCATTCAATGAGAAGGTCAGTGAAGCTCTGATTCTATGACTGTTGGTGTGTGTCAATACAACCTTCTAGTTTGGATATTTACATCCTTACCTGAAAAAATGTCTTTTGTCACTGTTAAGCCATAAAGCCATGCATGTACTTTTCTCTTCTGTGCTCATCCCATTTTAATCCTATGCCTGGGAAGTTTCGTCCTTATCTGCTAGTGGATTTCCCATATTCATTTTAAACAAGATTTTTAGTAGGGATTCCAGAAAAAAAATAAAACTAGCATGGTTTTCTTTTAGTGATTCAGAAGAAGGAGTTGGGGCCTAGAAGGTAAACTAAATCCTAAAATATATATAATCACTATAATTTCCAGATAGCATTGATCAAATTGCTTAACATCTGCACACTGCATCCCCTGTAATTGCATCTTCATGGCAAATGGAGGCCCACCATTGGATATAAATGTTATCTGGCACTGAAAACAACAAAGAAGGATGTTAGTTCCTTGCTCAGTGCATCACTGGAAAGCACTTAAAGTTATCAATGCAAGATTAAAGCCTTAAAAATAAAACTGAATCTTTAAAGTGCAAGAATTTTGCCTTGAACATGAAGTGTAACCAGTTTCAAGACAAGTATAGTACTGTGGGGGCAAGAATTAACAGGAAAGGAATCTGCAAAAACCAAACATCACTACTCGATATTTCGGCACCAGAAGCGTGTGAGATATTTCTCCATCTTACAGTTTCTGTCCTAAGAGGAAAAGTTCATAGTTTATTTTTTCAAGAAACTACAACTAAGTTTTGGACTTAGCAGTATTAACTGATTTATGCAACTTTTATACTTATTCTGTCCATGAGTGAATTAGTTGCCAATCTCACTGTATTTTAAGTAAGATCAGCACCAGATGGAGAGCAAACAGTCTTGCTTATTAAGGGGTTTTATCAAAAGGCGAATTCAGCAAATACACCTCTGAAACCCAGTATTGATATTGAAAAGTCTAACAAACTTTCCTAAGAAATTACCTGATGCTGTGGCAACTGGATTCAATTTTAAGTTATTGACAGAGATCAGTGTCCTCTCCTTGAACTGTGCCCTGTCTAAAATAGAACACTAAGCTTGGTTCTGACTCCCGTGAAGTCACACGGGGTAGTGCCAAGTGTCTTCAACTGCATCGGGGCTGGGACTACTGTTTTTAAGACTGACACTGGCAATTACCTAATCTGCACACTTTGACTGCCATGGTAAGGGTTAGATTAGCTCTTTCATCTCCATGCATGCAGTTTAATTAGATTGGCCCTAATATGTTCAGCAATATGAAAGCAATCATTCTGAGGCATCGCTTTTCTTGTGTTCCTGCTCTGTGAGGGCAGACTTTTTCTCTGTGAACTGGGAATGTAGACCAGGAGCACATTCACATCAGAAAAACAGGGTTTGATGAAAATACCAGCTCCCTTAATATAACGTAGTATCAGGTCAAGTTCCTGGTCCTGCAGCTACCAGCTGCCTATCTGCAAAGGCAAATTCAGGCTGTCAAGGCAGTGTTGAGTCTGACAGCATGTAACTTCAAGAGGTGTTGCTAGAGCCTGTAGGAGGTGTTGTCTCTCTGAGCCTCACAGAGGCTGTCAAAGCTGGCAGGACAGCTTGATAAGGCAGTCTCACTAACGGCTGTGGTAGTTATACAAAGAACCAGGCTACTCACAAATTGAAAAAGAGCAAAAGATGAAAGCATGTTTCAGGAGAGTCCCACACACCCACAGCCAAGACACACAGTTTTACTTTCACTACAACATTTGAAATCTCGGTAATAAGATTATGGTGCTCAGAATGGCTAATGGACACAAGTGCCCAATGGAGTCCTTAATCATTCACTGTCGTTCCTCTTAACTTAAAGCGCTCAGCTGCCTATCTTGGCCTCCTAAAACCTACAGAAACAGCTAGATCAACACAACTAGATCCCACCAGGTCATAACCTTCTAGTTCATATTCAAAGGACAGTCTTCCAGTGAATGCATTAGTCATTTGTTCCTGTGAAGTCTGCACCTGCTTCAAGGAAGGCTCACTGTCCACAGTCAGTGACACAGCTGCTGTAATCATGGGAGAAGACCAGGCAAGGGTCCCCAATGATCTTGTTTCACTGAATATTTACATTTTCTCTGGAAAGGTACAAGTGAGGTAGAATAGCCTGCAAATGCTCAATTTATTTACAGCAGTTGGGACAAAAAGGAATTTTGAGGTCCTTCAGAGCAAGAGGAATGAATACACACCAAAATGGCCAGTGAGACTTTTAGCCGCATAATTTGTAAAGAAAAAATCCTCACATGTATTACAGAGATCTAGATGTTTGTATACATTCTGAAAAAGGGCTTAGGCGCCTCTGGGTATGTCTCTACAAGCTGTTTAAAAAGAAGCTAGCCCAAATGTTCAACATTAGCATTTAAATCTGAATCAGCCTGACACTTGCCACGCTGAGAGAGACCTGGCTGCCACCACTTCGGGTCAGTGCTCTACTTCAGTTACTGAGAAAGACCACCAGTATAGACACGGCCTTCATTACCTGCACAATGAAGGCTTGTGATCACTATGCAAGCTGCGGTCAAAGCTACAAAGATGCTAGGGTGCATGTGGAAAAGAGAATGAAGCTGAAAAGGTCACGTCATCTTTACAGTAATCAGTGGATCAGCTCTTTTGGGATCCTGTGTGCAGCTTTAGATGCTGGAGCTCAAAACAGATGAGAAGGCTTACAGGAAACGTGCTAATGATCCAGGGCCTCGATAAACTGTCATACTGAAAGTTGTTGGAAAGACTGGATTATTTGCCTTATAAAGGATACAACGAAGAAGACTCTGGGAAAAATGTTTGCTACGTAGAACCTGGTAAGTCAGACAGACTGGGACTTTTTGTTCTCTGGAAAAAAAAAAAAATCCAGGGACAGTGACTAATATATGAGGCAGGAAATTTAAAAACAGGAAAAGGAATTACTTTTTTACACAAAATGTAATTAAGCTATGGAACTTAGTGACACAGGCAACCATACAGGCCAAAAACTTAACTGGATTCCAAAGGGACAGGACATTTATGGGAATATCCAGATTATCCAGATTTATAAACTACAGACAACAAAAACATGGAATAGATTGCTATTCCAGCTATCTAGCTATCTTTTCTAAGATACTAGCGTGGCATGCTGTGATACTACACAAGGTCTTTAAACATCAATTTGTTACTTGTAACCCCTCAGATAAGTTTTCTTAAGGGAAGTCCAAAAGTCCCATTTGCCTCAAATTCCTTCTACCTTCGGCAGCTCCATTTTTTCCAGGTTAAGCATTATCTACTGACAGTGACACCCAGCCTTACATAATGCCATGTGATGCCTTTCTAAAGAGCACAGAAACAGACTGAATCATAATTTAGGCTGAGAGCTGACAGTGAATAATAATTATCTCATCCCCACCCTTTTTCAAAGTGTGCTTTCTGTGATTTTTCTCACTACTTCAGAACAAGGCTCAGACTGACTGCTACTCCATCCAACCAGCAGTGGGAAAGTTTACCGAAAGCAGCAACAGTACTATTTCATCCTACATCTGCTGAAGCCAGTTGCAAAATTCTACAGTAGAGGAACAGGCCTTCAGAGTCCAAACACAATTTGAATCAAATAAGGGTGGAGCAGGCATCTCTCTGGCCTAAGTTCCAGTCATCAGCGTGTTTTGCAGCTAAGAATGGTAAAGTTTTTTTCATATCTTATAGGATTAAGTTACTCTTCATTTAATACCCATAAAATTTGATAAGAGCTATGATATATCTGCATATTGAGCAGCACAGGTCACTCTCAATGCCATCTGTACTTCATTATGGGTGATACCAATTGCCTTCAACGCCCACAGATGACAAAAGGAATTTAGCATCTAAAAAAATATTGCTCAGCACCTTGTTGAATTGTGCTTTTTGTGTACAGCAAATTATAGAGCTGGCAAGTCTGTTTTCCAGTGACTTTCAGTGTCTTTCCTGACTTCTCAGATGACTTTTAAAAACAGGGATTGTCTACCTAGAGAAAAGCCATGTTTGTTCTGGTTAGTCCCTGAACAGTCATTCTCCTTTAAAATAATAAAGATTAAATTTGTTTTAGTATTCTAAGTGGACTGTTACACATGAGTCAGGCTTACCTTTATTCCAAATGTGATTATTCACAGAGGAGTATGCTCCAATTCAAGGCATACTTCAGATCCAGCTTTTTTTTCATTCAGATTACGCTTCCCAAGCGTTCCCATGTAGATGAAGCCTTACAGCTTTAGAAAAACCCTGTCTCCAATGCCTGGTCTTTCTCTACAGTAGGAAAATTGCTGTAAATTCCTGATTGTAAAGTCTGAAGAGCCATAGTAATTTCCCTGTTACATACACTGCATTTTCCTCAAACAAATGTAGCTGCACCAAAATAGGTCAAAATTCTGAAATAGAAACTGCAAGATGATTCTCAGAACACACATATGTTGTGGAATGCCCCAGATACACTTCTGTTCCCAAATACCTTATGATTTTTCACCTATGGGTATAACAAAAGGTAAGGCTCAACTATTTGGGGATTTGCTTTTCTTTTTTTTTCTGGAAAACATGCTTTTGTAAGGTATTCCTTCCTTTTAGCCTTGTGCTTATAGCATTATTTTGAAAAGCCACTAGGCAGATGGTCCCCAAATGTGAGTTAATAACTTGTAGGTAGCTTTTGGGGAAGCTTTTTGAAATCCCTTCATGCAAAATGATTTCGCAAACTGCCTGCATGCCATTCTTTGGCTATTTTAGCAGACTATTTCAAAATGTTCAAGACAAAATGGCAGATTATGTTCTATTTGTTTTGCAGCAGACTGTTACATTTATTTTGCAGCAGTAGAAGAATATAAAGGGAAATGAAATCATGCACAAGGCTTTTACTGAAGGTTTTTCTAGAACCTGAAAGTTCTCACTGACTACAAGGCCAGGATATTTGGGCCTCTGCCCCTCTTCTGCAGCCCATCTACAGCATTTGTTACCATTCAAAATAAGGCTGCTTTTTGACAGAATAGGATAGGCTGAGTATTCAACAATCATGAGTCAGACTTCACAGCATCATAAGATTAATTTAAAAATCAGATTTCAAATGTGGGGCTCTTCCTGGTTACCTTCGGCTTGTTAGAGATACCGTATTTTTTGCATGGTATAAAGTTAGAAATATTGCTACTGTCTGATTTGGTGAGCATCTGCCAGTGTTTTTGGACAGATTTCACAAGAAACCTATCACTATACTGATGACAAAATGCTGCAGTCTTTCTTAACAATGGCAGAAGAACAAATGCCTTCTAATCCCCACACAGATCTGTCTGCAAGTGAACCAATCGAAGTTTAACTGCCCTGCCTGCAGGGTGATCCATAACTTTAGAAAATAGGACAGAAAAATAGAAAATAGAACATTTTCCGTTGGAAAGGACCTACAATGATCAAGTCCAACTGCCTGATCGTTTCAAGGCTGACCAAAAGTTAAAGCGTGTTGTTAAAGGCATTGTCCAAATGCCTCTTAAACACTGACAGGGATGGGGCATCGACCACCTCTCTAGGAAGCCTGTTCCAGTGTCTGACCAACCTCTTGGTAAAGAAATGCTTCCTAATGTCAAGTCTGAACCTCCCCTGACGCAGCTTTGAACCATTCCCATGGGTCCTGTCACTGGATCCCAGGGAGAAGAGATCAGCACCTCCCTCTCCACTTCCCCTCCTCAGGCAGCTGTAGAGAGCAATGAGGTCGCCCCTCAGCCTCCTTTTCTCCAAAGTAAACAAACCCAGAGTCCTTGGCCGCTCCTCACAGGACATGCCTTCCAGCCCTTCCACCAGCTTTGTTGCCCTCCTCTGGATGCATTCAAGGACCTTCATGTCCTTCTTAAATGGTGGGGCCCAGAACTGCACACAGCACTCAAGGTGAGGCCGCACCAACGCTGAATACAGCGGGACAATCACCTCTGTTGACCGGCTGGCTATGCTGTGTTTGGTGCACCCCAGGATGCGGTTTGCCTCTTGGCTGCCAGGGCACACTGCTGGCTCAGACTGAGCCTGCTGTCCACCAGCACCCCCAGGTCCCTTTCTGCAGGGCTGCTCTCCGGCCACTCCTCTCCCGATTTATACTTGTGCCTGGCGTTACTCCATCCCAGGTGCAGAATCCAGCATGTCAACTTGTTAAATTTCATCCCATTAATCACAGCCCAGTGCTCCAATCTATCTAGATCCCTCTGCAAGGCCTCTTGTCCCTCAAGAGATTCAACAGCACCTCCCAGTTTAGTATAGTCAGAAAACTTGCTAATGGTGCATTCAATTCCTGCATCCAGATCATTGATAAATATATTGAACAGAACTGGCCCTAGAATGGAACTCTGAGGAAACAGAACTTTGGTCCAAGGTATTAAAAAAATCAGCTAAGAGCTCCAAGTTGATAGTTACAGCGAGTGAATTTCTTCCTCAAGCACAGCAAAACCTCCTACCATAAGGGACCAGGAAATAACACTTCCTTCAGGATAGGACCAAAGTTTGGAGGATAAAGAATAAACTCCAAGATGTACTTTCTTTTCAGAAATCACATACTGCTAATACATATGTATGTATATTTTGTTTTTAAAAACCCCAGCTGCTTCACTGCTCACAGCTCTCACGAGGAAAGGCTGAGAGAACCAATACATGAGGGCTATTAGCTACATTTTTTATGGCATCATTGGAAGGGTCTCATCCACAGAATCAGTGATGAACACAATATAAGAATGTAAATAAAACAGATTGCATTGGCTAGACCTGAAGAAGTGATAATCATGTTTGCAGATTACGCAGAAAAGTGCATGTAACAGCTATCCTACTAGAGAGCAGTAAATTGACAGTTATTTTGGCTAGGTGTACCTTACAGTTTCATTTTAGTTTATGACTATAAAACGTGGGCAAAAAGTGTGACCACTTGGTCATTAAAATTAAGGTATTAGCTTCCTCATCAGGAAATGTGCCCTCTCTTCTGCACCCCAGCACTGTGTGATCTTGGGAAAGTTGTTTAAAACGCAGTTATGCTTTTCAGGTCCAGTCTTAAACACGGCATAGTAACATGCTTTGCTTTTCTTCCTGTCCATTCTCAAATCAGGCCAGAAAGTCCTATAGCAAATGCCACCGGTGGGCATAATATGTATGGATAGTTGGTTAGTGAGTAAGGAAGAATCAACTAACTCTTTGCAGAGTGCCTTATGCTTAGAAAAGCAAATAGGATGAGCTATTACTCAGCTCCAGGAAGTAAAGGAGCTGCAGCTAGTACTGCTGCCGTGCAGGGCTGCTAAGGGGCGTGCAAGCCAATCTGATTAAACCCAGTCTATTTAAAGTCCAATACTAAAGATCCAGTCTTCTTGTAAACTCTTCCCTCCCGTCCTCCTACCCCTCCAAGCTCACCACGGCAATGCAGCAGAAAAGGATATGAGCTTTAATTTCAAGGGTTTGTTTCCTCAACTTGTAAAACACCAGGATGGCATGAGATGGACCATGACGAACCTGACCCCAAACTCACTGAAATCAAGAGGGCTCTCTCTCCCTGCCCGCCCCCCTCCCCCCCAATTACAACAGACTTTAGAACAAGCTAAGAAGTCTGAAAAATGTCCTGAAAGTACTGCTAGAAGGAAGGAAGGAACTCTGTCTCAATATGCAAGACACTATTTGCCTTATTTCTAAGCACAACTGTGTTCTTGCTGTTATTCTATAGATCACATCTAATCAGTATTTGCTACATTTCAGAGAAGTCTGTGAATATACCCTGGTGATAGAGTATTATTTCATTCACCATGTCTTTCCTGTTTTGATAGAACAACAATTTAGGAAAGCTAATGCCACAGCTTTTCCCTAAGAGAAGCAGTATTAATTCAGGTCTTTCTCCCCCCCATGCAGTCAGCTACCTTTACAAAAGTTGTAAAAAAAAATTATTATTTTCTTCAAGACTGATGTCCTTTTGCCAAATTTGGTTGAAAATATCCAACAAGCTCAAAAGTTACTGATGAAAAAAAGAGTAACTAAAAAAACTTTGTTTCCCTTGGAAAACACCAAACCCTTCTCCAGAATAAATCAGAGTGAATCCAGTTCAGTTCAACATACTGGTTTCTGTAAAGCTGATATAATCTATTTCTGTGGTGCTCCACATAGCAGTTACAGAGCAATCCCACCAGCAAACGATGTGTGAAAATAGCTGTATCTAAACTTCCTGCTAAGGCCACCACTAAGCCACAGTGTCCCTGTGTGGGGAGCCATCCACAACATGAGCTGGCCCAGGGAGCCCTGCCAAGGCCAGAATATGCACTCCATAGCACACGGGCTGGTGTATGCAGCACCAGGCACAGCCACATACACTCAGCCTTGTCAACATAAGTGACCGTAAGGTAAACAGAAGAGAGATGATGATGAGAAAGAGACTGCTGACTCTGCAAGAGAGAGCGAGCGTTGGGAGAACGATGGCGTGCAAGACGATGCCGCAAACAAGCATCCTGCCATTCATCAGGGAGAGCGGAGGGACGGCTGCATGCGATATGCCCACCGAAGCACAAGGAGAGCCGCTGCTCCTGTTGAGCACTGACCCATGGGGCAACTCAGCAGATTCTGCTTCTCACAGAGGCCAGACGCTGCCAGTCAGCAGACTGGGCTCAGCACTGAGCTCAGCGGGAGCTGCAAGGCCCTGCCACTCACTGAGCACTGCTTTGCCTCAGTGAAAAGCACCAGCTCCTGGCTCCAGGCTCCTACTGAGATCCAAACTCAACAAAGCCAGCAACTCAGCGGGAGCCAGCTGTAGCCCTGGATATAGACATAGCCAATCTGTTCTCAACGAGCACTGATATTGCACCCTTAGAGCACGTCCTGCACTGGTTTAACCCCTGTTCACTTAGGGTGGTCTGCGTCTCTTCAAGGGAGAGCACCATTTGACCTGCGCTGTATGAAAGCCTACTATCTGTTAACGAGACGTTTGCTCTGATGAGGCAGTTAAAATGAGCACACTGCAAAGCCTATAAAAATTATTGACATTCATAGCACCATTAATCAGCTGCACTCATCCTCCAAACTCTACCATCTCGCTGTGAAATGGAAAGCTGCAGGCTTGATTCACTGCAAATCAGCTCAGCTCTGTGCTGTTTTGTCCCGGTCACGTCAGCACCAAACTGGAATGAACAGCCACGGATCAGGCAGGAGATTTGTCTGAACCACTTTGTTTGTTATTCTCCCAGTTAAACCTTGGAAAATCCATTTTTTGCCAGGATCTTTTGCTGTAGTTGTTCCTCCCTTTGGGAAAGATGCTAATTGGCTGTTTATCATCTGGTCAGAAAGGGGAATTGAATATCGCCTGAATGAGTCACAGCCTGCTGGAATTCACTCCTGCCCTTTCCTTAAATTGAGAAGGCACGCATGCCACACACCTGAGTAGAGACACTTCATGAGTAAGGCTTCTTTTCAGTAGAGGTACCTGGCTCATGTTTGCTATTCAACAGGGACTAAAACTTTACAGAATCAGCCATTGGCAGCACTCCCAGGATATTTTTCCATTCGCACATATTTCTAAAAATGTCAATGCCAGTCTAACCATTCTCATCTGGGAAGCCTGACATCAGATGTACATTAGCCCGGGAAAAAAAAATCCAAAATGCAAGCCCCTTCTAAAAAGGAAAACAAATTCAAAGTATGTTACATTGGCTCCTGCCTCTGAGCTCTATGCAAATAACAGGAGGAAATTTTACAGTGTGATTTTACACCCTTGACAATTCAGTTAGAAAATCAGCCAAGGGAATGGTATGGGTTTCAGGGATGAGAAGGAAATGGTATGTGAGATTCTTATTCAGGCCTGATTGCTCTATGTTTGCGTTCGTTACCCAACAGCAGACAAAAAAAGTCCCAGGCAGGCCTTAAGAGCCATGCTTTCCTTACAGTCCTGGAATTAAAACCAGACAGCTAAAGAACACTACATCTGACTGTGGGAGAGCTTCCCCAGGGAGGAAGAATTTTGATTTGAGCATTTTGTTCCAGTCATCAGTCTCTGATTGTTTTCTTTTCCCAATTTGGACCCTTCACACCTTCCCAGCATCACCTGCTTTGCCTGAGAAACTAGTGTATACGAACAAGACATGCTATGCTGCCATTTTGCAAGCTGAGTTTGGGCAATAAGCAATATTGTTTCTACACTCTTCTCCCCACAGCACATGCCACCAGCATGCTATCACTGTAAGAGAGATCTCTGTTTAATTCGGTCTGTCAAGACTCAAGGAAAACAAAGGATATGACTGCAGCCCTTGAGTCTTATCTGAGTAGGATTCCTGGAATGGGACAGAAGTTGACTTCAGTAGGAATAATCCATAATTACAGAGTGAACAGAGAGCAGGATGTGCTCCTGAAATATTTTAAATATATATTTCACTGTCCATGAATGCTGCAATAATGACTTTACAACTTCTCTCTCTAGGGGAAATTAATAAAAAGGCCCCCTCCCCTTACTGGCTCCAATGATGATTTTGTTCACTTACCTCCAGTATGTGTTTGGCTCTTGCATTATACTTTTGCTTTCTTGCAAGTCTACATGTTTTTTACATATCCATTTTAAGTATGTATCCTGTCTCTAAATATTGAATAATACATAAATATGATAAACAGAGTTTTTAACCTTACTCATTGTTGAAACAGACCTTAAAGACTGACGCCCTGACATAAAAAGTTTCATCAGACTTTCCAGGTCGTGGACCTCAGCATTCCAGACCCCAAGTTCTGGTGGTCTTTGCTATAGTCACCTAAGACATGACCCCCACACTAAGACATCTGCCCACTCATCTGCTGGAGAAAATCACCTCCACAGCAGAAATTCCTCAGCCA
Source organism: Calonectris borealis (assembly GCF_964195595.1). Classification (NCBI taxonomy): domain Eukaryota; kingdom Metazoa; phylum Chordata; class Aves; order Procellariiformes; family Procellariidae; genus Calonectris; species Calonectris borealis. The sequence goes on from NC_134312.1 coordinate 83,053,716, forward strand.
GCAAGTTCTATTGTCCAGAACATTTGCCATCATCAAACAAGCCTTCAGTACTCGGAAGTCTTGTCCTGCCACTCCTTCTGAAGGATGACAACCTCTGTCAGAGGAGTGAGACAAAGGAGAAAACTGAGTCTTAGGAAAAGGACTATGTTCAGTGGAAGATCATATGGGATGCTCGTGTATACAAAAACTAAAAAATGAAAGCCCATTGATAGGTTCACCTGTCCCTAGTGGTCCCTTCAGAGGGACTTGCTTCTCACCCACTTGTTGGGGTGGTGCAATAATCTTAAATTATTGCAGTTAGAGCTGTCAAGATTCACGAATTACAGTGTCAGAAAAGATTTCAATGGAAGTTTACTTCTAGGCATGCACTTTTACTTCTCAGTCTGACTGAATTTAACTAATGTTCCAGTCCCTGGGGACCACAGCAGAGCCGCTGCTGGCAAATAGATTCACCTTGAAGTTACAGAAGAATTCTAGTGGTGGTCCACTTCCTGCCCGTGCTGGGTGGTCCATGGTTTCTACAGCAATAGAAGCAGTAATACAGTTACACAAGCTTGTAATAGTTTTGCTTCCAGTATTACATCCAAAATCCCAATGCTTTGTAAGGGAAGCTTGGTGATGCTTTCAGACCAGTCCTCACTTGTATGCACATTTTTCTGAGGCTATCTATCTCAATGAATTTAGAGAAGTCAAACCCATTTGGAAGCTAACAATGCTCAGAAAGTACATATTTGTTCTGACCTTTAGTTACTCCCCTTTCAGGTTGTAATTAATTTAGGACCAAATTATCGTTTTAGCATATATGCAAAGGGAAGTAAACTTAACCTACAGTGTAAACACCATCGACTAGCCCAGAAGGGCCTTGTCTGTGTCAGGTACAGGCCAGGCAAACATCTGCAGAAGATCATTTAGGTGAGGCTGACCATCTCTTCAGGAAGGAGGCTGGCCTCAGTGAGATCTCTGCAGGTCTCATTCTGCCTGAATTTCTTTGCATGCAGTTAGGAGTGTCTCCCTACCACCTTCCTTTTTTTTTTCTTTAAGTTTCCAGTTATATTTTCTAGTGCAGCCTGCTGGATAGCAAGAACAGGGGATGTGGTTGGCCATCAGGGCCTCAACTGTTCCTAAGCAGAATTATAAGATGCAGTGACTGAAACACAAGGTATAACCTACACTAGGGCTGTGCAAACAGGAAAATCAGTCAGTCAAAAAACAAAGCAACAGTATCCTGCCCTCACTGTCAGATTCACTTGTGCTCCTCCATTTGCACTTAGAAAAGTCGGGGGGTTGTGTGGTGACTTTTAGTATAGTTGTATATACAAGAGCTCAGGTGGAAGCAGAATTAGATGAAAACAGATTTCTGCAGAAATAATTGTGCTCAATGAATAGAGACTCATTATTGTTTAAAGTAAGAAAGTACCAGCAGGGCAAACATGTAAAGCTTTTAAGATACTCCAAGAAATTGCCTGAGGGCAAGATGCAATGTAGCATCAAAGCAGGGCATACTTCTCAGCCCTAAGTGTGAAACTGAGCAATATCTACACTTGTCAGTTAAACAGTTTGAGGGAATCTTCCCAGGCAATTAATCACAACCAACTATACTCTTAAAGGCTCCTGGTCACACATGCAAGTCTGTACCAGAGAGCTCTCTCCCAAATACTTCCTAGGCACAATCTGGGAATCAGCACAGGCCAGGAACTGAGCCTATTAGGCAGTCTGCCTCCGGCCACCTTATTTTAGAGGGAGAGTCTAACAGTATGAACACAGGCTGTTGCACGCCAATTGGCCTCAGTGCCAGAAAATGGTCCTGGGCACATTTTAGATGCACATAATATGGATGCAGTCAGGATGTCTATGAGAATTCATATCTCCTCCTTAGTGGAATATCCAGCTTCCTTATTAAGAACAGAAGCTACCCCATTTTCTACTAGCAAGAAGCAGTGCAAATTCCATTTTGAAATGCACAGTGTTTCCAAGCCTTCCAGAGGGATTTCTCTCTCATGCTCCAAAATTCTACGCTCCTCAGCCTCTGCTCTGTTATCAGTATGCAACACTGAGATCCTTCTTACATCCTCTGGTATTCTTCCGGCACCTGCTTAAGATCGTTTCAATTCAGAATGTCAAGAAGACAACTAAAATCTGAAGAAAAAAAAAATCCTCCAAAACCCAACCAGGACAAGCTTGTGAACACTGTTACGCAGCCAAATGAATTCTGCTATCAGAGCAAAACTATCAGACCAAGTTAGAAAATTAATTAGCTTCTAATAATAAATTACTTTTTTCCATTGTGTAATAATAAAAATATTTAGCATTACTGCAATAGTTTATCTGTTGCAACCACTATATGTGAGCAAGCTATGCATACCTGTCAGTGCTCCTCTGTGCTTCATGAGTCACAGAGATAGATAGGGCCACTGAAGAATTGGTGCTGTTCTCAGCTCCAGAGAAATCCAGATTGAAATGCCTTGGCTACAGAGTTTTTGCCCAGGTTTGGGGCATCTCTAAATATTCAACACACTGGCATCAGAGCCACTGAAGTTAGCATCTTAACCCAAGGAACGGGTCATTTAGAGATACCCTGTGAGAAAAGTGGGTTGTGGCAATCTAACCGAAATTTTGCTATTTACTAAGACTTACTCCACCAGGCCTGCAGTAAGATGCCAGTGTCTGCTTTGGATCCACACTTTAGCACACTCTCCTGAAGACAGGTACCTGTATCCTTTCTTTCAAAGCACTGAGCAGACTTTTAAAACATGATCCTGAGAGATACTGTGTAGGTATTTTGCCCAGTAGCTAAAATCCAGAAACAACTTTGGGAGCCACCATCCCTTTCTTAGGCGAATGCCCCGATATCTCAGCTATAGGCTCCTACCCTTCCCCGTGCTTCTTATTTGGCTCGAGGAATGTTGTCTCCTTCAAAGCACAGGGGCTAAGCTTTAGCTAGAGGGTATTCCTTCCCAGGACAATCTTTGTCACCCTTCAACTGACCATTTCTTTGCATCAGTTCTCTGCATGGCCAGAATTTCTCAGCATGTTAAAGACTATATTTCCTAATTAAAACATTCCTAGAATTAATTGCATAATAATAAAATAATAATAGTAATAACAACAAGTTCACATTAACCTTTCTTGTCTTTAAGTAAGCCTCTTATGCAGCACTGCCTTGAAAATTATAGTGTTTTCTGAACTAAGGAACTCATAAAATCTGTTCTGCAAATTCACATTAAAGCCTTCCCTCAATTACACGCCCTCAGATTTTCAAATCACTTTAAACAAGACAGAAAAAAATTATAAGGCTACACTGCTTAAATAATTCGAATAATTTTCAGCTGCACCCCCTCCTCAATCACATGCATTTCTGCTTACAATTAAACAGGGAGGAGGGAGAGGAAGAGGAGGTGGAAGAGGTTTTAAATTTGTTGAACTTCCTTGAGAGAATTAAGTAAGGTAGAATCTAACTAATCCCTACTAACTCTGGAGGGAGCAAAGAAGACCCTGGTATGGATTTGTGAGATTTTCTGAGGGAATTACTAAATGCTAGGACAGCACCATTGAAGTGCAACCATACAAAGGAAGGAATTTTAACATTACCAACCTCTGGTCTCTGTACTCACCTCAGACCCTTAGATAGCTGTGCTACCAATCTGGTATATTTAAATTGCAGCACTTCCTCCAGTATCTTCATACAAACTGCAACCCTGAATATGACTATTTATTATGCAACCGTATTCTCATGAGAAGAGCTGCAAGGTTTCATTGTACTCCTCGCCTGCAGGAAACAGGCTACACAGAAACTGGCCACACTGCCCAGCCTGGGTGGGAGATGTGATCTGACAGAAGAGACCATATGTTTCAACAACATTTATCTCCAAACTGGCTTTGTCAGAAAACTGGAGAAGGGTAGAATTACCACTGTCCTGAGAGGGAAATTATTACGGATTTCCATCCAAGGTGGCTTCTCTAGCAATATGCTTGCCTATGTCAATTTTAAGACAACCACCTCTAGCAACACATCCATCTGAAACTGAAGGGAGGCAGCTGTAGAATGCCCAGCACTAATCACATCTACTACGTACAGCAGCAGGACAGCTCTGCCACTTACTGCTTTGCAGTAACGACTGCTATCGCTATGAAATATACTGTGTGATCTAAGTGAAGGGAGGAAGTGAGCAGTGACGTATTAAGCCAAAGGGTAAGAGCCAGGGTAATCCAAGAACAAAATAAGAGAAGGCAAAAATGCAAATCACTCCTATTTTCAGAAGCAACTCTTCATCTTAGATCTCCACCTTCTCAGATAATATCAGTGAAGACTGGGGAACCCTGAGTCTAAGTCATTACTCATGTGAGAAGGACTGCAATGGGTACATAAACTACAGAGGAGAAAACAACACACAATGTTTTTAAAAAAAAAAGCAGTTATCCTTGGCTGCTTAAAAGCTGTTTGCCACAAGATGGCAAATGACAGTATCCATGGCACACTGTAGTTGAAAAACAGAAATGAGATATATCTTTCTTTTTCATCTGCTGTGTGTCAGACAAGTGTTACAACCTGGACTGATTTCTTTGGAAACTTCCTCCTGATGACAGTGAACATGAGTGAATTACTAATACAGAAAAGAATTTGCAGATTACTTTTGGTAAATTCTAAATTCTATCTGGAAAATTATTAATTCTGCAGTAATCATATAGACTATGCGTGCTGGCAAGCCCTTGCTCTTATGGAAACACTTTGTTGCCAGCTAGGAAGGTTATTAATTTTACTATTAGATCAGGGCATTTCTGGAAATCAGGTCAATTTGCTGAAAATTCAAAGTAACATTGTTCCATTGGAAAGGGTAACCTCATTTTCACATCACACCAAGTCAAATAAAGAGAAATTCACTGAAAACAAAGGACGTTGCAACAGAAACAAGATTGCAGTCAGAGCCATTGGATTTTCATGGTGCTGTTTTTGGCGCTGCCTCAGCCAGGCAATGGGTGAGAACAAAATTCAGGTATCTGTCCCCAGCACAAAGTTTTTAAAGAAAGCCCCAAAGCTGGCAATGCAAATCTAGTCCTAAATTGGACTACCTGTTCATTGTGCCCTGGAGTGGGATTTTAAAGTGCAAATTGGCAAACTCTTTGCTGAGTCAGATTCATCACATCATTGGCAAAAATATGTGATTACCTTACAGAGGGCAGCTGAGCTGTAAGTTCAAAGGAAAGTGGCACGCAAGCTGTTACAAGCACAGAATCAAGTTCCGTGCATTTACAACAGCGGGGAACAAAACAAAGTTAGTCAGTGCTGATACTGTAGTGAGAATCTGGAGCTGTAGTTACTGGGTTCCATCCTTAGGTGATTCCAACAAAGCTATGCTAACCACAGAAACATGCTTACGTGCAGTACTTAGGAAGAGAGAAAAGAGCTTTTATTACATCAGTTGGTTTTACTGAGAAAAGAAAAAAAATGCTTCCAGGTAAACAAGCCATCTTCAAGGCACTGGTTCACAACAGCTCTGGGTCTGTCCCTGGTTTCATCTTTTTCAGCCCTGGTAAAAATACAGTACAGATACCTGGGAATCAAAAAATACCAAATAAGGATACTACATTACTAGATTACAGAAGCGAGAAAGCACTGCAATATATACTGTGTATGAACGCTGTTTTTTCTTTAAACAAGTTGATATTTATCTTTGCAACTTCTAATCCCAATTCATTCTTTAGTCATATTGTTATGAGCTTTACTTTTTTCCTATTCCAATTAACATAAAGTTTCTTATTTCATATCATTTTAATGATGCCATACCCACATTTTTGACAATGTTTCATCACACAAATATGGGGGTTGTTCTGGCCAATGGACCCACAGGTCCTCCCACGGGAGAATTTCTGTGTTTATTCACACTATGAGTTGACACACTGACGTCAGACAGCATAACCCAGCATAACTATTAGCACCCTTAGGTCCCAAATTAAGGCAAGAGCAACAGAAATTCAACAAGCTGACAAGGAGAACTGGGGAGCAGTTAATGCATACAGCAAGAAAGTGAAAAAAAACCCCAACCTTACAAAAGCTACAAATACACTAAACGGCATGTTCTTAAAAATATTTTGTGGTGCTGAATATTACATAAGCCTTGGCGGGATGATTTGGAACAATGATTTTGATTGTTTATAGGCTATATTATTATAAAGACCTTTTCTATTTCATTTTTTAAACGTTTGTAGCTAAGTTAGCTTACGGAGGGAGGTTAGTGAAACCAATGGTCACACAAGGACAGGCTAAAGCTGCACCAAAGGCAGGCAGACACTGTTAAAGCTTTATCTCATCGTTTCCTTGCTGCTCCTCTGTCCTGAACAGGATCAACCTTGTTATTAGCGAGGTCTCTCCGACACGCTGACTGCCATACAAGATACCGATTCCATCACTGGCCAAGTAGCAAGGCCAAAGTCTTGATTAGGTCTTTAAAGCCCTCCTTTCATTATGCCCTAAGCATGGCAGCAATCTGCCAGCAGGCCCTTGTCAAACAAATTTCACTACTCGTCATGACCTCTTGCCAAATGACCTGAACAAATCTCAGTTAGGTAGCTACATTCCTCACTACGGCTAAGTGGCATTGTTGCGTGCCCCTAAATGGTCTCCCTGTTTTACCTCAGAACTAGCTTCACTGATACGTTTCAGAAGAGTAAGGCTTTTTGCCTACATATATATCTTCCGTGAGACTGAAAGTGCACCAGTATTTGCTTTGTTACCTAATTAGAGGTGAACGGCAGTGCGTGGAGAGGGTAAGCTACTGCAGAGCAGTGCTCAGCGTGCTGTGAATCAAGAGCCCCCATCACCACCACCACCGAACAGCGGTGTTTGCAGCACGAGAGGTCAGGGAACAGCCAGCAGAAGTGCCATTTTCTCCTTACAGAGTCCAAATAAAAAGAGCACACAAAAGAGGGATTTGTCGTGCTGCTCAAAGCAGCATTAGCTCTCCCTCTGTTGTTCAGTGACCCCACCAGATGGGTCACAGTGCACAGATGCTGGCATACAGCCTTTGCCTGCAGAGCCGCCAAAAGCCATGCAAGACACTAGAAAGGAGACCACAGAGTGAATGTCTCTCCTCCCTTCCCTCCCTCCCTAAGATCTCACATTTTAGATGTCCCAGTCCAGCCAAGCCCACTCATTTTTCTGCCTCTTCTAGCCCTCTCCCCCTTTGAAAAGCTCAGTCTTCCCTTCTCCAGCCTTTTCTTTACCATTTACTATTGTTTTACATTTACATTTACCATTGTTCATAAAGTGCTAGGAGATGAATGGTGTTATATAACTGCTAGTTGTTTTATCATTTTTTAGAGTGATGGAAAAGTAAAATGGGAATGTAGACTCCCCTTGAGGCCAGGCTAAGCAAACTAAACTTACATTTAGTTACTGGTGATCCAAAACAATATTCACTTCAGTATCCCCAAAATGGAAGAATGGAAGGGTATTGCATTTTGGTACATACTGTCCCGCACAAAATGACAAGCCATTAATAACTATGGCATATAGGCATGTGTGGGGTGAGAAATCTTCCGTGATGTAGCTCCTAGTCAAAAGAGTTTACAAAAAAGTGTCAGTCTGGGGTTTTTTTTTATGTTTGCAATGATTTGCTATTCATTAGGCTCTGTTATCTTGTGGCTTTTGATATTCCAAAGAGGTTTTATTCAGCTTGCCAGCTTGCTTTTCATTCCAGGTCAGCTAACATAAAATCAGTAATGGTTTGGACAGATTTCCTCCTTGTAATGAGCCTAGAATTGGCATACATAGCCTAGACTCTCTTCCTGTTTCACATTTACAGGAGCTTTTTCAGAGTGATTTGGTTCTCTCTTTCTCTCATATTCTTTTGCGGCAGAAATTTGCATCGGCATGTTACGAGGCTTCTGCACTGTTTGTATCCCTGGCACAGATACTGAACTTAATGAAGTTTCTTGACACCAAAATCAATTACAGCAAAAGCAGGTTCTCACTGCTGGAAAGCACAATTACACTCTCATCCAGGCCAAAGTTGCAATCCTTCATGCAGACAATCCTAGTACTCGGTTTGCAACTGATCATGTCAAGAGGACTGCCCTGATGAGTAGTGGCTGCAGGAATAGGCGCTCTTTCTGTAGTAAGAATCTGGTGTTCTGATTACAGTGCCCTGCACTTGTTTTCAGGCTCACAGACTGTACCACGTACCTACATATTTGCACCAAAGTCCAATGGGAACTGATGGCTCTAAGGTTTCAGCAGGGTATGTAGTTCATCTTTAAGTAACAATCTCAAAGATCAGTGCATTTAAAATACCTGCTGAACAATGCTTTACTTAAGCATGTGATGTGCTTAAAGCTGAGCCCATGCTAAATGCTCTGCTGAACTGTGATCTAACCATGTTTCTGGTCGTATTACTCAGTGTCTGGCAGCAACCTCTCTCATTAGAAAGCAAATCCTTTACTGCCTTATAAGCCAATAAAAATTATGCATCCTTGTAAAGAAGGTGTCAAAGCCGAGTTTGCCTGAACTGTGCTTGACCACTGTTTAGAAAGCCAAGCCAAACAAATATTTTCGACCATATTTTGAGAATAATTGGTTTTATTTTTATTGGAAAGTTCTGTTGTTTTATTATGGAAAAATGCAGCATGTTCAAACTGAAGGTCGAGGAATGATTTGACATAGAACCCTGTGCAGCAATCAGGGTATTTTGCTCTCATAGAGCTTGATCTTGATTGGGAGAAATTCTACTCTCAGTTATAGCAGGGCACAGACGCTGGAATCCAGAGCTGAATTTTGCAGACTGGTTCCAGTGGGAAGTTAAAGGCCCCCAGCACCTTGCAAGACCAAGTCCTGTGGTATCTCTGCAAACATGAAGTAGGGTTCAACAAGCAGTCGTGATAATCTAACAGTTCACTGCCACTGAAGGGTGAGGATTTCACTCCTCCCTGCTTCCTCACTTCCCTGCACCGCTGACCTTGCCCATCCCTTCCTTGCACTGGCTCTGGCGCTCACTTGCTTTCCAACTCACTAATTTGACAGAAGATGATCTACTTCGTTGTTGTTGTTGTTGCTGCACTGGATTTGCTGCCAGATCAGTGAGCTCAAACAGCTCCTGGAAGAGAAGGCAGCACATGCACATGTACTTGCACGAGGACAGAACCAGTTCAGGGTAAGCAACAAAAGGACACACAATGGGAGGAAAAAAACTGAAAAGGAAGGAGGAAGATAAGGCCTTCCCTTTCCATCAGCAATGGGCTTTGAAGATCAGCTCAACTCACTCCCCATAGCCCTGATCTGCTTTCAGCTACATCAGTTTTACACCAGTGTTACTTCACTAATTGCAGTAATTACTGTTATGTAATTCAGATCATTAATATCCAGAAACTCTGGCCGTAAGCAGGGTTCTACTGCTAAAGAAGATACTATATATACACATTGCCCCTGCTCTGAGGAGCCGACAGTCTAATCCAGCACAATGTGCAACTGGAAGAGCAAACTATGGAAGATAAAAGTGGTCAGGAAGGTGGGGGTAATAATTAGAGGAAGGCACAACCAAAATTTCATCCTGAAAGACCCACTGCGTTGTTTGGTACTTATTCAGGGGAGTGGCATGGATTTAACCACTGAAAGTAAATCAAACTATTTGCCTGAGCAAAAAGCTTGACTATAAGTCCATTAACGATCTAGATCCCAGCATGTGCAACGGGCAATTATACCACTTGTTTCATTTTAGATTCAGTCTCACCAAAGGGCTAATTCTGCACTTCACCTGGATGCAAAAACTCTCACTAAAGCAAACAGGAGATCTGCCTGTGTCTGGAGTGCAGCTGGACTGGCCACTTTGTCTGCCAGTTTTGTGGCAGACAGTTTCTCAGCATACATCATCATCATTCCCCATCTAAATAAACAAGCAAATCAACCAAGAAACCAACATCTAAAAGTAATGTGAAAGATCCTGTTCTCTATTATCAGATTCAACGTCCTTCCTCCTCACCCCAGGGTTTTGGACTGAGCTCTGTGTGACAGTTCTTTATACCAAACATGAAAAATATTACTTGCTTGGCACTTACCATGCCTGTTTTAATGAATAGGAAGGAAAAACTACATGCATTTCGCCATTATCATTAAACGGCAATGGTAAGGGACAGGTAAGCAGAATTTGTGTCTGGACGAGAGAATGTCAAAGCACTGTTTTGCAAAGCTGATTTAAATTTATCACAGTACATATATCTGAGGTACTTGCATAAATTATAATCCTGATTTAGTATTGACTTAGTTGTATTAGAAAATTTGTTAGAAACAAACCTTAAGCGTTGACAATCAAGACTTCTCTTTCTGCTAGTCTTGCTGAGCCACTGTATGTGGTAAAGGCATGAAGCATCCTTCAGCGATAAAACGGACGTTGAGGGGAAAACAGAGGTGTCCTTTGCGAGAAAAATGGTAACACAGGTCTTTGATTTAAAGTAAAGAAACAACTTTGTGTCAGTCTTCACTAGCAAGCTGTAGTGCTGTGTTATCACGATGAAGATAATGTGTCATTCGTCTTTCAACAACATCTTAACTGTAAAATCCACAGCACTGAAAAGGTTTTGTTTGGAAATAAAAGAAAACAAGGATGTGTTTTGATGAAAGGTGATGCTTTCCGTCTGAGTCCAAGATATAAGCCACGCAATGGTTATTTAAGTAGCACGGCATGCCATGTTAGACTCTTAAATGCTGTCTGTTTCCAGTCTATGATAATTAAAACCAGTGAACTGTGTACACAAATGGATACATAAAGGTGACTGATACACATGCCAAAGTAATGTGGAGTGTACAATGAAAATAGTTTTGCAGATACTGCACTCATATTCTACTTTCTTGTTGTATCTAGCCACTCCCTCATGTTTTTGATCTGTTGTGCACTTGGATCGAAACCAGTAACAGCAGAGAATAATTTTTTTTTTCGGTCTCAAAAATATAACGAAGGTATAAAACTGTAAAACTACACAAAAAAAAAAAAGCTGCACATACATTTTTTTGAGTGGGGACAGTAAGCACAGGACTGAATTATTTAGAAATTCTGAAACAGTAAGGTAATTAATAAAATTATTTATAAAGTATATCTACAATATTTAATAATTTAAGGCTCACAAGAAACTAACATATCAATGACAATAAAAGTTTTCTGCTACAGGGTTAAAAGCACCAAATTCACTTCACATACTAGATAACCAGATCTGTACTGATCACAAGTGGAAAACTCTGAAAGTGCTGATCTGCTAATGTTCCTAGTGCTTTATCGATGTCGTATTTCACAGGAATAAGAAATCCCCTTTCATCCATAAATACAGTTATACAGATACAAAATATATTGGAGTAACTTCAGTTTGAAACTACAGTACAAAAAACCTCAACCTCCCTGCCCCCTCAATCCATTCATTCTCCACACACACATCCCCCAACCCTTTAATATTAAACTTGGAGCAACTGAATTGGTTACAAATGACCCATTTAAAACCAACAACCATTTGCTAAAATAAGTTTCTACAAATTAGATTTTGCACTGTTGTAATTTACCAGCTCCTGCATCATGGAGCGTAGCTTATTCTTAGTCTATTTTAAAAATAGGTGACCCTTTGTGTCATGGAAAAAGAACATAAAAACATGTATTCCTGGAGGACTACTCAGGACAGTGATCAATTTATAAAATATAGCCTGAATTAAAAAACTAATTGTTACCAAAAGAATAATTATAGTAGTAAATTTCTGACACCAGCAAATCCTTCTGCATCTCTGAACTCTAACTCTCTCCGGTCCTTACAGGTCTGTTTCCCTATTGGTGTCCAGACAGAGAGCATAGAGGGATTTTCTGAGATCTACGTTACTTTTTGCTTTGATATTGGTTTTCTCTAAGGAGCTGGTGCCATTGTTGAACCCCTCACTGTTTTCCAAGTGCACAAGAGATTTGTTCAGAGAGTTTCTACTGGATCTTCTCTTCACATCTCCCCCCGCTGTGCTGCCCTGAGCACTACTGTGTTCATCTTTGAGGATGGCTTGCTCTTCATGATCAGTCTCTCGGTGGTAGAAGTAATTGAAGTTGGATACAATGACAGGGACAGGCAGGGCAATGGTGAGCACACCTGCGATGGCACACAAGGAACCCACAATCTTGCCCCCCACGGTGACAGGTCGCATATCGCCATAGCCCACAGTGGTCATGGTAACCACTGCCCACCAGAAAGCATCAGGGATGCTGGAGAAATGAGACTCAGGGTCATCAGCCTCAGCAAAGTAGACAGCACTGGAGAAGAGGATCACCCCAATAAAGAGGAAGAAGATGAGGAGGCCCAGCTCCCTCATGCTGGCTTTCAAAGTCTGTCCCAAGATCTGCAGACCCTTGGAGTGCCTGGAGAGCTTGAAGATCCTGAAGACCCTGACCAGGCGAATAACTCTGAGGATGGCCAGGGACATGGCTTGCTGCTGGCCCCCGCCTCCATTGCCACTGCCAGCCCCGGGCTGCTCATGGGCCAGCTCTGTGCCCAGGGTGATGAAGTAGGGGATGATGGCCACGATGTCAATGATGTTCATGATGTTGCGGGAGAACTCGGGCTTGCTGGGGCAGGCAAAGAAGCGGACGAGGAGCTCAAAGGTGAACCAGATCACGCAGGTGGTCTCGATGACGAAGAAGGGGTCAGAGAGGCTACTGGGTGGCTGCATGGGCGCAGAGTCCCCGGTCGTGCCATTCAAACCTCCACTTTGTGGGGGCAGGGGCACAGGCATCTCCCTCTCATCCCTGAATTCTGGCAGGGTCTCCAGGCAGAAGGTGATGATGGAGATGAGGATGACCAGCACGGAGACGATGGCGATGGCCCGTGCTGAGCCGGAGCTCTCGGGGTACTCAAAGATGAGCCAGACCTGGCGCTGGAACTCGTTGCGGGGCAGGGGCTTCTCCTCCTCTTTGATGAAGCCCTCATCCTCCCGGAAGCGCTCCATGGCCTCCTCACCCAGCTGGTAGAAGCGGATCTCGTCGGCGAAGACGTCGATGGAGACATTGACGGGCCGGCGGAGCTTGCCCCCGGACTGGTAGAAGTAGAGGATCCCGTCAAAGCTGGGCCGGTTCCGGTCGAAGAAGTACTCGTTGCGGAGCGGGTCGAAGTAGCGCATGCGCTTATCCGGGTCTCCCAGCAGCGTGTTGGGGAACTGGTTGAGGGTGCCCAGCTGGGTCTCGAAGCGCAGCCCCGAGATGTTGATCAGCACCCGCTGGTGGTGCATGACGCCCCGGCTCGCCGCCGCCACCGCCTCCTCCTCCTCCTCTTCGCCCGCCGCCGCCATGGCCATGCCCCGGCGGTGCCCCCCTTCCTCCGGGGGGCCCATCTCCACGGCCGCACCGGGGCGCGGGGCGCGCGGCGGCGGTTGGGGCGGCGGTTGGGGCGGCGGGGGGGCTTCGCACGCCGCCGCCTGGCCGTTGGGGCTGCCCGCGCTGCCGCTGCGGCGCCTCCCGCCGCCTCCCCGGGGGGCCGGCGGGGGCCGGTCCCGCTCCTCGTCCGCCGGCGGCGGCGGAGGCGGAGGCGGCGGCGGCGTGGCGCCCTCCTTGCCGTCGCTCAGCCACGGCGCGGCGGCAGCGGCGGAGCCGACGATGTGGAGCAAGTCGCCCCGCCGCCGGGCCCGGGCGCTGCCGCCGCCACCGCCGCCGCCGGCCGCGGCATCCTCGCCGCCCGCGATGGCCGTGGCGCCGCCGTTCTCCAGAGTCACCAGCGCGATCTCCATGGGCAGCGGCGGCAGGAGGCAGGCGCGACTGAGGCGGCGGGCATGCTGCGCTCGCCGCCCCGCCGCCGCCGCCGCCGGCCACCTCCGGGCGGCCGCCCTGTCCTGCCCTGCCCTGCCCGCCTCCGCCTCACTGCGCGGCGGAGCGCGGCCGAGCGCGGCCCGGGAAAGCCGCCCGGGGACCCGGATATGAACGAGCCATCATTATATTATGGTGACTTGACGTCAAAAAGGATCCCTTCTCCTCCGCGCCCCCGTGCAGGCAGCGGCAGCCTCCCCCGGGGAACCGGGATCCCGCATCCCCCGTGCCGCGCCCCGCCCTGCGAGGGGGCTCCGCCCCGCGGCAGGGACACGCTCCGGGCAGCGGATCTCACCCGTCGGGAGTGCGACGGCCGCCGGCGGGGCAGCCGCTGCGGATGCCCACAGGTGCCTCCGGAGCGCCGCGCCGGGGCGGGGCGGGGGGCTTCGCGGCGGAGGCCGCTCGAGGACCGCTCCTGAGAAGGGGGAAGCCGGGCACGCGGCGGGCGGGGCCGCGGGGGCACCTGTGCGCGCGTGGGGGGGCAGGGGCCGCCCTCCGCCCCGTGGGGCGAGGGCGACACGCCCGCTCCCCAGCCCCCACGCGGCCGGCCGCCGCAGGGGATTACGGTGCGGCCCCCACGCGTGGATTACTCGCTAAAGGGATTGCGCGCAGGGAGGGCTCTGTCTGTAAACCCCCACTCACCTATAATGAAAATCATAATCGAAGGCCCCGGGGATTCCTGGCGCCTTTTGGCGCGTTCCCCTCACCCCACCCTCCCCCAGCGTAATGAGAACAACGGAAGGGATTGGGTATTTTCTTTCGCTTTGCTTTGCTCTTCCCCCTTCTCCCCCCAGCTTATCATGGAATTGGTGCAGCTCCAAAAGGTGCTTCCAAAGCCATCAGGCGACAACATTTCTACCAGGCTACCTTCATGTTAGCATTTGCAAACCGGGACTGTACTTTCCCTTCAGTGCATTCTTAAACCCACATCCAAGGCTGATACGTTTCAGTAGATGCACATTTTATTAGAGAAAATGAATTGAAGCAGCTTTACACAATGACCTCAATTACAGTTCAGTAATACAATCAATGCTAAGATCTTATTTTCTATATTCAAACTGTGAGCTCATCTATTCTATTCAAGGTCTACAGGGGAATATACTAAATATATATACAAATACTGTAGGATTAAGTGGTATATATACCACTCCACTCTTGCGGAGTTTCTGGGTTTCTAACAAAATCAAGTATAGAAAATACTAAATTTAGTGAAAAACCATTTTGCCTTCCAGTTGGCATCACTGCAGAGACATTTTTAGTGAATCCTTGTGGTAGTACTCATAGCTCCAGCGAATCGTTTACCTAGATTCACTGGGATTAGTGCGTTTTCACTTAATTTAAAACATTACTTCTGTGTATGAAATACGCCCAAAGATATGAAAAACAGTGCCAAAATAGAAAACCATCATTATATTAAATGGTTACTGTAAATGATGATTTGCCCATGACATGGTAATGTTCTGTAATTTACGTCTGAGAACTGAGCACAGAATTACTGTGCCGGTGAAGTAAAGGTCCACTTTACTCACACAAGTAATTCCTAGAAGAAAAATTACAGATGAGTCTCTAGAAAACTCAGCCCTTTGAAAATAATGGTCCTTTGATTTACAGGAGCAGTCATTTAACAGAAGAATGTATCAAACCTGCAAAATGTAGTATAATACCCTTTGGGACTAGCAAACTCTGCAATAAATACAGACACACCTGAGCACCCTGACAAATAACGGCTGATCTGTTTTGAATGCGTGTCAGAGATTATAACCAGAGGAAGGGCTTGCACACTGGAAAATTATTCTGTTTTTCCAGCTCTGTCAGCTCCTCTAATGCAAGATGTTCTCCCTCCAAACCTTGCCTCAGGAATAATCATTTATTTCATCCCTAGACAAGTTCATATAGATCTCCCGGAGGCGATGCCAGTCAAAATTAATAACTTGCACCCCAGAACGGTGGCACCTGGCCATCACAATGAACACCTTTGGAGTCTGCTCAGTGAATATGTCCCTTTCACCGGGCCAGTCACAGGCATCCACGGACACTCACTGTGCTTTCATCTGCATACGAATATAATCAGTAACAACAACACGGAACAGATGACTTGTCAGCACCTGTGCCTGCTCCCTCACCTCTGTACTTTTTTCACTCAGCCTGTTCCTGCATGTGTTGGAACATAAACACCCTTCTCCCCATCTGCAAAACCCCCTTCCAGGGACCTCCTCCCACAAGGGTTACACTTAGCCTTTGCTTGCAACCACCCTGCATTAGGTAAGTCTCCCAGGCTCCGAGAACAAACCCCAGCTCTCTGGAGGGATATACCCATGCTAACCATCACAGATCTCCCCCCCTCTTTCAAGCACCCCTTATAGAACGCCCACATCCATTCTCAACCCTGTTCCTACTCCCAGAGGAACTTTCAAAAATTCCCCTGTGCAGTAAGCACGCTCAGGACTGTGGCAGACAGCCTTCTGGGGATGCAGCCGAGGGGGGCTGACGGTGGGCACTGCGCAGAGCGGAACAAAGAGCACAGAGGGCCAGTAAATTTGCTGCCTCTCAAACGGTTGTATCCATTCTGCCATTCCTTCATCAAGAACAAGGAGCAGCACTTCTCTGACGCCTGGAAGAGATTATGCTGAATTTAAATTCTCCCTTGATTAAAACCCAAGTTTCTAGCCCTTCTAAATGTTGTGTTGCAGTGTTCACATCCTGAATTTGCAGGCAGATGGGATTATGCTAAAGTGCAGAGAAAAAGACAGACTTGCCCATTCATCTTGCTGAAAGCCTCACTGAAAACCCTATGAAGAAAATGTACATTATTAATTGTTACAGCAGGAAAATACAGCTGCTCTGTATAGTGTTTGAGTAGAATATAACTATGTTCTTTGCAGCTTTAACAATTCTGAGAATCTAGTATGATACCTGTATATGTGGGTACAAAGAAGAGGGGAGAAGGGGGTGAAGAGAAAGTGGGAGGATGATGTTAAAGGGGAAGAAACATCAAGCAGGGAATTTTAAAGGGCAATTCTTATTTAGCATCCTTAATTTTTTGAGTGTGGTGAAAAGACTCTGAACACTGTCTTGAAGAGCAGTCCTACCAGCAGAAAGCCAAGGTACTAGAGAGAAAGGATGACATGCAGAATAGTGGGACATATGAAGTGCAGAGATGTGCTACTGATGTTTTAACCAGGCATTCCCTGACAAAGAATTTATTTGTCCCCATTCTTGTGATTTAGCAAAAAGTATTTTCTACCCTGAGCACATGCACATGCGCCATCAGTCCCATACACTCCAGCACATCCACACCAAAACTTGCCATTCTCTCCAGCTCCCACTGCCACTCAGTTCTTCTAATCCAGTAATAATGCCTTTTGTCATCCCCTGTGACTGGGATGTTGCTTTTTTCTCCCATCTGGTCCATCATTAGCGGCTTATCCCGCAGCCTCATTTGGAGGTTTTCTCCTGAGGCTGGACAGGTGGCTAGTAAATGGGACTCCCCTGGTTAGGCAGCATCAAGAGGCTGCCTAAATGCCATTCTTTTAAGATTCCCTACTTTACCAGCTAGCACCTATGAGAGGCTCATACAAGCTTTGCAGAAGAAGAAACACTGTCCAACCTAGATTGGATTCTCTATCTTTTACCTAGAGACAGGTCTGCATCCCTAACGCTACCTTACTAACACTTCCATGTGGAGAAAAGAAGGATCATATCCTTATGCCCTGTACAGCCATCATGGTGGGGACATGAATAACACATGCCTATGCTCAGACCTGTATAATCATGTGACTTCTGTAACTGTCCCCCATCTTCTGCTGCATTTTCACCTTTGCACTGGCCTCCTCCTGCTCTTGGAGGAGATGCAACTGGCTCATGCAAGCCGCCATGGGCTGATGAGCAGCACCCAATACACGCCATTACATAGCAAGAGTGGCAGCGGTGAGGCTGCTGGGAGCTGTCATTCGGTGGGACACTCCCACACAGTGACATGAGTGCCCCATCCCATGTGGGGGCCTCACATGTTGAGAAATGAGAAATGGGGATAGTCTGCAGAGGCTGCATTCATCTACCCATACATACATACACGTACACACAAACTACACATGCTCCGGTATACCTGACTAAGGACACCTTGGGGACATCCAGTCTTTTCACAAATACTCCCTCTTGGGCCGTCCCTATCACAGTGGCTGTGGAGCTTCAGCCTCACCAAAATATAAATATGACGCTGAGGTGTGGGGAGACATACACCAGCCTCTAGAGGCTTAATCTGCCCACAGCCCTCCCCTTCAGTGGTGGTGGGACTAGACATGCCTGCTTCGACACATTTTGTGCCTCATGGGACGAATGATGGAAAGTCTCCAGAGGAACTTGGGCTTAAAATTAAAAACCAATATAAAATGCAGGAACATGCTTGGGTTTTAACTATTGGATTTTTTTTTTACACTATCAGAAAATATGGCAGTGTGTAGTTTTTAAAAAAGGCAGAAGAATTACTCTAAACAACTAATTAAGCAAAACCAGGATACAGTAGATTGCTCTGTACAACAAATAAAATGTTGTACGAATGTGCCTCATGGGACGACATGGGTGACTCCTTTTTTATTTTGCCATGTGTTGACTTACATTCCCATCATGACAGACGGTGAGGAAGCCATCTGAAGCCGAGAAGAAACCGGAGGGGTTAAAGGCAAATCTGTGTCTCCTCCACTTGGTTAATTCCCTAGCAGCCTGATCCTGTGTTGAGATGACTCGGGCCAGAGAGAGAGACTGCCACAGTCCCCAGGGGAGACCCCAGAGAAAAGACTCTTATTTCCTGTTCAGGAGGATTAAGTACAAGGCCATTGACAAATAACAGTAAACATCTGGATATGAGCACTCCATCTATCGAGGCCTAATCCATGAAGTTATTCATTAATGAATTCAGCAAATTCACACTGTTCTATATATAGGGTCAGCTGATCTTTTTTAACATTTGGCTTGGAGGTGTTTTAAATCTGTATCAACAGATTTTTATTTGTTGTACAGAGCAATCTACTGTATCCTGGTTTTGCTTAATTAGTTGTTTAGAGTAATTCTTCTGCCTTTTTTAAAAACTACACACTGCCATATTTTCTGATAGTGTAAAAAAAAAATCCAATAGTTAAAACCCAAGCATGTTCCTGCATTTTATATTGGTTTTTAATTTTAAGCCCAAGTTCCTCTGGAGACTTTCCATCACACAGTGATGGAAAAAACATTAAATAGTAATTGATTTTATTTTCTGTATTTTGTTTTGATTAAAATGAGAATCCCTCTCATTTATCTTCACGGAGAAAGTAAGCATTGAGTAAATGGTCTGGTTAATTCAAAAGTAATTTGATCAGAACATCCATAATTTACATTGACTTGAATGGTAGGAAAGATGCTGAGCACTACCAGATATCAAGCTTATTCATTTCAACAGACTACTTACATTATGCTTTACATCTTGTGAACGTAACCTACTCTAAGAACATATAATGACCCACATTTTATAAGGGAGAGACTTGCACACAACTGTGCCTTAAAAGTCATCTGTTGAGCTTGAATAACGCTCCAGTCTGCTCACACACAAACCAGGCCATGTAGCTGCATTGTTTTTCACACAGCTGTGCCATCTTGTTTCCAGTGAAATCTGCAGGCTTTGTCATTGATATTAGTGGAATCAGCATTTGGCCCAGAAGTTTTTATAAATCCAGCTGTGACAGGATATTTTCAATTCACCCTCAAAGCTTTGGACTCTGCCAGACAGCATGAATCATCCAAACTTGCAATTTGTAATTTCCAGCCCTTTTGACTTACAGTGCATTATTGTGGTGTAATCTTTAACTCTAGGGACTTGATCTTAAAGGGGAAATCTCATTCTGTGCCTTTATTCGCTTTTAAATTCGAGGAGCACGTACCTCTACTCTCAGGTTTTATCTCTTGTCACAACAGGATGACCCAAGTGGACAGTACCAACTGTGATAACCCAATTTGAAACAGAAGAATGAAGACCACTGAGTGCAATCTGAAGGAGCAAAGAATCAAGACGTGCAGAGCCACTCACCTATGCCTATGCAATTTTACCTTCACTGCTAGTGCAGATACCCTCACAAGTGAATTTTGTTTGCATCGATGCTTTTGTAATGGCTGTACTCCGTACCAATATCTATTTCTGTATGCAAAGCATGGGGTTTATGGGCAAATTTGATCCCTCCTTATCACTCAATGGAAAATTGCCATTGAAGTCACACTGACAAAAAGCTCTTACCATTTCAAAAGTGCAAAATCAGGCCACTCACTCAGGCTGTGAGGAAGAGGGACAGGAATAGATAGATCAAAGGTTGCATGTCTAGGACAAATAGTTACAGTGGCGTGTGGTTTAGGTGATCAGTCACTTACTAAAAGTTGTCAGGTGACAAATTCATACTTTTGTATTTTGTTCCCAGCTATGGGGCCAGTCACAGTCCAGAATCTACTGCAGTGAGCTCTGTCATACATAGACACAAATTAAGCTGCATAGGCTGCTTAAAAAAAGCTAAATGACATGTTTACAAATTTATGTATTTTAAAAAGGAGTGGATTTGCAAAAACATTGAGTAATCTCATCCAAATTTCCTGCTCATTTCTAATTTTTAAGCAGTCATGAATTATGAACGAATCAAGGAAAATCAAAATATTTGATGCTTACTTTGGTATGAAATTATTAGTAAAGCCCTTGAAATTAGTAACTACAATCTGAAGAAGCTTATGTGAGGGGAAACTGAGGTTGAGACCTACTCATGATCCCCTCACATATAGGAAAAAGAGCTAAATTCATTAGATTTCTTTGTAAGCACAGATAATTTAGCCAGCTGCAGGAAGGTATGCTCTACCATGAAACTTGAGGGCCAAATGTGCTGATGGTTTAAGCAGGATAGGGCCATAAATGAATCATTAAGTGGATAGGAGTAATGAAACAGCTTTACTTGCACTAAGTCTTCAATGCTGGAGAGGCCCCTGGGGAAACTCTCAACATCAATACAGTACATTAGATACACAGCAGATTTTTTTCCTGCCTTACCAAGCAAAGGGAAGAATGGAGGACCCACACAGAGGTTTATTATTTAAAGCTCTAACAAAAGTAACATTCTAGTATGCAAAAGCAGTACAATTTATATAGTAAGTAGCATGGAGAAATACTTGGCAGGAAGAAAACCAGCTAGCACATGGATGTAAAATAAGCCCTGCTTTGCTTTTCATACTCACCAGTGAAAATCAGAAGAAAGACTACTCAAATCAATGGAATGACATTTATAATGTATCCTTGTGGTAATGTAAACAAATCCTTTGTGTATGTGTGTGAAGGGGAGGAGGGCAAGGAATGGAAGAACATTGTTTTATCTTATACATGTGCATGTAGTAGCTAAAGGAAAGGTCTGGCATCTGAACACAGACCAGTGATGAACAAGTTGCATTTATTCTGCATAGCCACTAAACTCCAAGCTGGTGTAGAGCATACAATTTTGTTTGTGTACACCCATTTGCTAGGTTCTGGCTAGCATCTAATCCTCTGGACATTCCCAGAGGAGTTAGACTTCTTTACATTTGAGGTGAATTTGGCTTGGCAATGGCAATGGCAATGCACCATGTAACTAATTCTAATCCTCTCCTTCAAGAGCTGTGTGTTTCAACTGTGAAAAAATCACTACTCCATAATACTTGTTTCAATCAACAAAGCAGAATGCAATAAATAAATACCACTTTGTAGACTAAAATCTGAATTTAGAATTTTCAAAGCACTACCAGATCAAAACTTTAACAGCATTTAACTGTCTACAGATGAATATAAGTGCCAAATTCTAGTTGTAATCGATTTAGGAGCAAAAAAGGAGCCAGTAAGTGATCTGATAAAGTCAATGGAGCTATGCAGCTTTGCACTAGCCAATGAATTGACTTTATACATTTTGTATTAATACTCGTACAAATTGATAGTGGAGACGGTTGCTTATGGTGGTGTAAAACTTTCTATCTTTCATGAGAAGCAAAATTTTTAAATTATTATAATAATAACAACAACAACAAAAAATTAGAGGAAAAAAGTTGTTAATAGGGAACCTCAATCTGTTCTTTCTATTAAAAAATATGGCATCTATAAGAAGCAATGCAAAGTAGTCTTCATGCCTTAAAAGTTCTCTATGGTTATGAAAGCAACCAAAGACAAATAAGCATTCCAGAAAATGGTACATGATGATTCTTACTGCATTAGTTTCTTACTTAGGATGAAGGTGCTAATAATGCCTTCTTTAGCTTCAGAACAGTGAAGGAACAGAGGTGCCTGTCCAGTTGGACAACGTAATGTCCAATTTCCTTCATGCTTATGCTAATATAAAGTTAAACCATCAGGGCCATATAGCTGTAATTCACCTCAGTCCCAGTGGAAGCTTCCTTAATAGGAAAGGCTGGGATGCAGTCTACAGGTGAATGCACCCTGCAGTCCCAGAGAGTTCCTGGCTGCTGCTGTTACCTGGACACTGCTTTCAAGGTTGGAGGTACCTGACCCTACCTGATCTAGAATGATAAGCTGAGATAGTCTTATGAATGCAAAGAAACCCTATATAGCCTAAGAAATGAGCCAAGGAGTCATGGTTGGATGCTAGACCTTGCAAACTGAGCTAACAGATGGAAGGGAAGGAGGAGATCTTCTGGTGCTTATTTCACAAAGGCTGCTATGTTGATGACTACTTGGCTTGGCTTTGCATCAGTTTCAATTAAGTATGCTCCTCAATACGTTAATCCCTGAGTTTATGCCATTCCTTTTTTCCTCCTAACTTGAGATATTTGAAGGCAACCTTGAGTCTGCACACGAGCCTCACACACACTCCCCAAATATATTTTCTTCATGCAATCATGTTAGAAGCAGCAGAGAATGTGCAAGTTCATCAGACCGCTCACTCTCCTCTTTGATTTTAAGTTAGCTTCTCCTGCTTTCCCCTGGTGTAGGTCCGATAGTAGAAGTGTAGGAAGAGAGCAATGAGGCTGAGAATGTAGAGGAAGACTGCAATGTTGAAGCCATCAGGGAACGGGCATTCTGTGAAGAGGTTGTAGGAAGAATGAGCAGCAATGGCTACAAACTGGCACTGGAAGAGGGGGAAAAAAGAAACAGCCAGATTAGGGATCCTACATGAAATATACCCGAACTGACTGTTTGGTCCATCATAAAGAGTATCACGACATATTAGAGG
The DNA here is from genome assembly GCF_964195595.1 of Calonectris borealis. Taxonomy (NCBI): domain Eukaryota; kingdom Metazoa; phylum Chordata; class Aves; order Procellariiformes; family Procellariidae; genus Calonectris; species Calonectris borealis. Next base: position 83,076,730 of record NC_134312.1, read on the forward strand.
TGTCCTCAACCCAGAGTCACACCTGTTTGCTTCTCCTGACATCCCTGAAAAACATGTCTTTCAAGCCCATCAGTGTTTTCCCAACATGAAAGGGTGTCACGCGTCCACCAAATATTGAGGCTTGCCCGCTGCTGCAGGGAGCAGGTTTGGAATCCAGCCTCTCCCACCTAGGAGCAGACCACTGCCCTTGTGCCACTTCTCTGCCACCAGCCAGTAACTGAGATCTTTGAATATGGAGACTAAAGGTGGGAGACTCCTTCTCTTCCCCAATGGTAATCAGATTATTATACCCATAATGATTTTGATTTGCATTTTATCTTACAGAGAAGAACTACAGATGCTACTTTTACTCATTTAAACATGAATCCTTTTTTTTTAATATTTTCATAGAATCATAGAATAGTTTGGGTTGGAAGGGACCTTTAAAGGTCATCTAGTCCAACCTCCCCTGCAATTCGCAGGGACATCTTCAACTCAATCAGGTTGCTCAGAACCCCGTCCAACCTGACCTTGAATGTTTCCAGGGATGGGGCATCTACCATTTCTCTGTGAGTGTTTCACCACGCTCATTGTAAAAAAGTTCTTCCTTATATCTGGTCTAAATCTACCCTCTTTTAGTTTAAAACCATTACCTCTTGCCCTATTGCAACAGGCCCTACTAAAACGTTTGACCCCATCTTTCTCATAAGCCCTCTTTAAGTATTGCAAGGCCACAATAAGGTCTCCCTGGAACCTTCTCTTCTCCAGGCTGAATAACCCCAACTCTCTCAGCCTGTCTTCATAGGAGAGGTGTTCCATCCCTCTGATCATTTTTATGGCCCTCCTCTGGACCCATGCCTTTCCTGAGCTGAGAACTCCAGAGCTGGACGTAATACTTATTTTACTAAGTCACCTGTCTCAATATCCTGAAGCAATGAGTTCTACCTACTGGAAGTATGTTAAATAAAAACTGATTTCCTGTGCTATACTTTGCATTACAAATATCTTTTCATTTCATGCAATGCTTTTTTGTTCTGCTTTTGTCATTCAGGGTAAATAATAATTCTGGACCAGCCTTCAGTGCACCACTATTTTACATCTACCCTAGCTCTTCCTTCTCTTCTTTGGTAACTGCATACTTTTTGTTTGCATAACCTCTCTTTGTGTGGAATTAACTCTCCTATCTGCTTAACTATAATCATTGTCCTTGTCTGGAACATTGCTTTTATGCTGTATCTTTGAAAAAACATAGGGTTATCAGGATTTGTCACCTCTTCAGAGATGAAAGAAAATCCAAAGGGGTTTTCTACAGAAAGAGTAAAACTCACATATTTTTCGTAAACTTGCCTCTGTTTGCCTGCAGTTAGACGCACACTCTTCCTTTTTGAAGAAACAGAATGAAGGCTGCCCAATCTCCTGCCCTACCAAGAATCCAAAGTTTTCCTGAGTTACTACCCCATACCTCTCAAAATCAAGCTGTGTTGTCAGGGCTCCAGAGGGTAAAAGGCTGTCATACACAGCAGAAAAGGGGGAAGTCTAATTTTAATTTTTCTCTCTCCTTCCCATTACAAAGGTGGGGGCTTACTAGTTGATATGGTCACTGAAGGCCTCTTGCTAGTTTTTTGAGTACCATTCAGAGCAGGTCACCAATCAGTTCACCTCTCATAGTGGTACATGAGGACATCTAAGGACATGGTGACTTCCATAGGCAGCAAACAGAAAGACCTGAGCCAGTGAGGGGAAAGAGACAGACAGCAGGGGCCATCACATCCGACAGAAGGAAGTGCAGAGATGAACACATGGAACTAATTACCAGCTGCATGATGGTTAGGTAACGCTTCCACCATAGGTAACGGTGCATCTGTGGTCCCAGGCTGGCCAGGGCATAATAGCCATACATGAAGATGTGTACAAAGGAGTTTAGCATCCCAATAAAGAATGCTGAGGAGTAAAGAAGTCAGGATGAACAAGACACACAAATCATTCAAGACTAACCTTGTGATGAGCTCACAGCCACTATGATGCTGCTTTCAAAATACATCATATCACCCCTATGCATGAACCTTCAATCCAGACTCTGCCTAGGAGGCATGTCATATTCTCCCTTCTCCTTTCAGCATATATCCATCCCATTCTCAGAGACAGAGAAGAGCTTCAAAGGCAGAGGAAAGAATTCTTGATCTTCTGACCTAAGTGTTTGATACCATTCTGGTGTCAAGGCCATGTAGCCAAAATGGCTTCCCAAAAAAGAATGCCCCAGCATCTTGTATAGGGCCTACCTATAGTGATCTAGTACTCTGTGTCAGCTTCAGATGCTTCTCTTTGGTGGAGCAAAAAGGAGAAGCAGTCTGGATACAGACCAGAAAGGGAGTGAGGACTAGGCTGGACCCAGTCAGAGCAGGAGAGCCAGAACCTGGGCTGCTGTACCAGGCCCAGCTGAATGGGGACCAAGAGAGCGCTGGTCTGGGTGGAGATATAAATAGACCTTGTATAGGATGTTATTGTTTCTGTTTGGACAAGGAATGACTGGCATATTCTTGTTCTGGATGAGGCAGTGAATACAGCAGTCTAAATAGCCCAAAGAGCTGAGCAGATGGTATCAACTGAAACACACATGTTTTTAACACCTTTGGAAATAGGTGAGCTTCCTACCTGCCAGTCAGCCCATCTGCACTGTTTATGCTATCTCCACAGCACAAGAAAAACTGAAACACAAGGTGTCTACAGAAGCATACCTTGTCCTCCAGGCACATATTTGACCCCTGACCACCAGTTGAACAGCATAGTGCCATGATGGTACACATGCAGAAAAGTCACCTGTTCTTGTTTCTTGCGCAGAATAAAGAAAACCTGAAAGAAGCCAGACAAAGGAAAATCTTGAGTTGATGTGTTTAGACAAAAGATTTTACACTAAAAGTGGTAAGAATAGTCAATTATGATTCTGAATCTCCCAAACCCATTTCCTCTGCTGTGGATAAAAACTGGTGAAATTCAATACATGCAATAGCTCTTATATTATCTAGAATGGGGAAGAACCGGAGGGTAGAATTTCTTCCACAGAGCCCTGACTATTTTTACCTTTGGATTCAGGTCCCAGGGTCCAAAGAGGACGTATCTGAGTTCCATATAATTTGCAGCTGCTTGGGTCTGGTCCTTTTCAGGACATAGGTTAGATGTTTACTGGTACCAGAGAATGATCCACAGAAAAAGTGCTGTGTTGAATGCCCAAACCCTTCTGGAATTTGCATTAGTAAAAACAATGATTTTGGCACATGAGTATGCGTCAGGTCACTGTATTTCAGCGTGCACATGCACACACACATACACAAAAAGTGAATCTGCTTTTCAGAGACTCAGGACTGTCAAAAAGCTGCTTTTGTTGCTGATAAAACCAGAGAAAATTGGTCAACACATTGGCAATAGGCCTAGGAGGGCTCCCCATGCTGATTCACTTTTCAGACAGTGTGTTGTCAATTTATCCCCCAAAGAGCACTAGACTGTGAAGCCTTAGACAGGCTAGGATACAGCTTACTCTTGCTGACCAAGCGGAGAGATTGGATTCCCTTGTTAGTTCAGTCAACTTTTTATAATATAGGAGGAGACCTGAAGACAAGCTATAAAATGGTACTGTCTTCAGATGAACTTTTAGCTTCACATGGGACACTGTCCTGGTTTCGGCTGGGATAGAGTTAATTTTCTTCCTAGTAGCTGGTATAGTGCTGTGTTTTGGATTTAGTATGAGAATAATGTTGATAACACACTGATGTTTTAGTTGTTGCTAAGTGGTGCTTACTAGTCAAGGACTTTTCAGCTTCCCATGCTCTGCCAGGTGCACAAGAAGCTGGGAGGGAGCATAGCCAGGAGACCTAACCCAACTGACCAATGGGGTATTCCATACCATATGACGTCACACTCAGTATATAAGTGAGGGGGAGTTGGCTGGGGGGGCAGCGATTGCTGCTTGGGGACGGGCTGGACATCGGGTGGCAGGTGGTGAGCAACTGCATTGTGCATCATTTATTTTGTATATTCTGTCATCATCATTATTATTATTATTATTTTCCCTTCCTTTTCTGTTCTGTTAGACTGTCTTTATCTCAATCCACAAATTTTACTTTTTTTTTTTTCCAATTCTCTCCCCCATCCCACTGGGGGGCGGGAGGAGTGAGACAGCGGCTGTGTGGTGTTTAGCTGCCTGCCGGGTTAAACTACAACAGACACAAACCTTTAACCCACAACTTTGGGATAATCTGTGGCAGCAAAAATACCAGGACACATACTTGTACATTTGCAGTTTCTTTACTGCCCAACTAACCATTATTATTTAGCCAGACGTGCAATGGCAGATCCTGTCTGGCAGCCTTAATCAACGGGCAGCTAAGATTTTGGGGGGCCTTCTGGAAACAGCCACAGTTAAAGCTTCTCCCCTAGCACTGGGTTAGGAGGGAATGCCTGCCCGCAGGAAGGATGCTGGGGAGTGAATGTGTGCAGCAACTGGGACAGAGACAGGCAAACTGGACAGCAGCGATTCTTTTCTTCTAGAAAGGAGCTTTTGAGGAAGCCTAGCAGGATGATATCCAGTGGTGTCAAAAAACAGCACGCTGAAGCTGAGCCTTCTTTAAGAGTATCAGCCTTATTCCCACAAACAGGCAAAGCAGAACACATGAAAACAGCATTTACTGAAAAGCATCAACCAAATCAATACAGGATCAACAGAGGACATTAGCTTTTGGCACCCTGCCCCATTCTGACAAGGGAGTCATTTATTTACAGCACCAGTCCTGCTATGGAGTCGAGCCGAGCCCTCCTTACCGTATCAAGCAGCTCGATGACTTTGGAGAAGAAGAACCACCAACACACTCTTGCCATCTGCTGGGCAGCACAAGGAAACGCTGTTAGACCTCAACACAAAATCACTGCTCAGTCTCAACTGCCTGAGATTTTCAACCATGCACTATGTGAACGCTGCCCACCTGGGATCAACAGCAAATGGGAAAAACTAAGGGGCTCTTTTATGGCTGGTGGGGTTTTTTTTGGTTTTTGTTTTGTTTTGGTTTGTTTTGGTTTGGTTGGTTTTTTTGTTGTTGATCTCGGGGAGGAAAGGCATTCAGGGTTGCTTTGGCTGGTCAGATGATTGGTTTGCTAAGTTGCTTGCTTTTTGACGAGGCAAGGATGAGCTGCTCAGAAATTGTTTCTAGCCTGATGGCAATATCTGAAAAACTGAAAAGCTAACATCCATGCTTGCATCTGTTCAAAACCTGGTTATATCTGGAAGCAAAGCATAATAGCTCTGAATTCAAACAGAAAAAAACTCATGCAGCATTTTGGAAAGCTGAAGCTGGTGGGACCCAACCCCCCCTGTGATGACCAGACAAGGAACAGTTTTAGCCAAATCCCTCTGCTAAAAGAAATGCTGAGTAAGATTTATGTCATGCAAAGTTGAGGATGTAAAAATTGGTTTTCTTGTTAACAGTGATCACCCAGAATCCTTATATAGTCAATGGAAAGAGTCATGTATATTTCAGAGGTAATTTGCAATATCTATACTAGGTATTTATCTTCACATGGTAGGATCACCCTCTCTGTAGTGATCAAAGAGGGAACTTAGACAGCTATGTTGACGGAGATGATTAATTTATAGAGAACTAAAGCAAAGTGCAACTGTTGAAGCAGAAAATATAGTGAAATAGATTTACAAGCAACAAACTGGAGTAAAAGCCTTCTTAGACACATAAATTGCTATTTAGGAGCAAAAGAATCTGCAAACCCATGGGAGGAGCAGGGCCTAAGGCAAGTTTTGTACAGAACTGTACCCTCATTCCTAGTTCACTTTGGCTGTAATCCACTGGCTGGCACAGGTAGCTGTAGTTGTCCAAGATTGAAGTTACCAGAAACTGAAAGAAAAGAAAAGCAATAGAGATCCATTTTCTGTTCAATGCCATCTGTTCTAAAAAGATGTACATATTAATGCTAAGGTAATAGGGTCTCAATCTAGTACTCACTGCCAGAAAATCCGTGTAATTTATACTGTGCAAATAGTAAAAACCTAAAACAAAGTACTTCACATCCTTGTTGGAATCTGAAAAAGAAAATTTGGTCTGGGCACATTTGTAACTCTTTATGTAATCACTGGTGTGATTCAGCAGGAATAGTGAATCTCTCTGAAAATACATTGTTTTCCTTTGCAAGGATCCCATATTCTTTTGTTTTGGCTGGTTGCATTTGCCTATTAATTGGAAAGCCAAAAAATGGACCAAGTAATCAGTATAAGTGAACAATCAAGCACAGACAAGCAATTTTCATACCTGTCCTCAGACATAGTTGCTCAAAAAAATTGCAAATTGCTTTAACTAAATGTAACAATTGTGTTATAAACTAAAAGGGCAAATTTGTTGACATCAAAATGTTTTTCAAACCTATTCGGCCATGTTCCCTTGAAGAGTTTTCAGTGGCCTACATAAACTGGGGAAAGGCTTGTAGAAAGGCTTATGCATTGAGAACAAGCAGAAAATAATGTCATCAATACTCTGGGCAGCAGGAAGCTGCAGTGTGCTTGGCGCTCTTGGAGAGGACTGCATAAGTCTGGAAAAGCAGTTCTCATTCTCAGAGGTGGGTTCCTCACCAGCCAGACTGGAGATGAAATGAGGAGGTTCCACATCCTCCATACGCTCTGTGTCTCCCAGTGAGATCTCAACTTTCAACTCGTTCATTCAGGAACCTTTCAATGTTAGTTTTATGAATGAGAGGAAGATTGAGAAATGGGAGGAAATGACGTATGCTTTGGAAATAATGCATTCAACAGGGCAATACTGCTTCTCTTGTGGCAAAACGTAGGCATGTCCAAGTTGGCTCCCACTCCCTTCATTAGAGTCCGTCAAAAAAAGCTGTTGAAATGGCTCTGGCTTTCAAACACTTCCTGGATGCTTACCCAGGAGGGGTCAATTGTGTCTCCTCACCTCGTAAAACATGTAGCTTGATAACGTCATCATGGCGAGATTGTAGGCAATCAGCAGGCCTCGCAGCTTCAGCAGTTTCCGCTTACGCATGTAGAAGGGCCCCAGTGCCACCACAAGGAGGTAGAAAGCAAAAAGAAGTGTGACTGGAAGCGGAGAGTGGACCAGGGGCCATGGGTCTGTCCTTGGATCTGAAAAGCAAAACACCCAGCCAAAGCTGGCACATCGCGTACGCTGTATGGTAGATGTATTTAATTACTTCCCTTCAGCATGCTCTCTGTGGCACGCTCTCTGGTGTGGTATCTCGTGTCTGTACAAAGCAGTACCACAGTCCTTCTCCTACCCTGGAGCTCCATGTGCCAGACTCTGCTAGAAGACTTTAGCACAACATTCGGGTTGGGACTGTAGTACCCAGAATATTGCTCTGCTGATCACCATCCTTCTGCAGCACAGCAGTGAACAGACCTTTCCTGTCATGAGCTGGACTCCTCATCACAGGCTGCAAGACTGTCCCACATATGGGCGAAAGGAGTAGTTCAAGACATATGCAGCAGGGATGCACAGAATAAACCAAACAGTTCCTGGCTCTTCAGGAGTGTAAATCTTTACAGCTAAATAATAAAATTGTTTCAATCACTGGTGCTATTTCCTTCCTGTCCCACAATGCTCAGGACATCTGAAATTCTCCACCCCTTCATTTTTATATCTACTTACAAGGTTGACTTTCTTAAAAGCATGCCATTTCACTAGAAAATGACAATACACTTCTCCCTGCTAAAACTGTTCTTCAGTCCTACTGCAAAGGGAAGCGCAGATTTTCTGTCATGCCACCTCCTCCTAATCCTGCCTCATCCCTGACCCACAGAAATGCAAGATACATTATACCTGCAAAACATCCCAGTTCCCATTCATGCTTTCCTCTCCTATTCCCAGTGTGGTTACTGCTCTGCTAAACTCCCTCAGCATCTCTCTTTGCTTCCTGACCTGCCAGTCCCAAGCCCCAGACCCCCTCTCACTATTCTAGCTCCGGGATCCTTGCAGAAATCCTCTATTGAATTTTAGTCCTTGGCTCAGGGTATTTTTTTAAAAAATGCCATCCCTGTCCACACGACTCTGTTAATCCCCATCCCTTCTAAACCTCCTAATACTTTACTATTCCTGTTATGGGCTGTGTCAAGAGCTCTTTGATATTCCACTTCTGGATTTAACAGTCCATCAGAAGTCCTGAATCCCAATTTAGACTGTCTTCTGAAATTCAAGTCCTGAAACATTTACAGCCTGAGCCCTATGCCCCATGTCCTTCCCCTATCAGAGCCACTACGCAGGCCTGCCGCTCCGCCTTCATGCCATTTTGTGGCTTTTCCTTACATTTAACTCTAGGGATCCAACAGAGCCCTGTGAGACCAAACTGGACCTGCAGAACCTCTAGCTATTGAAGATCTGAAGTCTCCTAACTGCAAGATGTCAAATCTCAAACACTGAGGAGTGCTTTTGTCAATATTTCATTTGATAATAGGTTTTACTGGCATCACAAGGAGTTTAAACCTCAAAGTATTAACTCTTTGGTCTACTAAGCTTTCCCATGACACATGAATATGGATTTTAAAAAATTCGCTTTCTTTAATATTCCAGAATTCACAGGCAATCTTGAGCACATATTGCTCATCATCCTGTCAGAACTCATTGTACATTGAACAGAAAGCTGCTGAGAGTTCCTTACTATGGGCAGGGGAAATCCCCCATCCCTTCATTCCTTATTGTGATCCAGCTGGAGTGTCCCTGAGGTATATTTCAAGACTTAAGGGAAGTTCGTGATCAAAGAGAAGGAAAAGTGAAAATCTGCCCAGTGAAAAAAATATGGGCTCATATGAGGATCGTGTTCCTTCTAGGTTTGTTCTTCATGATCATGCTATTTATGTGCAAATTCCTATTTAAGACAACATCTCTACCTACCTCCACTTTCAAGGACCCAGTTGTAGAACTCCTGAGTTTTCTGCCAAGTTGAAGCCATCACAAGTTCTGGAAAGAAATTAAAATGAACATCCCCAGGATCACGTTAACCCCATTTATCCTAGCCTTGACTCAGTCAAGGAGGAGGCTCCTTAGACAAAGGCTCAGGACCACAGCTAATGAAAATAAAATAGTTTTCTCTCTGCAGAAATTGAAATTTTGGACCAGGATTAGAGTCATGTTTAAAAAAGGAAGGAAGAGAATCCCCCTGTAATGATTAGCTATTTAACTTCTATTTCCAGATTTTGATATTTTGTTGAAATTTCACCTCTAGAAATACTCTGAGCTGCATGGGAAATACAAGAGCCAGGAGCTCTGTGTACCATGTTGGGAAATCAATCACGTGATATTTTTTCTAAAGCAGTGTAGGCACAACATTCATGCAAGGACACATACCAGGTGGCCTAACTACATTCTTCTGTGGGCATTCTTGGAGATTCACAATGCTAGCAAGCAGTTTGGGATTAATTCAGTACCGCTGCAACTCCAGAGATGTTAAATGAGCTATGCTGGCTATTTGGCTTTCTAAGGCCCAGTTTATATATTAAGTTTGTTTTGCTTTATCTTGTATATATTCTATAATACAGTATATTAAAGTAGAATACTCATATATAATATGATGCTCCTCCTCTTCCCTTCTTTCCTTTAGTAGGAAGACCTTTTCAATGACATTTGGAAGTTCACCTAGAAAACACTCTACTGCAGTTACTTTTAACAGCTTGTGCTATCTGCCCTCGTTCTTTCTGTTAGCAAATACGCAGGGTTAGCTTCCTCCCAGTTCCATCTCCTCCTGGTACTGAGAAAAGCACATGTTCTTCTTTAAATTCTCACAGACTGCCGAGCATAAGAGTCCCCACACCTCCTTTGGAGCTGTCCCCTACTCTCTCCTGTGCCGCTGGGTCCCTGCAGCGAGAACAGTAGCTTGTGCATTACATGGCAAGGAAAACTGTAGCCGAATATAAGGCCTCTTTTACAGGTATAAATGTGTTTTAAGGACCCTTATGAATATAAACAGTTTCTTAATACCCAGACCACATAGTTCTGCTGGAACTACAAATGCATAGAGCATGCCTGGCACTGTTTACCAGTTGTACTTTTGACTTTGCACATCTGGACAAAACCTGTTAAAATTAACAAGGCTTTGCTGTATCCCAATTGTATACATATTTACTCTGGTGAACGTAACAAGCGGCTATACCCACACCTCCCTGCCCGCAGACCTTACAGCCTGACATGCAACTACACATACAGCACCGTGGCAGTGACAGAAGCATACTTGCACAGATTTATCTCCTGCAGTTAATCATTGCAGTCAAACCCCTTTTTGGCGTGTTTCTCTGACACACACCCCGAGATCCTCAGAAGAAGCACGTCTCATACACATCTGTGCTGGTTTTGGCTGGGACAGAGTTAATTTTCTTCATAGTAGCTAGTATGGGGCTTTGTTTTGGATTTGTGCTGGAAACAGTGTTGATAACACAGGGATGTTTTAGTTACTGCTGAGCAGTGCTTACACAGCGTCAAGGCCTCTTCTGCTTCTCACACCACCCCACCAGCGAGTAGCTGGGGGTGCACAAGAAGTTGGGAGGGGACACAGCTGGGACAGCTGACCCCAACTGACCAAAGGGATATTCGATACCATATGGCATCATGCTCAGCATATGAAGCTGGGGGAAGAAGAAGGAAGGGGGGACGTTCGGAGTGATGGCGTTTGTCTTCCCAAGTAACCGTTATGCGTGACGGAACCCTGCTTTCCTGGGGATGGCTGAACACCTGCCTGCCGATGGAAGTAGTGAATGAATTCCTTGTTTTCCTTTGCTTGCCTGTGCAGCTTTTGCTTTCCCTATTAAACTGTCTTTATCTCAACCCATGAGTTTTCTCACTTTTACCCTTCCGATTCTCTCCCCCATCCCACCAGGGAGGAGTGAGCAAGGGGCTGCATGGGGCTGAGCTGTTGGCTGGGGTTAAACCATGACAGTCCTTTTTGGCGCCTAACGTGGGGCTTGAAGGGCTCAAGATGACGACAGATTTGATTGGAATGTGCTAGATTTGAATTTATAGCTGTTATTGCTGTTTAGCTTCTGTCGACAGGCTTCTGTGCTTGCAATGGGGCTTGCTTGCTGTACTGTATATTAGAGTCTAGTGCTCGTTAGTGGCTGCTTTTTGCTTTTGCTGCTGGCTGTACTGCTGGACTGCTGATCATCTTACTCTACTGGGCCTGGAAACATTTTGATAACAGCAACAGGGATGTGCCTGGGCTGGCAGATGGCCAGGGCATCGCTGCTGTTTCTGTGCTGCTGTACTGGACAGGCTGGAACTCCAGCGTGAACTCAAGTCGAAGGGACTGTGACCTGTGGAAGAGTCCAAATGGGAGCAGGACACCCTGAAGCATCTATGGCTGTGGTTATGTCTGTGCCACAGCAGGTATACCTCTGAAGGGATTGTGGCCCAAGGATAAGTCCATGCTGGAGAAGATACACCTCGAAACATCTGTGGCTGTGGATAAGTCCATGCTGCAGCAGGTACACCTTGAAGTGTCAGTGGCTGTGCATGAGGTCCTGCTGGAGCACCTCAGAGCGTGTGGCCATGGATAAGCCCATGACAGGGGAGGTACACCCCTGGGGCGACTGCAGCTGTGGATAAGGCCATGTTGGAGCAGTTTTACTTCTGAAGGGACTGTGGCTGTGGATAAGGCCACGCCGGAGCAGGTATATCTCTGAAGGCATTGTGGCCTGTGGAGAAAGCCATACTAGAACAGGTGCATCTCAAAGCGACTGTGGCTGTGGATAGGTCTATGCCGCAGCAGGTATACCCCTGGAGAGACTGTGGCTCATGGATAAGGCTCCACTTGGAGCAGGTACACCCCTGAGGGACTGCAGTCTGTGGATAAGTCCAAGCCAGAGCAGGGGCAAGGGCAGAACTTCACTGCAATGTTAAACCCTATAACCTGGCCCAAAGGGACCAGGGGTGAAGATTGTAATGGAAATACCTTTAAATTGTTGTAAACAGGGATTTGAGTTGCATGTTATAGGAATTACTATAGCAGGGACCACCTGTACCAACGGACAACAAGCCTTACAAGAAGCAGTGCAAGTGCAGCAGTGACGGGACCTGAGCCGGCTTTGGTGCCCAGTAACTCCACACAACGCACCACCTCTCCTGTCCTGAGTGACCACCATAACAGATGGACCCCACAGTCATGGACTGAATGAACTCAATGGACATTTGTGGACGTTTATGGACATTTCACAGAGGTGGTCCATAGACTAAGGGAATGCTATCTGTGTATTGTATCAAAGGATGGGAAGGGGGGTGGTGGTTAATGAGGATGTATTGGATAGTGTGGGACCTGAGCATGACGCAAATGGTATGGAATAAGGGGTGGAGAATATGCTGGTTTTGTCTGGGACAGAGTTAATTTTCTTCATAGTAGCTAGTACGGGGCTATGTTTTGGATTTGTGCTGGAAACAGTGTTGATAGCACAGGGATGTTTTCATTACTGCTGAGCAGTGCTTACACAGCGTCAAGGCCTTTTCTGCTTCTCACACCACCCCACCAGCGAGTAGGCTGGGGGTGCACAAGAAGTTGGGAGGGGACACAGCTGGGACAGCTGACCCCAACTGACCAAAGGGATATTCCATACCATATGACGTCATGCTCAGCATATGAAGCTGGGGGAAGAAGAAGGAAGGGGGGACGTTCGGAGTGATGGCGTTTGTCTTCCCAAGTAACCGTTACGCGTGATGGAGCCCTGCTTTCCTGGAGGTGGCTGAACACCTGCCTGCCGATGGAAGTAGTGAATGAATTCCTTGTTTTGCTTTGCTTGCGTGTGCACCTTTTGCTTTCCCTGTTAAACTGTCTTTATCTCAACCCATGAGTTTTCTCACTTTTACCCTTCCGATTCTCTCCCCCATCCCACCGGGGGAAGTGAGTGAGTGGCTGCGTGGGACTTAGTTGCTGGCTGGGGTTAAACCACGACAGCATCCTGACACAGAGACACACGCCCTTGTAATCCGGGCCGAATCTGCCAGCAGAGAGATTAGTCAGTGATTATCAGCTGGCTCAGAGTCAGTCCAGCAGGGATTTCATTCGGTTACATGCCCTCAGACAATCCACATGCATTCCAGCTCACTCCACTCCACTTCCTTAGCTTCCCCCAAACCCTCAGCCTGAAATGGACGGGAAAACCCAGGAAGCAGGAGCAGACTTACCCCAGCAGTGCACAGCTGGCTTCACGCCTCCCTTTCTTCAGGGGTGTCCTCAGTACGCAGCCGCTGCTCCTCTCCCTCTGGGTGCATACAGCAGGCAGCAAAATGAGAAGCTCCAAGAGCGTTAAGCAGGTGCTGTGCTCAGCTTTCTTCTCTGCAAGTGAGGTGAGTATATTGCCTGCCGGGTCTCACACAGATGTGGTGGATCTTCACGCCTCTTAAGCGCTCTTAAGCACGGTTCAGGTCTCCCGGTGGTACCCACCATAAAACCACCGTGAGCTGCAGGCACCGTGGTGTTGTCTCATAACTTTACTGGAGCGGAGGTTACATCACATACTCCTCCCCCTCCCTCTCTTGCCTCTCCCCACATGGTTTATCAGATTAGAGGACTGGAAAGAGGAGGAAAACGAACGCGGTAGAGGACTGGGATTCCACAAGAGTGAACCACTGACCTTTTGTGTCGCGCTTGGGAGCCTGGCCAAGTGGGAACCAGGTCAGCATTTCTTCTGCAGGTTTCTTCAGGACATGTCATGACAGCTTTTCAAACAGTAAAAGATGAGGAATCATGCCTGAACAAGACCCTGGAAAACAGTCTGTTTGGAGCACTCCTTCAGCCCATCACAAGGCACTGTCAACGAGCCTTTTGTGCGCTCAAAATAAGTCCAAACCACAAAATGAGGGAGTGAAGAATGGTGGGAACACCCACCCACTCACTTACTCAGGGAAGGCAGAGCAAACTCAGCTGGAGTCACCCCCTCATATCCAGCCTCTGTCCCTGGGGGAGTCACATTTACTGTTTTTAAAGAAAGATAAATGAAAAAATTCTGAGGAGTTTGACAGTGATAACAAGTTTCCCCCTCCGTGATCTCCAGCAATCGTTTCACGGAAAAACGCAGAGAACCTTAGTTGGCAGTGGTTCAAGTCAGTAATTGCAATGCATGTGATTCAGTCCCATGTGGAGATATCAATAAAGAACCAGAACCCTGGCCCTGTCCCACCAAGAAACAACACAAAGCCAAGTGATGGGGTTCTGCTTGGTCACCTGAGGTGTACCTGCACCTGGGGTGTAGATATGCCCTTTTATTTTCCCAGTGGGCACAGTTTATTAGCAGAAGTCTGAAAAAAGAGGGTAGCATCATACCTTGTACCACTGCATTTTGTCTGTCACCAGATACATCACAAGCACTTCTGAAGGACAAAACACCAAATACTAGCTTTTGAAAGCAGGATAATTAGACATACCATGTGGTGATAGTTTTTTGTTGAAACAATCACTTGTTGATGCTGCTGGACAACTATTGTGTTTCCATGACTTGTGGAAACTATGAAAGAAATTAAACAGATACTTTTGGAAAAGGTGATTTAGGGGGTAGGCTTTGCATTTTGGGGGTGGGGGAGGTCAGAAGGGCAACCCAGGTTAGGAGAAGGTTTGACTGACTTTTGGTATCATGTTGGGTTTTTTTTGTTGATCCAGGTTGTTGTTGATTCAGGTTCAGGGATATAATGATAGTGAACTTTACATAGCATTTTTTGCAGAGCTTCCTATAAAGGCCCTTTCTCGAAGTTCTTAATTGCTCATTAACCAACATGTTTCATTTCTAAAGTTTTGGTGCTGAAGTCCTTAAAAAGGTTTAGTGATTTATCTGTGTGAATCAATGGAAGTAATAAATCAGACCAGCCCCTTCTCTGTCTATTATGTGTAGACAGCACTGTATTTTATTACTCCTGTCTGGTAACTTTAAGTAATGTTTGTTGAGCTATTTATATTGATGTATAAGACTCAGAACTACAGACACAAACTTTTCCATCAAACTTTTTTACCCTGGTGAAAAAAATTCAGCTGAAGTGTATTTTCACAAACACGTTTCATTTGGGGCAAAGTATTTTATTGTTCATGTAAACTGACATTTGTAAAAAAATACCATGAAGCATATTTCATGTTTTAAAACCTGCCCTGTTCCTGAAGTATTTCCAGTGGTACTGTTGCAGATGTTCACTAGCATGGCTGGCAGATGGAGAGATGATATCAGTAACATGGTACTTTTACACTCCAAGAATGGGTGTCCTTTGATGGATGTCAGTACAACTGTGAGGGCAGCTCTGTGGGGACCACACACAAAAGCTGTTGGGGTTTTCAGTTTCAGCAAAAACTCAATAGAAAAAAACATTGTTTCTTCACTGAAATAGTATTAGGGGAGCTCTGAATGCCAGAATGAATTGGGTTTTTCATTTAGTGACTTGTCAAGAAAAAAGGGTATTGCAGGAACATGGATTGCAGCCATAGTAATAAGCAACTCAATTATGTACAATATGTGACAGCTCAGACAAGTCAATCAGAGATTTAAAAGATCGCATATTCTAACTATTTTAAAACCTGTCTATCATCTCCTGCACCTAACATGGGTGTTTGCCACAAAATAATTATCAATAACAAATACCAACAGCAAGACAATTCTGAGAGCTTCTAGCCCGTGCAAGTTTCGTTATTTGGTCCTCTGAATGCTGTTCCTTCCAAACAAAACTGTACTGAAAGTACAAATTAACAAAACAGACCTGTTTCAATACTTGAGAAAGACAAGGAGCAGTGAGCCAGTTTTATCTGGATATCTAGGCTACATCATGGTGATGCTCTTAACACCACAGCAGAGGCTTATTAGATCTGTGCTTTGCTTTACCTCCCTACACTTCATAGGAAGGAGATGTACTGTAGTACACCTCTAAAGTCCAAAGCCTAATGAGTTCTAACCTCATCTCTTGTAGCAATGCCCTTTGTAGCTGTGAGCAATTTAACTAACTCCTGCAAAATAAGATCAAAATTACTTACCTGCCTAAAAAGTTTCTTTTAATATAGATAAAATTGCTTGAAAAATGGGAACTGCTTCTTGCTATAAATCAAGCTGTTACATCAAATTTAAGACCTATTTTTTACTTTTCCGATCTTTAAACCATTATTATGTTATTATTTCAGTTATCCACTGAATCCAAGCCAAGCTCTACAGGGCTAGGCAAGTCTCAGATCCGATACCCCATTTATGTTCATTTCCACAGTGTTACAAAGGTATAAGCCACGCTCACACAACACCAATAAACAACAACAAATCTGCCTGAAAAAAAATTACTGAGATAAGTTTACCAATCAAGCATACTGACTTTCTTTATCAGCGCTTAAACTGCAGGGATGCATGGGGAGACAGTGAAAACAATGAAAGACAAGATCTCTTCTGCAGTGGAACACACCTTCAAGTGAAATCACCAGCCTGCTGAAATCAACAAAACACCAAATAATAGCAGCAGGAATTCCAAGCTGGGTCAAAGAATATCTAACCAATAAAGACACCACAACCTTAACTACCAGCACACATTTAAAGATCTGAGGTGGCCAGATACCTTGTAAAACTTGCATATATCTGGCCTTTGGAAAACTTGAATGGTATCAAATTCACTTCATATGCAATTTAACTGAACCAAATCTCTCAAGTGTTTTATGTATGCAGATATTCATATGCAGTGTTTTATATGCAAATATTTAAAATTACTCTTAACTTATGTATGAAACTTATGCCACCTGACCAGGGATGAAGTCCGAAGGAAGATGCACACTAGTTTGTAGCATACATCTCAGGTGGCACTTTCCTGACCAGCTTTATCTGGCATGGAGGGTCCTGGAGTTGGAAAAAGGCTTCAATAAGATGTACATGTCAGAACTGCAGATGCCACAGCACAGGAAGGAAGGCGAAAAAACCCGAATCTCTCATTCATCTCCTATCTGCATCTGCACCCTTGCTAAACAAGGTCTATAGCCACTTATGGGATAACATACCTCCTAGGGTGAGTGTACCTAAGTCATGAGAAGTTCAAGGACAGGATCAGATTGTCAACACTACTAGCAGATGAAGCACTGCCTTGTTCCGTGGCAAAACTGTCCTCCAAAGAAATCTCTGAACTTCTGAAATGGCACCTTCATGAGCATATTTGTCGAGGGAGGCTTGTGTAATCTCCCTTACTTCATGCTCTTTAACAATCACATCAGCTTTCAGTTGCTAACAACAGAAACAATAACAGCTGTTTTTATGAGTACTCTCTCAACAATGGGTAACATAATAATAGATGTTTTTACAGCAATAGAATTTCCTACAGAATAACAATTGAATGAGACTGTTTTGCTAATATGCAATTATCAGCTCATATATGTTTCTGGAGAAATACAGTAATTTCAGGTGACAATCAACCATCATTAAAGCACTCTGAAAACTTAACCAAACTTTTCAGTATATTTGGGTCTAGTCCACAACACTCGTGTGCGTGAAAAAATCCGAACGCATATCTATTTAGAGCAAACAGAAGCCCGTAAGATGCACAGTGAAGCAGTTGAAGGAAGAAGCTCCTTCTGGCACAGGGATTCTGTTTCTTGATTGCCTCACTTATACACCATGCAACCAATTGCACAGACTTTGGAAGGTTTAGCACAGATTACAGGAAGAAAGGTTTTGGCAGGGGTACTGAGCAGCCTGTCTCTATGCATAGGAGTGGAAGATTACAGCAGCTTTTGTGTAAATTATGGTCTTAAAAACTAGAAATTTAATTTTACCAGCATAGATTTTTCAGTTTAATTATTCTGCATACGATATATGAAGCATACTCTGTAGTCTAAGAAAACTCATTCAGCTTCTCTATGCCTCAGTTTCCAAATCTGTAAAACAGAAGGAAAACTTGTCTATCTCACAGGAGTGTGGTGAAGGTGACCTGCAGTTAGTGTACAGCCATATCAGCCATATTCCGCCAATTTGGGTGCAAGACCAGGGTTCTGCTTCTGGCTCTGAGGCTATTATCTTTGTGCCCTTGGGCAAGTGATTTCAGGTGGAAATCATCTTACAAGACACCTAAATTTAGGTGTCTACAGGAAAGGGGATGCTCTTGTAATTAAAATGTTGGCATTAGAAGCAAATCACATGTATTCTCGATTTGAAGTCAGATGCTCTGAATTACCACACCAACATCTGTCAGCCTCATGGGGATTCTGAAAGTCTAAGACATCTAAGGCATTGTCTAAGGCTAAGGCATTGGACAATGCCCTTAACAACAGGCTTTAACTTTTGGTCAGCCCTGAAGTGGTCAGGCAGTTGGACTAGATGATCATTGTAGGTCCCTTCCAACAGAACTATTCTATTCTATTCTATTCTATTCTATTCCATTCTATTCTGTTCTGTTCTGTTCTGTTCTGTTCTTTTCTACCCTGTCTCTCCCTCTTCTTGTTCACCTGGCAGATACCCGTATCATCTTCCCTCTGCAAAGATGTCTACATCAAATTAGTCTTACCTAAACCTCTCTGTGATGCCAACATGCTTTCATCCCCTTCTGTTTCAGCCCTACACCTGGAGAAACCTCCCCACAGAGATTGGTATGGCTACTGTCTCACTGCTTTTCATCTTCAAATCTTTCATTCTAATTATGCCTGCAAATAACTGACGTGGTGGTCAACAGGCAACTGCCAAACCAGGATGTCTCCCTAACTCTTACCACTTTACTTTCTATTTCCGTTTTGCCTACTCCTACCTTTATCCTGCCCATGTCTGCAAAGCACTTGATCATGTCTAACATGCAGATTGCAAGCTCTGCAGGGTCCAATTCCCCATACAGTGACTACCAAAGTACTTATAGTAGCAATAAAAATTGAGGATGCAAAATCCTCTTTCCTCCTTTAATGATCTGGTACATCTGCTCCCAGTGATCTGGAAGCCAAATAGAGCAGATATTTATAGGAGCCAGAAAATGAACAGTTCAACTTTCCAACTTCTAATGGTGGATTGTGTAGCCAATAGGTAATACACAATGTTCTGATCTCTGTCCTTCTGATGCAATTACCGTTCGCGAAACAGCAGACACCTTCCTGAAATTGCCTTACATTTACAATAGCAAAAAAGATTCAGTTTTGTTATGGCCCGTCCTTAATCTCTATCTATGCATGGCCTACGTGAAATAGAGGACTTTGCCTTGAGTTAATATAACTTATAACAAAAGGCATAGTGACATGAAATCTCTACTGGGGCAACATACCTTCCTTCAAACTGAAAGGTGGCAACTTCCTTACTGGGGAGGACTTTTGCTGGATTTTATATACTCCTCTCACAGCAATGAAAACAGCGTGGATGATCACTGGGGAAAGAAATTGCCATTTCCCCTCCATTTATTGCAGAAAAAAGATGCAATTGTGACTCCAGTTCTGGCAGACTCCTTAGGCTAATGGTGAATCAGTCAGTAACTAGCAAGGCCATATGCAGTCAAACAGCTGCAGAGCTGCATCATAAAAGAGAGTGACGTGAATCCTTTGTAACTCCCTGAGGTGTTATGAAGCTTAATTACTGTTTACATATTCTTGGAGATCTTCAGATAAAAGACAATATGTTCATGGGAAGCATCATTAATATCACTGTTGCTGCTGGCTAGTACGGTCCTCATAAAGGTGACAACAAATTAGCCAGAGTAACATGTGGGAATTCTCTCTCCTGCTGCAGTACACAGCAGGGGGAAGCCTACCGCTTTCCATTCCCCTGCAATAGCATTATGTACTAGGGAAAGTTAACCTACCCTGTAGTCTTAGGTCTTGTCATATTTACAGGCTATAGGCCAAATCCTGAGTGATGATGTGGACTAGCTATCCTGCTTTGGTAGCTCAGTATACTTCAAGCTGCAATATATTTCAGCCTTCCTTTCTATCTTAACTACTGAAAGAAGTTTGGAACTGATCCATTCAGGATTGTACATGCTCCTGGGCTTGCAGTTTTGTCCTTCTTGCTCTCCAGTGCCTTGGGACACAATTTTCTATATATTTCTAATCTTAATGATAGAATATACTCCTAATTGAAAGTCAACACACTACCCTCCTGAGAGGAAAATGCTGATCTCTGCCACAGAAGATACAATGCAATGCAAAGCAGACACTGACATTGAAAAAAAAGACTATTTCTGAGTATGCAGATCACATATCTCTGTCTCATTGTTTGTTAAAAAAATGGATGGTGTACAACTTGTTCCCTTCATGTCTAACGTATCAAGGAAGCCTTGCAAATGACTTTCTGTCATGAGGAGATTTAGACAATTAAAACATGATATAAGGACTGTATAGCTAGCAATGCCCAAACTAATGATATAAAGAAAGCAGATAGAAGAAAAAGGACCTATTTTTGCAAAAAATGGTTCCCAGGCTTCCTTAAGACAAAAGAGATTGTGCACTCAAATTAGGATAATATGCTGAGCCCCAGGTTGACGGTTCCATCTCTATACTAAGTAGGTAAGGCAGAAGCATAGATTTAAAGGTTTCCTGCTGCTCCCTGCAAAAGCATATCCAAAGGTATGCATTTAGGACTCTGGTAAGTGAAAGCAGGTTGCCAGCGTAAGTAGTCATCAGGCTGGTTTGTGCAGTGCCATAATCACCCTCCACATAATTCATCAGTATGTCCCTCCCACTCCACTTACAAATAGATTCACTTTGGGATTTCACAGCCTCATCTGCCCAGCGCTGTTCTCCCGGAGTAATGGCTTAGCCAAACAACAGCTGCCACAGTAAAAGGTGACGAGTGAAGGGCCTAATGTGACATCTGAGTGCTTGCAGTCATATTCTGGGAAGCTGGCGATACAGCAAGAGAAATCACTCAGCAGTGGAGGGGAGGCAAGAAGGTTTCCACCCCCATGGGAGGCACTGATTAGTCATAAAAAGGACAGACCAGTGGTGGTCCTAAATCACGAGAATAACCCACCCCTAGGCAGTATCAGGGAATCACTTCTGTTGGGTGCCTTATACATCAGTTGAATGGTTTATCAGAGATATCGTGTAGATCTCAGGCGAACATTCATTCCCTGTGAGCTACCTGGAAGTCAGCCATGGATGCCAGGGCTCAGTTGTGGACTGGGGACTGATGCCAGTTATTTTATTAGCTGAACATTTTTTTGCCATGTAGCCATGAGCCTTTACTCTTGTCTCAGACATCACTGTCTCTTCTTCTGTACTTGGGAACATTAAGCAGCTGCATCTGCTGCAAAAACAATCTGTTTTAAAAGTTGTCGTGAGTTGGCTTAGCAATAATGGCAGAATGCCCTGCAACTGGGCTACTGGCTAAGTGAAGGAAGTTTTTTACTGTAACAGGATATTACTTAATAGTATGGTAGGACTTCTTCCTTTTCTCACAGAATTTCCTGAACTGGATGTGATTTCCAGTAGATCACTGGATTTCTGTCCATCTCACTGGACAGCAACTGAAGTCATTGGACTTGTCTTCAAACATAGCTACAAACAGGTGTGTGAATACAGGTTACACAAAGAGCGATTATCTCCAAGCTCATGGTTGCAGATCACTAGAAGTTCATTGTGGATCATGACTGGGAGAGTGAGTTTGAGAAACGTTGGTGCTATTTGTACCAAAATGTTACAACTCACACATCACCTGGACAGGATAAAGAAGTGTAACAAGGGAAGCCAAAAGAAAGCAATAAATGAGTGCATGAAAGGATGAGCAGGTTCTTTTTTACTCTACCTGACAAACTTCAACAACATAGATACTTCCTCCCCTGCCTGATAAGCAGAGGTAAGAGGATCTAAAGCACAAAAGGATGTATCTTACAGTAACGTTTTCACTTCCAAATGTGATGTTCTGACTTGAATGTCTACCTCAACAGAATTTTACCCTTTTCTGCCATCACTTCTTCCATGGACTGTGGTCACACAGAGATTTTGACGTAGAGTCTGCTTACACATCCCCTCAGTTACCTGTCTTCCAGAATGCCCTTTACCAGTCTGCTTAACCTTTCCTCCCCAATTCTTTATTCCCCAAATATATAGCATTTCAGTTGTTCTCTTCTGAAGTCTCTCAAATTTGCCTACTTCTTCACTAAAGTGCAGTGACCAGTAATGAATCCCATTGTCCAATAAGGAACACCTAAGTGGAAAAAAGAATGGAATAATGTATCTCACTTCAACAATTCCTGACACTCCGTACTTTTTTTATATACAGTACTCCTATCAACCATGTTTAATAAACCATTAACTCCTTTAAAAATGTAGTAAAATGCTGAGATTGAGGCATGCACTACCGTTTGGAGAGCTTAGATCCTGGTTATACCATGTCAGTCCAGCCCACTACAGCCCACAGCTCTCAGTTATTCCTATGTGAGCCAGACTGTGTTTACCGTTACTCTTTCACCGGTATCACTCCTATAAAACAGGGATAACTTTCATACAGGCAGCCTGTGAACCTTACTAGTTCACTAACATTTATGCAGTATTTTGAGATCTTTCCATTTAGAGACACTGTGTAACAACCACTGGCCTTGTTACCATCAGCGTTTAATATACGCAGGTATTCCTATCTCTGTTCTACCAAGCAGACACAATTTCCCCCCATACCCCTAATCTTCTTTGGGTTTCATTATCACTTTCCACTTAAAACTATCCCAAACACAGGACTCATCACCTTCACATCCTCCAAATCATCTCTCTTTCTGTTCTTCACTGCACTTCTCAGCTCCTTTTGAACACAAGCTTGAGAAGAAAGAAGGTAGTGGAAATGGTACAGCAGTCCAGCCTTGGGAGGTATAAGTTCACATCACGTTTATCTCAGAAATGAAGCTATGATTTACAGTATTATTCTTAATATTACTGAAAATTTGTAATTCTCAAAAAAAAACCCCAAAACAAACCACCAAACAGCCCTCTGGGAGTTGATTAGTCACTGTCTTTTACTTTGTGCAAGACAAATACATTTGTGCTGGGCAAATAAAGTGTTAAATGCTACTGGATCAGCCTGGCAGGATGGTATGCTCCTTTACAAGGACTGAAAGGAGGATGCTGCTGGACAACTAACACCTGCGAATGTTTCAGGGAGGTGATACCAAGCAGGCAATGGCCAGGGCCCTGTGCACACACAGACCTGGCAGAAAAAGCGGTGGTAAGGCTTGAGCCTCGGTATATGTGGTGTTGCATGGTTGTAACCTGCCAGACTCAAGGGAGGGGTGAGTTGTACTTCTCCTGGCTGCTGCAAATAGCCCTTGAAATTGAGCAAGAGTAGGGCTATACACCATGTACTTTTCTCTTTTTTAACCTAGTTTACTTTCTCATTGTGGTTTTCAGATTAACAGAAAATTGTCATGGACATCTCTGACCTCTGCAGAATTTCCATTTCCCTCGAGTGAGCAAACTAGCAGGCCAAATCTATAACAAGAAAGCATTATGCAATTTATTAAGACTGCAATAAGTACCATTAGGAACTGTTATAGGGATAGATCCTAATATATATATTTTTATTTCTACCACTAGAGGCCTGTAATGTGCTACGTTTGGCAAAATCCACGTTACCTGTCAGTGGCACAACAGTACCGTAAGTACAAATCTGCACAATGTTTTTAAAGAAGTTTCTACATATTTAATTCCAACTTCCTAAGACAACTCTCTGCCAATGACAGAACAAGTTCAAATAAGCAACTATGCGGTGGTTTAATACAATCACAAGAAAGGACCCTTAATAATCAAACCAGACACTATTTATGCACATGAGCAACTTTCCTCAGCTCTCTTTAAAACTCATGGACTGATCCCTTGTGTAATATTGCTCAGATTGGGACCTACTGAAACAACCAGCTAGTTTCAAGTTAGGAATAAATAGAAACTTAGGAATAAATTTTCACATCTTGTATGTTTGTGCATTTGATTTGAAGATACAGCACATCTGACATCTTCCCTGTTGTTGGTAGTCTGAAAAAAGTACCTCGCCTGTGCATGAAGGCTATACTTAATGCTGTTATAGAAATATTTTTTTCTTCTAAAATGGTCATGAGATGGATATTTCCAAACCAATACTGCTGTTTAGAGTGTTTAGTGGGGGTTTTCTCGTGTTGATTTGGCCATTTGATCACTCTGCTTTGCTCTGGTAGGGCAAAATTTTCCTCGGGTATAAATAAACTTTTTTGTAGATTTCAGAGGAACGACTGAGATCTCAGTCTGTACCTGAATCTCTGCGGGTGAAAACAAACTGAGCACTCAGACTGGGGTTTTCTACTCCTGACATCCTCCAGGCTGCCACTCCAGGTCTAACGGTTACTCCCTTACGAGCTGGCCGTAGGTACACAGGTAGAGCCACTGACATTTCATGATATTCATTTCAGAGCCCTGCTTCATACTGAAAAGCACATTTCTTCACGAGTCACCGGACACGTTTCACTGGAAGTGTTTGCAGAGGAAGGTGAGAGTTGGCAGCAGAAATTGCTTCTGAGATAAGATTCATCTCACCTAAGTTTACCCACCTGAAAGCTAGATGTCTTCAGCAAAACCCCAGCCAGTGGAGACATACAAGCGTTATTAAAAGGTGAGTCACCATGCCTATCTGTCAGATCTACCATAGGGAGGCATGAATCACCGGTTAGCAGTGCCTGGCTTTTTTACTAACAGAAGAAAGAGCTTAGACAATTAACTCAGACTTTATGCCTAAGTATTAGATAGTTCAAGTCAGGCGAAGTGTCCCTTTCACTGCCTCCAGTCTTGTGTATTAACAGCAGTACTGAAAATACGCGGGTCTGAAGCTCCGTGCTTAGGGCTCTGTGCAGTAATTTCTCTCTGTGGAACATAATGCAAAGCAAGCAAAGTCTAGTGTAAAGAAATGGAGAAGCTCTGATTTGCTGGTGCTTCCTCCCCCACTTACGTGGGTGTAAATGACTACATAAAACATGGGAGAGTCAGACTTACCCACAGCCCCTAGGCCAGTCCTCTGAGAGCCGACCGAACGCACAGCGAAAAGGCATGACTTTGAGGTCCCCATAGCAGGTGCTTCCCTGCTCTGCTCTTCCCGCATGCGTGGCACTGCCACCATCCCTCTCTCAACAGCGAATCAAGGGTCACCGCAGAGTCTGAGAGCAGAAAGGCAGTGCTGAAGCAAAAGGAGGGGGAGTTTGGGAGGTGGAAGTGCCTCCCTTGCCACCCAAGCCAAAGCCTGAAGGTGACTCATCCTCCTCTGCGCTAGTTCTTGCACAGCTCCTGTAATGGGGAGCTTCATGTGCCATTCTTCCCTTTCTTCCCCTTTCTCTCCCTTCCCTTAGAGATGATCCAAAAAGTCATCCTTCTCCCTGTGAATGACTTCCCTCACATTCCTTCTCCAGAAAGTGATTTTTTCTGCTTGGTTGCGGGAGTATCCAAGTCCTGTTATTATGCATTGCTCCAGGCACCGTACAAGCCTTTAGGCATTTACTGCAAAACAGCATAGCAAATCTGACATGCTTGGTAGAATACGCATTCAAAGTCAGGTTCTCAGCAGATATAAACTGATGTGGCTCCAAAGAAAAAATAACTGTCAGTACTCACTTGGTCACTTGAGACAATAAATACAAAATGCCCCTGTAAAGACTTTGAAAGCAGACTGGTTTGAAGTGGGTGCAGCTTTGCTGATTTTAAAACTGTGCTGCTTCTAATTCACACCAGCATGGGAATGTTCGATAACAGCTTTATTGTGCGCTTCAGCGCACAGCAAACCCCATCTTCCTACACACAGAAAGGAGGTGTCTTCTAAAATTAAACGTCATTCCAGTTAGCATTGTAACATGCTGAACTTTCATATTGAAATATGGCATATTGGCATATTGAAGAGCTGATAAACAAATCCTCAGGGCTGAAGCTTCAAACAGGATAACGCAGCAAAGCAGAATTTATGCTGCATTTCCCCAGCTGTAGATTTGGTGCAGTATCTCTAGGGAACAGAGACCATCTAAGTCTCGGTGTCCCTGGCACTGTTGTGCATTTACTTGTTCTGACAATGCAGAAGAGTCAGAGGACTCGCTGACCCTGGGAAGCTAATCAGCTTCTAGCTCCAGGAAATTCTCCCCATAGGAAGCCAGTATTCCCTTTTTGGGGTTGCTAAAGAATACATGCACCACTAGAGTCACAGGGAAGGCTTGCTTTCTCCCTTTCTCAAGACTACATCAGTAAGTTGATGCAAAAGTTGCAAAAAATAGGTGGGAAGTACAGAACCATCCACTCTCTCATCCTAAAACAAGTCCTTCAGCATGGCAAGGGCTGCCCTTTAGGCAAACAGCTTAGCTTTGCACACAAGAGACTAGCTCCCCCAGCTGCTGTAAACAGGTGTAGTTGGTCTGACGTCAGGGGACACCGGCTGAGGCTCAGGTCAGACCTTTCTCCTGGGCCCATACGTTTCACAGGACACCGGTGCCATACTGTTGCATTTTAAACAGCCACTCAACTCCTGTAATTAATAAAAAGCAAAAGTAAGCCTTCTGGCGATGGAGGCAGAACACCTCAGTGCAACTCAGTTGCAAATTGCTCCCCTCCCTACGCTGCACTGAAAAAAACATCAGAAGAAAGGGAGGTGATAACAGTCAAGCAACCAGGGCTGGGGACGAAACCTGCCATCCCAAATTTCATTTTCACCACCAACTCTTTAACAAGCTTGCTTTAGCACTTCTGGAAAGCCCTTGCCTTCTCACAGAAGATGGATATTCACACCAATGTCCTTTAGAAAAGCAAGCTCAAACCACCACTGAAAGATGTACAAGTATCACCTTCTCTGCTTCTGTCCACCCTCTTTGGGAGGGAAGGCGTTCACACTGTCTCGCTGGAGACTACTAGCTTAAGCATTTGTACTCTGGAGACATCCCCTCATTCCCCAGTCTCTGTATAACAAATCAAATCTTTAATGTCAATTTTACAAATGGCTTCTAAGTTAGGATCTTAACGCAGATGATGAAAATACCTGCAATAGGCCAAAAGGACTTGCCTTTTGGGAATTTGAGCCCTTATTTGTTGCAATGGATTTTTGCCACGTCTGTAAAGCGTTTAAATTAGCAGTTGGATCAAGCTGGGATCCTGGGTAGTCATCGCAGGGAGGCAGACAACTCTGGTGGGAAACCAGCTCAGATGAGGTCTGAGCTGCCCTTTGTAGATGCTTATCTTTCCTCAGAGGCAACAGAGGGACAAGGAGTCACCAACCTATTCAGAGTTCATAGTTATGCAAAAAGCATCTAGACCGTAAGCATGAAAGAAGAGAGAGTTTGTTTCCAAAGGGCTGATGTAGCTATTTGTATCTCAGCAGGTTTTCCTGTGCAGCCTGGACCTACACTAACTAAGAGGTTTGGATCAAAGCTAACTCATGTCTCACTAGTGCACAGTTAGCACTAGATTTATCTGTACCTGATTGTGCAGACATTCCCATGGGCTCCTGAACTGATATAGTGAGATATGTTTTGACTGAAATATCCTTTCTGAGAAAAAAACACCACTGAAATACCAAAATATAAAAAGGAGAAGATTGGCTTTGATAATTTTATGTGAAAAATCCTCAGAAATGTTTAAAATTGTTAAAACAACACTTGTCTAAGTGAAAATGTTGTTTCCCTAATTTTAGAATGACTGAGAGCTTCAAATTTATTTAAAATTAATTTCATTTTAAAGTATTCAACACATTAGGGAAGATTCAAATACAAATAAAATATTTCAGACTTTACAGAAAGAAATTATTCCAGCAGAGCTGTGGAGGTATTTCAGACTCGCAAAACCCTAACCAAAATATTCTGCTTAATCTGTGTTGATTGTTCAGAAGTTGCAGCAGGGGATATGCTGACTAGGTGTAAGGAAAAGAAGATCACAGTGAGAGTGGTGCAGTGCTGGAACAGGTCTTCCAGACTTATGGTGGAATCAGCATCCTTGGAGATTCTCAGACCTTGACTTGAGTGAAGAGCCACCTGTCAACAAGCAGGACACAAGGGGTGTGCAGGAGCTACCCATGTTCTGGAACATAAGCATAGTCAGTGCTTAAATGTCGCGAGCCAGGAAATCACCAAATGCTTATAACCCTAGATTAGCAAATTATTGGGGAAATAAAATAGACAGCATAGCTACTGCATTAAAAACACGAGCAACCTCTGCCTTCCGTATGAAAAGAATTGGCCACATCAAATTGTAGTTATGCAAAGCATCAAGTCTTTCAGGAGCATCATGTACCTTTACCAGTGCTGAAAAAATATCTGTCCAATGCATGTTTTGCCATGACACTGATAATTTTAGTGCGAAGTATGATCATTCACCTGCCTAACAAGAGAAATAGGGTGGGACTGGTGGGAAAAACAGACACACACACATGCAAATTCACTCACTCTTATTATGTACATACACAGAGAGTGTTATTTAATAACAGGAGTCCACGCAGTAAAACATATGTACGCTTGAAATAACGACAAGTTTCACTTTTCCCCCTCATTTCAATTTCTTAGTTTATGGATATAACTAAGGAACAATTATTCTTAGGTTGACGGAGATTCTGCTTCTACCAGCTTTCTGTTCAGCACACAAACTTGGAAGAGGTATAGCTATTGAAACAGAACAGGCATGTAAAACACAGAGGTTCCCTGCATGCAAACACAGCTTACGTCTTTTGTGGAAGTGGAAGCCTGCACAGGGCAGTGACAGTACTCCCGCCACGACGGCACCCTTCCCATCCGGGAGCAGAGTGGGTAGCAGAGATTCAGCATCCTGCTCCCAGCGTCCCACCCCCAGCCCACATAGCAAAGTCACTGAGACGAAAGGCTTGAGGTGGAGGAGGAGGGGGAAAAAAAGAGGAAAAGCAAGTTCCTACAGGGCTTTCAAAACTAAACGCTATATTTAGAAATTGTGAGCAGCCACGGGCTTGTGTATTTGATTCGAGCCAGGTTCAAAGCAGGCAGGTGCTGGGTAAGCAGCCTCTGCAGTGCTGTTAATGCGCTTCACTCCTGAGCTGCACATCCTTAACATCTTGGCATGTGTGGTCTGCTCTGGCATCCACTTCACTTGAAATCTGCTACCCACAGCCTCAACGAACAGCTGTGCCTTTTGGGACTCTCATTCCCTTTTCCCCCGCTATCCAGATTCAGAGAGGAGACAATGGCAGCTAAAATCACATGAGGCAGGAGGATATGCTGCATTTACTGCTATTGCTGAGACAGGGAACTGGGAAAATGAAGGATAAAGGCTTGTTTAACCCCCCCAGAACCTTTCTCCTGAAATATAGACCTGAATATCTAAGCTACAGCTGCTGTTGTGCTGTCGTTCATGTTGATATTTGCTGTTGTGGTCAACTGTTAAATTCAGGTAAGGATGCTCTAAGTAAAGGCAGAATGAAGACCAGTCATTTCTTATTTTTCCTGTTTTAGCTTTTATGGGCATATCTGCGGGGAAGGTGACATAGAAATAACTTTCTTTCCTTTCAGACCTTTTGCCATTCTGGGATTTCTGGCATTTGGCTTAGTTGGTCTAGAACTTTTTTCTGTTATAAATAGAATTTACCTGAAGCTACTCTAGTGAGCTAGGCATGAGGATCTAGAAATGAAAGACTGGTTGCTACTGTGAAAGCTGCTATTACCTTAGTCTTTGACCTTGATTGTGTTGGCCCTCAGTTTCTTATGGGAAATGACTGTAAATCACATCCAGTCTTCCTGGGTTTCTGATTATCAGTGACTGGGAAGAGACCTGCTGCACTTGCAAACTAAAATTAAGTCACCCTAAAAAAAAAATTAAAAAAATAAAAAGACTGGACACCAAGACCTTCTGGCACTTCCATTCACTTGCAGAGGACATTCATGTGCTTATACTAAGAGTATAGTAAGAATCCTGTCTGTTGTTACCATCTCAAATGCACAGGAAACATTTCCTTTGTGGTTCCATATGGACCCTTCTGTTGCAATTCTCTATGCATAGAAGGTGACAGGATTTCCTCAGTGAAAAAAATGAGAGTCCTCATATGTCCCCACACCGGTATATCATGTAGGATTCCCACGAGAACTTGGAGCAGCTTATTTGTTAATCTAACTCAAGGGGATTTTTAGGGTAAAAATAGTGCTTTGACCATGATAGTCTCGTGCAAACAGTGAGGGTTGCCCTGAGATGCAGGCCAACAGAAGTGTTTAGTGTGGCTGATATTTGGTTCAAGAACTTTGATGCAAAGACTGACAACTTTTTTAGCATTTCTTTGAATGCTGTCTATAAAAAACTGATAAAAATCTTCTCCATGCTGCCATAGTACTCACAGCAAGAGACATCAATGTTTATAACTCCAGGGTCAGTATTGCTAATTGAATTCATTGAGGCTGTGCTGATTTGCACTATCAGAGAATGTGACCCCAAAACATTGCATTTTAATTCAATTTCCCTCTCCGCTTCATGTTTCCAAACAGCAGAATACTAATGAGAGACAAACTGCCTCCCCCTCAGCAGTCGTAGAATATGGTGGCACAGACTAAGCTGTTCGACTCTTCATGCAGAGCAGACCGTGATCAGGAGCTGGGGGTGAAGAGAGAACATAGGTGGAGTGAGTCTGTTTGCCGATGACAAACAGGAGGTGGATGGAGGTCCACTGATACCAACAGTATTTGCATGAGCTGCATATCTCCCCCAGTAGTATCATGCTAATCCCACCACTACTGCATCTTTTTACCAAGGCACCTCTTCCTCCTGATGGAGCACTTTAGGACACTGATGTGGTATTTGTGCTGCAGCAGAAGTCACAAGCCACTTCTGCTGTAGGAAGCAGTGGTCCTCTTTCCTGAACATCTTCCCCAGGACCCAGCCCAGCAACACAGTCTGTATGACAGTTTGCCCTTAGAGACCAATAACCTAATGCCCTGCTTTAGACATCAAAACATAACCTTCTGCCTACTCCACTTCTACAGGGGCTTGCTGGCTGCCCATCCATTCAACCGCTCTGCATAAAGCACGGTTAATTCCAGGCATAGTGTCCTGTAATTCAGATGAACTCTGGTTCACCCTGGTACTGCTATCTGTTTTCACCTCAGAGCTGCATTCCTCCAAATGATGTCTACTGACTTGGTAATTTAACCCTGGTCTCCCTTCACATGTTTATATCATTCCTAGAAACTTCAGTTGACTTTGTAACAGAACAGGTGCTCTTTGCAGGTTTAAATGTGCTTTCTAGGATACTGTGACATTCCTCACAAATTCCCCTGCACTTCAGGTATCACCTGGAGTATCACCAGATATCACTGCTTGGATGCAGAGTGCTACAACACCCCATGGATTTTGCGTGGTCACAAGCACAGAGAAGCACGTTCCAATACCAGTAAACCACTTGCTCCTTGCTCTTGCTGGCTGTTGTTCACAAGGACAGAAATCATAAGCCACAATTATAAGCAAAACATCTATGCCATGTTCTCATGTGATTCCCATCAAAACAGCATGGAAGAACTTTGTGGTCTTTGGGGCAAAACCTTGGAAGCACAGCAAAGAGCTATCTCCTCATATGTAGAAATTGAGGAACAGGACACCTTCCAATTTTCAGAGGAGAGAGAAGTTTGGGATGTCAAAGGTATGTTATATACAAGGGATTTTCCACCCCTCAGTCCCTGGAATGAAATCTGCTGAGAGAGGCCAACTTGAACTGTTGCCTGAATCCTGCAGAAACAAAACAGGCCAAGCTGTCAGATACTGAACCATCGGTGGTCATACTCCCAGAATGGCCATCAGCTGCCACTTTGACAGGAATCCAGCATTGTTTGGTGCCATTTACCTTAGAGGACAGACATTCTTTGCATCAGGGAAAGCAATTTAAGCTTTCATAACTCTGTATATTTATTGCTTTTTTCTGTGTTCAAGAATTATTCATTTCACATCTCCTAGTCTGACTCAGCTTAATTAACATTGGAAAGGTCATCTCACAGTAACTTAGGTAGATGAAGTACAGGAACTCTTATACCATTCCCCTTCCTTGCTACAGGAGGGAAAGTCTAAGGCTTGGAGGAAAGTCTAAGTACCTCTATGCTTGTGCATAACTATGTTTTTGGTCCGTGGAGATGCCATTATATTAGCTGTGATTGTTTAAGAAATCACCACCACTCACGCTGCTATCAGCAGTTAGTTTCCTGCAGCAGGGGAAACGGAAGCAAACATATGTTGACTTTTTGCCTGCCATTGCTTATATATGGCGTATTAGCTTAAAACACCAATCACTCTTTGCTCAGGTGGTCAAAACAAAGGTGGTATGTAAAGGTGAGGCTTCTGTAAATTGTATACCTTTATCTGTAGCCAGAAGAGTAATCTGTCCAAAACAGTTCTAGTCCTTTTTCTATGGCTATGCAACATGTTTGAAAATGAGTAGAAACCACTGAATTAGATAGGAACACTGTCTCTCACGCAGTGTGCTCCTGGACATATCAAGTCTGGTAATGTGTATTTAATAGTAGGTCATTAAGATGATGTTGAGCTGCCTTTACCCTCATAAATCAGATTCTCATTGCATGACCTACCTGGATCATTCCAGTTGTGTTTCAATAATATTTCATAGCCCAAGCAAAGCTATGTCTATATAGAACAGGCTATATTTTATACTGCCTATCTCCTACAAGTACAGCTTTGCCTGCTATTTCTGTGTCTCCTCCAATAGCTCCCAAGTTCTTCCTGAGATGGCAAATGTGAGGTAACTATAATGAATTATTATTTGTATTCTCACTAACAACAAAAATCAGCATGGTTATGCTGTCTATAGAGTGCCGACAATCCTTCCTGGAACTAAAATCCTACAGAAGTGTTCATCCTCATTATTTAAGAATTAACTCCAGCATTAAAACCTAACTTTCAATCAGGAAAAAACTCATTGTGGTTTGAGAAAACTGGGGAAAAAAGTAGGATGAACTAGAGGGCTTGATCCACTGGTACTAGTATGGCAGGGGTCCCAGCCTCCTTCAAGACTAGTACAGGGATGAGAGTAAATAGGTTCCCAGGAGACTAAAGAGTCAAAGAGTAATTTGAATGGTAGCTATGCCCAACAGAATTATTCATTCTGTCAGCTCCAACACTCCTCCATGTAGCACATGAATGTATTCAGAGTGGCACTTCAACCTTCCTGGGCAGCCCACTTCCATACTGAGAAAGGGACAGATCATGTGGGAAGAAACACAGTGATGGAGCAGGAGTGAAAATACTAATCGAGGGCCACTTGGCGAGTGCAGCGCTCAAACAGTAAAGCCAGTTTGCTGGCAAAGAGGATAACCTGTGCAAGCACATTGAAAGTTGGGCTGTTCCAAGTAGACGGAAGTCAGTTTGGGGGATAATTTGACTCGGTTCTGAATACTCTGCCCGGGGCTATGAAGGCAGGATGAATTCTGATCACAAAGGAAAGACTTGACGTGCAAGTTGCATGGATGTTGAAGGCTGCAAAAGGACAGTGGAGAGAAGCAGCCACCTATTTTTACAGGCACAGCCTCAAGCTGCTAGCTTCCCCAACTGGCTGACACGACATGATAGCTAGTGAATGCAGCAGACCTCCAGGGTCTTGACTGTTAAAGACTGAAGCTGACCCTCACTGTTCGGTCCAGTATGCCAAGGCAAGAAGGCTCACACAGCCACCTCTTTCACTTCCTCCCTTCTCCTAGAAACCAGGCTTTCCTAGTGGTCTGAGCAACACCTTACACAAGCTTTCTGCCCTTTATTTCCTAGAGAAACTGTTTTTAATCTAGTGATTCTCACATTCTTTGTGAGTGCCTGTCCTCTGCCCTAAGTATAAGCTCTATGCACTTTTCAAGAATTGCTTATGCAGTGCAAGTTATTCCAGCAGATTATAACATGATAGGGGAATCACTGATAACAGAGTACAATGCAGGTGGGAGGTGTTGGCTGGAAAAAGTCCAGGACCAGAACAGCAGACCCAGGAAAGAGAAGGCTGCAGACAGCCTTGAGAGCAGAGTCAGAGGCAATTTGCGTGCATGGCAGCGTTGTGCAGCTCCCCCTCAACACAAACTGCATGATGGGGTCACCAAGAGCATGTCCGAGACACAGAAGAACAGTGCTTAAAAGCAGGGGGGTTGTCTCCTCTGTGCTAGTGTTCCTTCATTGCATCATCTCATAATCATATTTACCTCCAGAAGTTACCAGCAACACATTCCTCCAGAAACACCTCTCTCACATCTGTTTCCACCAGCACTCCCCTGGATTTCAGCAAGACTGCTCAAGGGAGACAGAAAGCCACTGGAAATTGTTGCCCTTGGTGGTCTTGGGATGCAGCTTACTACGTGTGTAAGCACAGCCAACTCTTGCATTCACAGCAATACATAGTTCACCTGGGGCTAAATCCAGTTGCTCTCAGTGTCTGCTGAACTGATGCTCACCTACAGCTCAGGATCAGATTGAAGCGTGGGGGTGGTGACACATGCTTTGGAGGCACTTCCAGTGACACACATACACAAGAAAATTCAGAGAGGAACAACTGCCACCCACTGGGAGCCACCTGCAACAGTACAGTCACTGTGAATGCCACCTCTCTGCCATCATGGAGCATGTTCAAAGCAGGGGGGTTGCCACAGGTCAAGAATACAGTAGCAAAAAAAAGGCAGAGATAATCTGCTGGGTATTAGCGAAAGGATATGTGTAATAAAAGGTCAGCTAGTTCAAGAGAAGCCCCTTTGATGTTTCAGATCTGCCTGACATCTGAGAAGTCAGCTGCCTTACGGGGTTGGCAGCAGGAGCTACTGTTTTTCTCAGGCTCTTTCCTCCATGCCTGCTAGATGCAAAGCAAGGACATATTCAGCACTGCTGACCAGCCAGACCTGCCTTGAAAATCCTGCTTGTCGGGACAAGGGCACTCCAAGTCCTGCAGGGTTAGTGCAGTCAGTGCTAGGGAGACATGTTTTAACACAAAGAGCCCAGAGTTCATTTTCACTCCTGTTCCCCTGTCACCCAACCAGTATGCCCCCTTCTCTAGCTAGGGCTGGCATCCAAGAACACAGATTCAAAACAGCCCTTCTGCTGGGTACTGCTGCTCTGCCTCTCTGGCTCTTCTTCCACCCAACAGCAGCTAGCACAGCCCCAGCCTTGCTAAGGGGGTTAAATGCCTGCGGACTTTTGCTGGAGGCTGCGTGTGGATCACAGCTGAGAAAAAAAGGGTGCCAGCCAGCTCAGGGAGCCATGTCCTTCAGATGGCAGGTGGGGAGCAAAACCTTTGGAATCCTACTTTTTGGACCTGTAGCACAGCCTTGCTATTGCTAACCAAGTCAAAGTCTAGCTTCAAGGAGCCAGGGCTACATATAAGCCAGCAGACTGACACCTCAACACCTGACCTGGCTTTATTCAGTGAGCAGGTCTTAATATGCTTTGGGTATGATTGTACTTGTATGTGGGGAGGGCACAAGGAGCACATATCTGAGTGCAAAGTTAATCCCTCATTAGAAAGGCACTTGCTGGCCTCTCAGCTGGTAGAACAGAGGGAGACAGATGAAGCCCTGACATTTTGTCTGCACAGAACTGGAGCCGTGTACTTCTATAGAGAGGAGATGGTGCTGGATACTGCCAAGGGCTTTGCTGTGCTCAGGTTTCTCTGAATTAGATCTGTTTGGGCATACAGAGAGAGAGCTGCTGCTACAAAATCTCTCCTATCCTTGGTAACATTTTCCTCATGGTTCCCAAGCTCCTCTGTCTGCCTTATTTTTGACAGATGGTAAAGGAAAGCTCCCATTGACTTTGAAATACAAATGCATTCTCACTTCGGCCAGCTGCATCAATCCCAAACCTTTTGAAAAGGAAATCCTTTTTGAGGGACTCCACTTAGAACATGAATCCACTGCCTCGTTCCTCTGGGTAAAGCGCGCGTGTCCTGCCCTGAGAGCTGCATCATGGCTCATCTCAGGTCATTTCATGCGCAACACCAGCATCTGCAAAGTCATCTAGACTTGGCTGCGGTCTGCTGTGCTGAACTGAAGCGCAGCTCCCCAGCTCCACAGCCACTGCGCATTAGTGCTGGCAAGGCAGCAGAGAGCGCGGCGCGCAGGGAATCAAGGCAGCCTCACCATGACCTTACAAAGTCAGTGAGCTCGCGGTGGAAGGGAGCCAGCCTCTCGCCCTTCCCTCTTTTGTAAGCCAGTCTCTTGTAGCGGGGCACAGCGAGTGGCACCTGTCACAGGCTCCATTTTAAATTCCCCAGTTGCTCTGCTCCCTCTTCCTTCTCATATCTGATGGAGGACAGGAGAGGTTACTGAATCACCTGGTCATTTCCAGCTGTCATCATGTCCCTGACTTCTATGATTTAATTCTAGGAAGTGGACTTGGCCCAGCTCCAGAAGCCAAGTACTCAAGTCTGACATCAAATAATTTCTCTCCCCCAAAACTCAGATCATGGGCCTCTGCAACTCAGGGAAACATCTCTAGGTAGCTCAGTCTACTGGCCTACCCCTTTATAGAGGACTATGCCTTGGTCCTTAAGGGACAACTTCACCTTATAGGATTTTCCAGGTAGGAACTTCCGAGCAGAGCCAGATCACTGTAAAAAAATAATCACACGATCCTGAAAAATGAGCTACAGTGACATTTTATATAAACAAACAAACAAACAAAAAAAAAGGAAGGAGAAGAAAAAAACACTAATCACATCTGGATTCACCCACAAGGTCACTATTGCACTGGTAATTATGCCAAACCTCTAATTTTTTTAAAACAAAAAGAGGATATGCTCTTTAATCCCCCACCTCTTCTAACCCAAAGTAGGCTGAAAGGAATGTCTAGATAGGTGTGTGAAGCTATTTCACATACCTGTAACCCCCATATCTTCTATCTATAATACTCTCACGCTTACGTAAGGGAGAGGGATGAAAATCTCTGAAGTGACAGCTGCAACATAACAGATTACTTTTTCCTCTTCTCATACCGACGCAGAGTCCCTATCTGCTAAACGGGGAACAACACTTTCACTTGAGGAACGCTGCTCTTACAGGCTCCAGAGCTGATTTTTCTGTCTGAGAAGGAGGCAGAAGACTCCACATCAGCTAGCTGCACACTCCCCAACACTGGCAGAGGAACAGGGAGCTTGGGGGGTACGTGACAGCGTTTGACAAAAGACCTGGAGAAAGCTACCCCTGCTGTGAGCGCAGGCATCGTTCCCGCTGCAGGAAATGGAACACTAGGGCAGGCTTTCTAGGGACACGAGGATTAGCTGGGACAGATAAAAATGACAGTAGCAGAAAATGAAATACAAGCCATTCATTGCAAATTTAATTCTCCTCTTAGTGATGCATGTCCTTTTCATTTGCGAGGCTGGTGCTGTCACCAAGGTCAACACAAATGTACTGTCAGCTGCAGGAAATTGGTGGAAAACTGAGCATTTCTGAACATCCCCAGGATTTCTGATGGCTTCTGCAAATGGGCACGGGGCTTCATTGTCTTGTCACAAGCTCCACTTGTACAGCTAAAGAAATGTTATCAATTTAGGGTAGAGAAGACATCCTTTCCATTAATCTGCTCTGCCGCCCTCTCTCCCCCACCCCCCAGCCAAAAGAAGCTCTGCCTACACAGTGCTAACACGGAGGGTTTGCTGTAATTTTAGAAGGGATGAAGAACATTGCTCCACCGGTTCTCCTCTCCTAAGAGCACCTCAGTAGCTGAGATGATCTGGCTTCCTTGCCTCACACTAAATCGCAGAGCTGGTCCAGCCGGAGCGGTTCCCAGTCTCCATCAGTGGTTTGTGCCAAAAGCTGTGCAGGCAGCTGTAGAACAAAAAGGTGCCAGAAGAGAATACTGGTAAAATAGCGCTTCTGAGACTAGCCAGTTCTCTGAAATGTAAGAATATTGCTATTGCATTGTCTGCCAGCACCACAACACTGCAAAAATCGTACTCTCCGTAGGCACACTTCAGAATGGGTGGGTTTCACCATCTGTCTCCTGTGCGCTGTGGAGAGCACAACAACTCACTCTGCACATGCTCTGGCATGCACCAGCAGATAGTAATGTCTCCAGCTCTGGCTCAGAGTGGGCAGATGCAAGCAAATAGGATTTATCAATTCATCACTGTGTTGCTTTAGATTTGCGTTGGTATAACTTCACTGAATTCCACAGAGCTAAGCTGGAGTAATACCTTACGGAATCTGCTGTTCCTTCCCCTTCCCGCACACACACTCCCCACT
This sequence comes from Calonectris borealis, assembly GCF_964195595.1. NCBI lineage: Eukaryota > Metazoa > Chordata > Aves > Procellariiformes > Procellariidae > Calonectris > Calonectris borealis. The sequence continues at coordinate 83,114,796 of NC_134312.1, forward strand.
CCAACTACAGCTTTCACACAATGGCCTACGGACAGGTGGGTTTATGAAGCAAAATGTTTTAAGAATGAAGCACTGGCAGAGCAGACAGCTTGATGAAAGTTTCTTTCTCAGTGAAGCCACCTATGAAATGTACTGGGGAACCAGAGCATCAAAGACCAGTGATAACACTTAGAGCCTAGATAGTGATTTTTATCCACAGTTCTTATTTCATCTTATAGCAGAGGGCAGAAAGTGTTACCTGTAGTTATTGAATGGATCAAGGAGGGCAAACAACAGGATCCATGTTCCTTGACTCCCAAACAGGTTATTCCAATGCCTTATAGACACTGTAATTATTTCTAAAAACCAACGTACAGCTGGGTTAAAGGAGATGAGACTGGCCACCAGGTCGTCTTCTCTCCATCAAACTCATCCCAATGTAATGTGAGCGGATGATGTCAAAGACGTCAGATTTGCGAATGCTGCTGATTTTTCTCTTAGCAACCCTGACGGTTGCCAGGAAACAACGACTTGCTGTTACTACGGTGACATAGGGTACCAAAGCCACACAACACCCACCTGCAAAAGAACATGAGAAATGTTCACCTTGACTCTCCCATCACTTCATAGGTGAGGAGGTGGGTAAGGAACATCTCCGCTCAAGTCACAGAAATGATGATAGTGTAAACCAGACCCAGTGTTCCTGCCACCTCTTGTCTAAAAAGGACTTTGGCCACCTAGACAATCAACAGTAGGCTTGCTATTGCACTGCATCCTGCCAGTGCCCAGAAGATGTTGCAAGGGCTTGGGAGTGACATGAATGCTAAGGAAAGGTCACAAGTTTCGTAAGGGCTGGCAAAGGAGGAACCTTGTGAAATACAGGTTGACAGAGATGTATCAACCTATCCAGAAACACCATCGCTGAAAACCAACAGGCAAAGGAGGGAAGAGAAGACCCATGCTTTGGCTCGTTGGATGACACCACAGCATATTCTACAAGGAGCAATAGCAGGGAGAGGACAAGGCACTTTTTCTCCTTTGTTGTTTACTTGGCACATTTCAGGTCTTGAACAGTGCCACGTAAACCTGCAGGGCTATGTAAGTACTACCTCATTTTGAGGGATCCACCATTCACGCTATGGACTGAAAAAACCAACACCCCGCACAAGCAGAGATAGACAACCTGCTTCAGAATCGTATAGGGGATTGTCTGCCTAGGCCAGCAGCTTGCAGTTTCCCACTGTGCCACCACATCAGCACAGAAAACTGACAGGATGCCATCCCCTTGCAAAGATGGAAAGGAGGTTGCCTACACCTCCTCCAGTCTGTTCATGAACCCCGATACTGCGAACCTATGGCCTTATGCAGAACAGCTACAGGATTCCAGCTCTGACTTTGCAAATGTGTTAACTCTGTCTTCTCCTGCCTCAGGAGAAACTAAGTGTCAGTCCAGACAGAGCCTTTTGGAAGAATGAAGTACCTGTATCTGCTAATGGGAGCTCTGAACCTTGCCACCAACACAGATTTCTGTCTCCTCTTAATAGAAGCCGAGTTTCCTTTCCTTGCTATAGAGGAGGAAAAAAGGTCTTAGATGTTTACCTCCTGGCCTAAAATTGGTTGACTATACCTCACACTTCAAAGACAAAGTAGGTGGAATTGAAGATGGGTGGGAAGACAGACCCACAGACACGTCCACTCTTCCCCATCACAAGCCTATGGTGGAGGTGAGCCAAGATGAGCTTGGTGTTCTAGCTAAATGGATGGTGCAAAGTTCTTCCCTCCTGCAGAGGGAACAGCAGGGGATACTTTGCTGCAACTGCGTGCAAAGTAGCACAGCTCCTTACCACATCCTACCCAGCGGGTGAGGTCAAATGCTACAAAAGACTTCAGACCTGCCACTTTGCCACATATCATAGCCAAGAGGATTATTTCAGTAGAGGCAGATACTAAGCTTTGATCATCTTGTTCCAAAAGTACAGATTACTGCAGTATGAGCCATGGGAGGAAAAAAAAAGAAAAAAAAGAACATGAAAACCAGCTGACAACAAATCAAGCCAAAACATTTTTCTCAAAATGGGGAATGATACAAAAAATTACTTTTCTTTTTTTGATCATTTCCAATGCTGGTTAGAAACGTTTCACTCAAAACTCTTAACAGAAAATACAGGCAAAATATTTTCTGTAGAATCTAAGCACAGAGGAGCCATTTGATCTCTTGGTCTGATCTCCTTGTGTTCCATAGACTTCAATTTCATCCATTCACTTCTTCTCCAAGCACAATGAGAGATATTCAGCTAAAGCTTCTACTTCCCGAAAGCTGTCCAGTTTTTAAAACATCAAGAGGTGGTGGTACTTCCCTTGATTGTTTCCTCCAGGAGATAACCACCAGTTTCACAACTGGCCCTAATTTTCTGTTCACTTACACACAGATGAAAAACACTAGATCATTTGGCTCCAACCAGCAGAGGGCACAAACATACACCTATACCATCCAGTCCATTATATTAAAATTATTAGCACATTTTGGAGATATCCATCACCGGGGCCATTTATTATTTATCCTGCTCTGGAAGGATATCAGCCCCCAGCTGCAGCTGAGATCATCAGAGGCATTTTTCCTCCATCCTATCTGATTGAAGAGCAATGGAAATCCTGGCTGTGCTTTCTGACTGTGGGAACCATGCCAGTTGACCTCACTTGATGCTTCCAACAACCCTATTTATGTAACCACGCAGCCTTCCTCTGCCTTGGGGCAGTTGGCCAGGAAGCTGATGGGTAGTCTGGAATTACAGTAAGTCTGGATATGAGGTATGATTTGTGTTAGGAATTGGGAGTGTCTTCTTATGGCTGAAATAAGCAGATCTGCATGTTATGGCCAAACCGTAAGGTTTACAAAGCATAATATTCCAGATGGTCACCAGAGCAATCAAAGTCTTAGATTTTCAAGAGAGACTAGGAACAAAGATCTGACTTAAATTCAATGAGAATGAATTTGCTTCTTCTCCTTGGTAAGTCCCAACCTGAACAGACAAACTCAACATTTAGCTCGAAACTTCGAATACCAACCAGGGGAGAGTGGAACTGGCATTTATACGGTGACTTGAGCTTTCTCTGATATTTAAGGCAGACTCGGTAAGGAAAAATTCTCTTAGTGAGAAAAATTCTTGAACAGATTCCCTGTGATTCACTGTGTTCCTTGCTCCATCTGTTTCCCTTAATATCCAATGTAGCTACACATTAACCTCACATTTTAAGAATGAATTATGAAGGCTATAGCCAGCTTCATACTCTGCAGTGAAAAGGCTCCATAAGGCTAAGCTAAAAGAAGTTAACACTTCTAAGTGGTGTCTTTCAGCATAAACCTGTCAAACGCGCCTAGCAGTACAATCCTGGAATGCTAAGCTGCTTTAATACGCAATAAGCTGTGTCCACTGATTGCTTCTGCTGTGCTGCCATTTCTTGCCTTTTTCTGTATTTTCCCCCAATCCTTATTTTCCACTTGTCAGCTAAACCTCAGGCCTGAGTCTTTCATTAGTCCTACAGTCACAAAACTCCACTGTCAGGAGCTATTGCTTCTCCCTGCTGCACACTGTTTCACCCCTCGTATATTGAAGCCCAGCTTGAAGACCTCTCAGAAGGTGCTGTGAAAGCAATGGTCACCCCCCCTTCTGGGCTTGAGTTAGCCAGTGCAAGCCAGGCCTGACACAAACTATTGGGGAAGGAGAAGAGTCGCTCAGGTGCTTTGCAGCACAGCACAACCCTCAGAAGAGGTTGCACCAGGGGCAGAAAGCTTGCAGGAGGCATTTTTTAACAGCCTCCTCTGCTACATGGGAGGGAACTGCCTGTAGCACAGCCCTGACCATCCAGGCCACCCTGTCTTCCCAAGCCTGCTTCTTTACCTCAGACAAGCCCAGAAACCCCCCACACTCCCAGATAGTGTGGGAGGTAATTCTGTGACATTTAGGGATTTTCTGCACCAAAAAATATCATAGTTAGGTGCTTAAACCAAGATTTGGGCTTATCCTTAATTTTCAGATGAAATATCCTGTCCATGATAGCACACGGTTCTCACCAACCCAGTGCAATGGAGCACAATGGAATATCATATAAGGACCTTCCTTTTCAAAGAAGATGGACTGGGAGTGAGTGGAAATGGAAGGCCAAATTGTGCTCACCCTTGCATACCTCCGAATTACATTTGGAACAAGTTGAATTTTGGTAAGCAAGGTTTTAGTTGTATATCAGTAAGCAAAGCATAACTTGTGTCATTCCAGCTACCATACAAATAGACCCACCAAGGAAGTTGTCATTTACATTAGTATCTGTGGCACAGTTAATCATGGTGAGATTCATCTCTCTTAACTTCAGGCATTTGATGTGGCCGTCTAGGCTTCTAGAGTTAATGAACAGAACCAGAGACTTCCAGGATGTATCTCATCTCCATCATAATGCGGACACCTCCATTAGACCAGACAACTCATGCTTTTTGTTTCTGGATATCATGGGAGTTGAGATAGCTTGCTCATAATTAAATGTCTATGTCTTTGTTGTAGATGCCTACAGTTAAATAAGGTAAATCCTGCTCTGGTTGCCTCTGAGATTGTAAAGGAGTACTCTGATCAGCTTTGTATCTGTGGAGTTATAATTAAACGTTTAATGTATCATGGGCTGATATCCCTGGCTCCTTGGTGACTTATGAATTTAAGGTTCTACCCAGGGCATTTCATATCTGCCCTGTCTAATGCCCATCTCAAGAAAAAATTCGAATTGCCAGGATCAACTACTTCATAATAATTTGTGTAGGAGAAAGTATTTCTAAGTACTCAGTTTAGATTGTCACTATTAGGCTGCAGTTGCTTTCTCCTAACTCTTGTCATACAATGCAATTATTATTGTTTTGGCAATATCTTCCCTGAAACTTGAACCAACAAAGTACCCAGCCCTTGAACAGAGCATAGTATCTGTCTGCCATCTCGTCACAGCTGCTGCTGATGGATATTGATTATTAGCTAATTAGCCAATTGACATCCTCCCAGTTTTATTGTTTTCTTAAGGAGTTTATCATGAGATCTGTCAGATAATCCAAAAAGACTTCATTAGCATAGCAATAATAATGGAACACTTCAGAACAATACTAAAATACAAGACAAATTTCTTACCATGCGTTCTTCCTACTTCCCTCCTAGGGTGACAAAGCACAGTGGATGATGCCTCACAAATCTGTTTCCCTTCTTCACCCCAGAGATTGTATCTGATTGTATCTAATTTTGATAAAGAAATCATTGCTAGAAATAAGGCTAGAAATTAAAAGAAACATCCTTGCTTACTGGTACTCTGAGAGTCAATCCAAACCAGTCCTTCAGTAGTCTTGGAAAGCGTCAATCAGAAAAGTTAACATTCTTGCGGAACTATTGTGCAAGTACATCTCTTTGTCTCCAGTGTGCTACTGGCTCATATTTAAGTGGTTCTCCTGATCGGGATGGCACCAGCTTTCCTATAAATTGACCTTCTTCCCTCCTTAAAATAATTAAATGTATTTCATAGACATTAGATTTGAGATGTATCTCATTAGTTTTGAGATATTCAAAACACAACTGGACTAGGCGCTGACCACCCTGGTCTAGCTTTGAAGTTAGCCCTGCTTGAAATAGAGGGTTGGCCAAGATGACCTCCACAGGTCCCTTTTAAAGCAAATTTTACTAAGAGTCTTTATGGACAAGAGTCATTTTATAACTTTACAACACATAGGCAAATGTGAAGCCCTGCATCTGCAACAGACTAACTCCACAGAGCAGCAATGAGCAGCTTTTAAAAGCAAGTGTCCTGGTGGACAAAAGCTGAACACATGCCAGCAGTGCATCCTTGCAGTGATGAAGGTTAACTACATAGCGACCAAGGAAGTAGAAATCAGGTCAAGGAAATTGCCTCCTACCCTCTGTTCACCACATCAGGACTAGTGTGTCCTGTTTTGGGTTCCCCAGTTGTCGTAGATGCAAAAATAGTTTACACTGTGAATGCTAACAGGCAGCAGATAGTTGGTTGCATATGTGTGGGCTGGTGAATGTCTGAAATTGAACTTTTAAACTTAAGCACAATGCTGCTACTTGCTAGCTGAAACTAATAAGGGATGGTCATAAATTTAGATAGCACATGGAATAAACAAAAGTGGCCCAATCGTGAATCCTCCTATTAATAAAGAGACAGAACCTCCAATTTGGAGGCCATTCACGTGTTGTTGTTCTGTACATACGCTATTCAGAATGGAAAACCCAGGGGCCTAACTTCCAGAAAGAAGAGGTGCCATTAAAAATAAGGTTTTCCAAAAAGAAGCAGGGGTCTTGGAAAGAACAAGATGAAGATCTTGATTGGAGGAAAGATCCTAGAAGTGGAGGAAAATCCTGGAGATCTGATTGCCGAGCAGAGAGACTAATGCTGGGGATGTCCAGGGACCTTGACTGGCAGCCCCACAGACTGGCACATGCAAGGAGCTGCATAGCAGGAATTGACCTTCCAGACCAGCAGTAACCTCCCTGCTGGGAAGCGAAGTTGAGACCTAGGGATTGTAGCATTGGGTTGGGGGCAGCAAGGGAGTGACTGAGTGCATGAAATAATCAAGAAGAATAAGAGCTCTAATGTCATTGGTTATTAAATAAACCCCAGCTCAAGGAGTTTGGTTTGCAAAAGAGGACTGAGGAGGGATCTGATTGCTGCTTCTCACTACCTGTTGGCAGATTATAGAGAAGAGGGAGCCAGACTCTCTTAAAAGTGCAGAGCAGATGAGAAGCAACCGTCACAGATGGTAAAAAGTCAAATTTGACTTAGATATAAAGAAAAATAATTTTCCCCTGAGAATAGTTCAGCACTGAATAAGGTTGCCGAGAGAGCTGTGGAAGAAGTATTCAAAGTTCAACTGGACAAGGTCGTGAGCAACCCAGTCTAGCTCTGAGTTGGATCTCTGAAGCTTACCCTACTTTGACAGTAGGTAGTTGGACCAGGTGACCCCTAAAGGTCTCTTCCAACCCAAATTACTCTATGATTCCATACTAATTTAAATGTACAACTGTCACACATAGTGTTATAAGTAACATAAAATATCGATAACAAAATGAGACATAAAGCCTATGAGACATAAAATTAAAATAGGCTTAAAACAGAAACTACAGCATACACAGAATTTCCATTCTCTATAATCGATGTCAGTACAACACACTGGAGGAAAACCTGTGTATCAGACCTCAGCACACAAGATGCTTCTCCATGTCTTCTCCCCAACCCCATCTCAGCAGGGTGCACTTGTCGTATATGCTACACAGAGCCAATGTACACATGACATGTTTGCAAAGCCCCCCTCCTTATGCCTGAGAAGGTATGGTCTTACACAAATAGTATTATGCAATTTCACATTAAGTTACTCTCCAGGGTTGGGGTTGACCATCTTCCAGATCTGTATAAGACAATTTCACTTGTTTGATTCAATATTCAATACAAACAACACTCTGCTTTAGCTTTGTGAAACAACCTTATCCAGGTGTGACTAAGTTCAGTTCATAGGTCAACAAACTTGAGTCTACCCTCTCAGAGCACAACAGGGCACAAACTTTTGATGAGACCCATCAAGAAATCTTCTTTTTAAGTTTTTACTTTGATTTATTTCTTTGGGCCAAACAGAATAAAATGAGCAATGCACTTTGAGCAACCTTGAGCTAGAAGGGTTGAAATAATTTCCGGAACTCTCAGGGTGCAAATGAAGCACCACCCTGCCAGCAAGCTCTTTTTCTCTAAACCAAGACAAAATTGGATTACAAGCTTCCCTACACAATGAGACAAAGGCGTAAAGGTGTATCACTGAAAAGGTGATGCAAGATATGCAGTACTATGCAAATAAAAGTCTATGTTGTATAATTATATTGGTACAGCTACTGGCTATCATAGAACACCTCCTTACTAGGTAGCCACTGGCATGACAGGCTTAACCACTGGCTCATATGCAGCACACAAAGCAAAAAAAGACCATAAAAGCTAAAACTACTTCTGTTATAATGATTGCCAATATTTTAACGCTAATAGAGATGTGCCTATTCATGCCAAGGGTGAATCTGGCCCAAGGTTTCCTTCAATGGTGAGTCATTTCTATCTATCAATAATTGTTACATGTGGGCAAATATGGATCAAGTTGTTCTCCCAAATGGTTTTAATATGGTAGCAGCTCTTCAGTCTACAGGAAGTACTATGTATTTATTTGGCTCGGAGGCTTTAAATGCTTTCTTTCCAAAGCAAGAGACCCAGGAAATGAGATCTTCTGAAATACAGACAGTGCAGGTTTGATTCTCTCCTCTGGATTAAAAATCTTTCTTCTTCAATGACTACACCCAAATATGCTGTAAGTCACAGGTAGATCCATATAAAAAGAAACATATACAAGCATCAAATAATTTAAGCAAGATTTAGAATATAAATACACCCCTCACACTAACAAAAGGGGAAGGTTTCAAAAGCAGAGTAATCCTTCACCCAATTCCTCTTGAAAGTGAAACAGATTTTTCCAGGCCAACTGTTGCTTCTTCATAAGCCTTCTGATTAGACAGTAATACAGCTGAGAGAGAAACAGACATAATTCAAATTTCTGATAAAGGTATGTCGATAGATAAATCTTAGAGTCACTGCTGGCATAAATGTCCATGATGATTTTGGTCTCAGTAGAACTGTACTCCCCTGCTTAAACTCTGCTTAACTAATTAAGCCAGATTTTGTGTCAGCAGCATAAATCAAAGCACTCCTTGTGATACTAAACCTGAAGACTGGCATAAGAGCGAGCCTTTTCTTCCTCTGGAGAGAACCTTCAACACAGAAAAGAACTATACCCAGTGTGAAAGGAAAAGCTGACTGAACTAAAACGTGTAAGCAACGAGCCCCAGCTAAAAGATCATTTTGAATGACATCATCATGATTTCAATTCAATATCAAGAAGGTAAACATCCTCCAAAACAGAAAGGTTTCCAGAAATGACTTTGCATTGTCAATGTGTACATCTTTCAATCCTGAACGTCTTGCATCAGGCTAAGATGCCTTGGTGGTATCACTCACTCAGAATCAGTGACTACAGACACGTGGATGCATGTGTGGAGTAATCCCATGCTCTCTCATCATATCAGCCTATCACAGAAAGATGGACGTACTCTTAAATGGGCCTGCTGCTAGAGAGACTCACTGATGTTTTCCACTCTGCTTTTTAAGAGCTACTTGTAAGAAGTAGTTTTTTCTCCAAAGAAAACTGAAATTGCAGCCTGATTTAGATGGCTTGTTCATGATTATGTTTCTTAGGGAAAATGGCTTTGTACAGTAAATAATACAGGAGATGAACTGGTAAAGTGTTGGTTTTTAAATTTTCTTTCATCATTTATAGAAAAGTGCACAAGAAATAAACTGTCTTTGAAGGCATCCTTACTTTTACTAAGACATCTGGCGCCTTGCTTTATTATTTTCTGCTATTTGAATTACATCCAGTGAAAAGCGAGATGTTTTGCAGGCAAGTTATTGACTGGGGGTACAGGGCCTTGACTGACGTCAAGGTACTTTAAGATTCTCAGAGGCACCTAACTCTAAATCAATTAGCTCTAAGCAATCTTTTAGCAATCATCACAGGCTTGAAGCACCTGAGAGACTTTGAAATCTTAGATAGAACTTGAGCAGTTTGAAATCTAAATCTTTTTGTCTTTCACTGGCTTTTAGACTCTTGGATGCTTGAAACACTTTTGAAGACCGATCTTACTGATGGGACTGATGCCCTTAAACATTCAAAGGGCAACAGAGCCATTGGGCTCTCAGAAATACATCCTTTATTTTCTCTGTACCACAGTTCCCTACCTGTAAACTGAGGGCAGCAGCAGGTTAAGCCTATCCCCGCAGACTGGGATGACCATACCTACAGTAATGATTATTAGACACAGAGCTTATACAGGGATGATGGGCTTGACCAAGACAAAACATCTCCTGATTCTTCCTGATGCTTTAAGTCCCAGGCAAAAAGCTTTGACCTAACCCTGACAGTGAATGGGCAAGACTGTCTGCTGCAGGTGTCTAACAAACACTGCATCTCACTCCTTCTCCTTGCTTCAAAATTAGTCACAGTCCAGCAGTCCTGCATAGAGCAACAGTCTGCATAGACCCCAGTGAAATTACTAGTGCTACTCTAGTACACAGAGGGTGGTAGATTAGTGTCCTAGACCACACATTATTTAAGCAAGGTAAGGGTGGACTCTAGTCTTCTGCTATTTTCTTTTCTCATCTTCAGCAGGGTTACCTGAGAAGAAAGATCAGATGCAGAACATGAACATCCCTAGTTCAGCTCCTGCAAGGCAGAGAAGTTATGGTGCAGGAGAGGTACAGGGAAAACACAGCCTTTCAGACCAGTAAGAGAAGCTACAGGCAGGGCATTTGCCAAGAAATCTTGTTTTCTTTCCCAATCTCCAGAAGCCTTCCCTGGAAGGGAATGAAGACTGACATGTTCTGTGGAGGGCAATGTGACTTTGAAAGCAGGATGTCAAATCCTCCCCCTTCCTGTTAAATAAAGACATTTTCAGAAGTCAAATTCATGGAGTTTCCAGTGTCCTTTATGTGTTTATCTTGCATGCAGGATGGTCAGGCATATGATACTTACCTCCCTTTATTTCCTCCCACCTAGCTGGCCTGTTGTTCAAGGGAGTGATTAGTTCAGCAAAAGAAAGAAGGGCAGTCCAATCTGTCTGAAGAGAGGTGATGGAAAATGTAGTCTTTGCTGACAAGAGCAGCAGGACAAGGGTCACATATTGGTAGAAGTGATGAAAGGTCCTGCAGGTCTATTCAGTCTGGCCGTTGCTATGAAAGTGAAGAGATTTGCTGTACCTGAAGCAGGGAGAGGACACAAATGCTGTTTTGTTCCATATCAGTTACAGATTCTGGTCACTTGTGTAAGTTAATACTCTCCCAACTTCTTTTGGGCTCATTACAGCTCTTCTCACGTTACAGCCTGGCAGCACAGTTCTGCCTCCCCTTCAACATGGAAAACACACTGCCTTCTGCCCCTAACATAAGCACGTGGTTGTAAAGGACAGATTTTAATCTTTGAATTTGCATCAGTGGTACTATCAGCTCTACTCAGGTAACTCAGGTTTCTTATCTGTGTTAAAGAGAAAGAAGACCATCCTTCAGGAGTGCTCACCCCTTCTGAACAAACACAGTCTCAGCCTCCATTTCTGCTGATGAGAAAGTATCTTAGCACCACTGTTCTCAACAGGGCTTGTGCTGGGTCACCTCCAGCCATGCACTGCAGTGATGGAAGTTTTCTACTGAAAACCATAATAGGTATATTAGGCAAGGAAGAAGAACTTTATTCTCTCTACTCAAATGAAATAAACAGGTTGTAACTGTATAAAACAGGTGAGTTCCTGGTGCAGTTTAACTCTCTTCTGGAATTTTGCTCCTACTGCAATTAGCTAGACTTTGGCTCTTGTTTTCAGGGTCACAGCATCAGAATCATTCCCCAGAGCATTGCTCCGGAAATTAATTCTGTTTCAATAGTGATGATAGTTTTTATGAAAGCTAAGCAACCAACATGCTGAAGTACAGCCCATACTCTGTAATACTGTGAATACCATATTAAGTATATGTTTAATCAGTGGTAATTAAGTGAAGATGGTAAAGACATAAGCTCTGCCTCTATTCAGCTCTTGTGAGGTACTCTGGGGGACTACATCCAGTTTTGAGCCTCCAGTACAAGACAGACAGCCACTACTGTAGGAGTATAGGGAAGGTGAGAGCCTCTGCTTCATTTGTTATCCAGCCAAGAACCCTTTCAATACAAAGGGGATATTAAATAAAGGAGGAAGTAATAAAACAAGAACATGCAGACACACAAACCAGGGGCACAAGAGATAGAGGCACTGGCAAAGATCAAAAGTGTTCAGTCACCTTCTGGGCCATCAAGAAACTCCAGGCACAGCTTTGGAGAAGGCCAGCCTGGGCATTTAACTGATAAGAAGGGGGAAATAAGAGAAACAGAAGGATTCAGGATATTTGAAGTGGGCCTGTGCAAAACCTAAGAAACATCTTGTGGAAGGGGGATCAGGGCAAAACAAAGGGGGAAAAAAATGGACAGAAAGGGGTATAAAAAGGGGCCAGTCACATGTAAACCATCACTGGTCAGTACATTTGTCTGACCAAGCCCTGCAACCAACCACTACAGCCTGTCCTATCTTATTATTAAAGCCTTTCTTAATTCTCTTTCTGTACAATCCCACAGTCTATTCCATGTGTGTGAATGCTGCAAGGACAAGGTGCCAGCAACTGGGGACGCTGACACAAGAGGACACAGGACTAGCAACTGAAGTGAGATGGGGCTGCAGGCATCCTGGGGCTGTAGTGCCAGGTGGTGGGGGGGGGTGTCTCAGCCCAGCAATTGGGACAGGACCGGTATGTCCTGGGCACAGCTGCTGGTTGGACTGAGGTGAGAGAGGGGCTCAGCCCTGGCAGCTGGAGCAGGACAGTGGATCACAGCCTGTGTGTTTGAGCGAGGTTGGACTAGAAGCTTCTAGACATCTCTTCCCACCTAAATCTTTCTATGATTTATCTGATTTACCATTGGACTCAATGAAGCTACATGGCATAAGCCACAGTAGTAACAGTTTTTTGTCTTCAGAGAGGTCAATGAGAATATAGCCTTTGAGCAAGAACAGCCAGCTTGTCATTATGAACTTCATAAAAACTATTCCAGGTAAGTACAGGGTGTGCCTACACTGCCCATTTCATATATCCCTGCTTTCCTTCAGAGTCCTCATCCCCCTTCTTGTACCCCAGTAAGCCCCTCTGCATACGTGAGAGTTCACCCCCAAACTTCACACAGGAGCAGAATCATTTGCTTTGTGAACATGACAAAGAAAATATAGTTCACTCTGGTGCACACCCCTGAGGTTGGACAGGTACCAACTGAAATAAATGCAACTCCCTCACCCTGATATGGTTATAATAATATTCAGTAGAACTTAGATCTTTGGGGCTATTTTTTTCCCCCTCTGAACAATTCCAAGTTTTAGTCACCCAGATTTTGCAGTTTTGTGCTACCTGTAAAGCATTTTCAGTTTAGAAAAAAATCTGGGAATAATAGACATAATTTATTTTAACATTACCTGTAACATTGCTAGAAAAAAAATTGCTTTGAAGTTTACTTCTGCTTTTCATATGCATATACTTAATGATAACAGACCAATAAGCAAAATGAACCAGGTTTCTACATGTAGTATTTTGGAAAGGTAAGTAGGGTGAGATGTTTGTTTTCCAACCTCAAATTGATTTTTTTTTTCCAGATAAAAGCTCAAATATTCTGTTTTGGCAAATTTCCCATCAAAAATTTTATTTTCCTTGACAGTTGCTGAGGCAACTCTAAACAAGTTTAGATGCATAAATACAACTTAAAACATTTTGTAAGGACCATACTTAAGGAGAAAATAGAAGACCTCTTGGGTTAACCCAAGGCAGTAAGTGGGAGATGTTTTCTGTAAGAACTTTTCTCCTCTCAGATGGACTGTAACAAAGTATATATTTTTATACAGAGATATAAATATACACTTGAGTAGCATTTAACAAAACACAACTGATAATATAAAGCAAAGGTAATATCACATTCTAAACTTTTTCTGAGTCCTTGTTACAAGGCAAATAATCTTTCCTGAGCAGTACTATGGCATCAGTGGAAAAGGCACCAAGTTTCTCCTCTGAACACATTACAGCAGAAGTGGTTTGGCTGCAGACACACAGATGGAAACCATCTATTCTTGGGTCTCTCTTGAATGACTAACACAGTTCTGAAGTCCTTCAGGCCTCAAAGAGGTAGCAGTACATAATATTTTACTTCATGCCCTGGTATCTTTGGAGAACAGTTTTACTCAGCATGAGTAAAAGTGGTAGAACACACCCTTAATGAAAGGTATTTCTCTCAGATGCCCATCTAACCCCTCTCAAATTTGTCCCTTTTAGAGTCATATTCTAGCCTGCAAGCAACACAGCCCTTTTCCTACCCAGCATGATTCTGCTGCTGAAGAAGTCTTCTTCAGCTTTACACTAAAGGAATGAACCTGAGTTGAATACCTTTTAGTTTAGAAAAGAAAAATATACATGCACAAATGCATGCTTTATCTAGGCATAACATCCAATATAGTAAAGACTCGATTTCACATGGGAAGCAGGTAAGGAAGCAATACTCAGAAAGGGTTTAAAGACAGAGACTTTAATAGATTCCCCAATTCTCTTTAGTGTTGTGTAATTCTGGCCAGAAACAGGTGGAGAAGTTCCTGAAAACAGGGGTCAGTAAGATGATCCAAGCTTGCAACCACCACCTTGGTACATCCAGCGGCATCTGGATACTAAAAAGCATAGACAGACTATGGAAGGGACCTCTGGAGGTATGCAGTACAATCACCTGCTCCAAATAGGGCCAGATCAAAACCCAGATTAGATTGCTCTGCTTGCCCAGTTGAGTTTTGAATGTCTGCAAGGTTATATATTCTACCACCTTGGGGGACCTCTTTCAATTTGAGTCCACCAGGAGGAGGGACTGATGGGCAGGGTTCATGCAGTATGAGAAACTGTAGAGCAACTTAAGCAACTCTGCCCCTCCAAAGGAGGAAGTGGAAGTACTTTGGGAACTAGCCTCTGCATGGAGGTGGGAACAGACCATGCTTCCGCACTCAGCTCCCATGCCCAGTCTTGTTGGTCATTCACTACATTGAAGGCACAAAATACTCATCATAGGGAACAGGTGTGCTGACTGCTTATATTTCATCCATGTTTTCAGTCTGGATTTTCTAATCACCATCTAACTTTACTCCCTTATTTTGTAATTTTTTCATGAAACAAAGTAAGGCCAACCCCTTTATTTATCTAAATGTTTGTTGCCATGATTTTCTGCACCAAGATCCTGTGGAGATAACAAGAAACCTTCACAGGCAATCGTATACTGATGTCAGCATCAATCAGCAACCACATTAGAAAACAAAACCTCTTCCAATATGTCAATGCAATAAACATTGATCAAATTCCACTCAGGGCAGGCCACAAGGACTTTCTTGTACTCCCTAATAATTTTTACATGACAGCTGCTTAAATCCACAGGAACTGTGCTGCCCTATTTCTAAAGAAAAGAATCAAAGAACTGCGGGTATTCAACTGAATAATCAGGAAAAACAATTCCCTTTCTTCCCAGGGACAAACGCACAGCCATGTAATCTACAAAACAGATAAATCTAATTTCTAGGTTGCTTGAATTTTAACAGTATGGACACAAATCCAGCAGCAAGCAGGCTCAGGCAACAAGTGCTGGTTTGTGATGGAACAATGTCCATGCTTTGCTGCAACTGAAGCTAGATAAGATCTCTCTATTTCAGACTCGTTTCAGACATGGCTGTTTTGGAGAAAAAGAAAAAAAGCTGCTTGATACTGAAAAAGCATACTCCAGAAGCTGCACACCCAATTCTCCTTGCAGGTACAGTAGTGCACGGCAAGAGTCAGTCCACCACAATTTCTAGAGTTACACCAATTTGCAAATGAAGTGAGTGGCATTCCTTTCATAATTTTCTCTTGCTCTATCTGTTAGAAATCCTGCATCCCCTGAATCCTGGGAAGGGAGAAGGTTGAACTTAATGATGGAACAATATTCCATTTTGACCTCAATACAACTGTTTAAATACAAAGTTTATATATTATGAAGGCATGTTTTCCACAGTGATCATAGCTGTGATGAAACAATAAATTTATACTACCTGCAATTATGGTCCATTCCTTTCAGACATTTTTACCAATGGCCAAAGTATCCTGTTGGAATCTCACCTATGTAGCTGCCAATGTCCCTATGGTAAGTCATAACCTTTTTCCAGCTTACTCAATTTTTAATTTTTTTTCTATTTTTTTTTTGTACTGTTTACCAGCATATTGCAGAATTGCACTGCCAGTTTCCTCCAGTGAGATGAGTAACTGTTTCTCCATTATGCCATCAGCATTCCCTGGCATGCACTAGTCTAGGGAGCCTAAGAATTGCACTAGTAGCATGCAAATATTTCTTGCATTAAGAAAAATGAGAGATCAGAAAGCTAAATTCCCTAGAACTATCTCTACAAATTCAGCTCAGCATTTTATATTTCAGAGGTAAATGCTCTAAAATCCAATTTCATCTTCTACAAAGATTTCAATGCAATATTGATATGCATAATGGATTTTCCTAGTATTGCTTCCAGTTCTTATCTTTTCTTCCACTGCACTTGTTCTTTATATGGTTATTGCTTAAAGTGGAGAGACTTTTTCCATATAGTGCCTAACAAATGATGTTTTGATTCCCAAAGGCCTTTTGGTAATACGGTAACACAAACAATAAAGACAAAATTTCCCTGTGGAGCTTTTCAATACAGTATTACCCACCCACCCCAAGAATTTACACCATAACTCATTTTTTCCTAATGCTGGTATCCAGGAGACCGAATACAGTAATGACAGAATTTAAAACAAGAAGATAGATGGATGATGCAGACATTTGTCATGCAGTCCTTCTATGTTTGTTACACGTCCCCATCCTACCTTTCTTCTTCCCAACGTACCTCATTTGGTTTGTCCAGAACCAGGACAGTTTGAAATGTTTCCATTCTGCTGGGAATCAGTAGCATGAATCTTGATTGTTTTTAGAACAAACTATGCTCTGTTCATTTTAAAATAAGGTCTTGTGGGACAGAAGACCTTAAAACCCATGGGCCCATCTCCACTGTATGCAGTCTATGGTAAAATTTGATTTCTTCACCCCACTGTCTCTTCCAGCCTGACTTTAGTAGCATCCCCATTCTATGTTACCGCAGCATTTTTCCTGGGATCTCTCAAAAATTCTTTCCCCACCACCACACACATACTTCTGCAGTACTTCGACATCCACGCTCCTCATGCATTCTCCTTGTATTTCACAGCATCTCCTAGTCACATCAGCATTCCCCAGTGTTCCCTCAGTCAACCTCTTCTGGAGGCAACACAACCCTCATTGCCAGAGACTGAGCTCCTCTCAATCATTCTTGTCATCTCCTTGCCAGAGAAAGAGGAAAAGAGGAGGGAGAGTGTGTGTAAGGACCAAAAGGGAGATGAGCACATTACAGGCTGAAAAAGCCAGTGCTCCCATGTCCAAAACTAACAGTGTCTCTCTAAACATGATTTTTGCTGATTTTTTTGTTGGTGTTTTTTTTTGCAAATATTATGTACATAAAAGAGGTTGATCTTAGTCTCCATCAAGGGGCAGAAGGTCCCATCCAACAAAGCTGTATTGAACTCTCCAACATTTCTAGACTAAACAAGTTCCTCTCAGTTCCTTCTCCAAGACATGAAGTCAGTGCTATTGGACAGGTTGATTACAAGCAAAGGCTTGAGGACAGGGTTTGCTCATCCTTTGATTTTGTCTAGCATTCTGCATTGAAGCATCTCACCTGCTCAGGTCTTGCAGGTGTCACAGGAGGGCAGGCAGCCTAGTGTGACTCACCTTAACTCACCTACCCTCTTCCTAAACTCCTAAGCATTATGAAGAATTGAAAACAAAATCAAATCCCTCACCTTTGCTATTCAGAAATTCAGAATTTTAGATCAGTGAACATGGGAACCACTATAATTTAGCTAACCTGCTCAGTCTTGCTGTTTCTGCTTGTATTATTGTTGGCTAGACCAACAGAGCTAAAACCAATTGTTCTCTCCTCAGTTTCTGTTCAGTTGTTGCTTGGGTCATGAAGACTTACATTGACTTTTGTTTAAACACATCTGTAACTAGCCAAAACACTGGTCAATGAAGAATCAAACTGACTCCAACATTCAAGAGCCACTTCCAATAATACTGCTTGCCTCCTAATTTCTCTCTGGGGAAGTTTATATAATTTGTAGCCCAGCATATACTGGTTTCTTTTGTCACCATAAGCCATTGTAAATCTAAATCTGAATCTCCCAATACACCCCTGACATACTTATCTTGAGAGCATTCATGCTGTCAGTCATTCTCAGTGCATGCTACGTCTTTAAATTTTTTTTTTTTAAACATGTAGTTCAGGAGATCTCTAAAACCTATGATAGCAATATCCTGATAATTATTAGATACATTTAGTTTACAGCAATACTATTGGCTGGACTATAATTGCACTCCTGTGCATTTCCATCTCTACTTTTAGCAATGTTTTTGGATTTTCTTGTCTAAGAAAGAGATTTCACTACTTTGAGTTGGAAATGTAGGCATACACAGCCTGTCAAGAAGAAGGATACATAAAGTATAGCATCACTCCCAAAAGGTCAGCGTCCAAGTGCTGAAGGACCCAAAAATGGGGGGGGGGGGGGCACCTACACATTTTAAAGGATCGGAGAGAACACAGTACATTTTTCTGTTAACGGCAAGCACTTATTCATAGTATTTAGAGCATAAATAGGATTTAAAGTGTAGCCAATAGCTGTTTTAGAAGCACTGCTAAAATCAGTTATGTTCATGGTGTAAAACAGACCAGAGGGAAGACGCTAGTCAGTCTATAGGCAAAATTAACATATTAGGATGCCTACCGTAAACCCTGCTACAGTACTTGTGTGCATGGCCTGACCTTCCAGGGAGCTGGGCATTTGACAGTGCCATTTAAGTTGATAGGACTCTTGTGATTTTCAGGATCAGTATGTAAGAGTGACACTACCAGGGTGCTTAATTCAGAATATTGAGAAATATATGGAGTCCTACAGCTTGCCATTTCCCAGCCCTTGCTTTCACTTCAGAGGGAAGCTTTGATCAAACAAGGATCATAGGGAAAAGGCTGGTGAAATCCCAGATGGAAGAAGGCCAGCACAATTAGACACAATCCCACTTCATAACTCATGATGTTTTCTCTAAGAAAATTAATGCTAATTTGATATACTAGGAAACACAGCTGATGCTTACCAAAAAAAAATCTCTGCTCATAAAGACACAGTGCTACAGATCACAGAAAGACTAAGCTATGCTTAAGTACCAATATCAATGGATAATTGGAGTAGCTGAATTTGCCCCATGACCATAATTTTCTTGAATGGTACACAAGCCAACTAGCTATCATAGGGAAGGTGGATGGATTGACAGAGAGTAGTAGAGAAGGAAATATTTATTTTATTCTTTAAATATAAAAGTGGTATGATTGTTAGTAGTGTATTTTCTTAAGGTTACCCACAGAAAAATTATAAAAAAGTAGAAATCACGTCACCAGCATACAGAAACATACAAACTAGATGGTAAGAACAAAAGGAGTTTGAGCAAAGACCGCATCTCAAAGTGTTTCAAACTTCCCCGAATGCTGTTTTTAAAATTTTTACCTTTTTGGAATGAATCTCACAGCTTCAAAATAAAAACTGCGGATACACAATTCCAGCTGCGGACTATGGAAACCCGATATGCCTAACAGGAGTTTGTAGAAGATCATTTTTGAAGAGGCAGCTTGTGCCCCCTCACTTACAGACCAAATGTTCCACTCCTTCCTCATCTAAATTTGAGATACAGATGAATTCATCTTCCTTACTCCCTGTTGTGTAGAACAGGTTGTTCACTAAGTGGAAAAGCCTTCTGGAGTCTTTATTAAAGAAAAATAAGGGACAGAAGCTCACAATTAATAACAGTCAACTCCTGGAGTGACAATGACTGTGGCTTGTCCTCTAAGTTATTGCTTCCCCCCACCCCCCACAGAGCTCTGAAAATCATGCTTTTTTGTTTGCATGCTCTCCACTTCTTGCAAAGACAGAAAGAAGGAATATTCTACATGCATTTCTCCCACCATGAGAGATGTGAGAAAAGTTGATGTTCATATATTTGCTGTGCAGCAGCATCCAAAGACTTCACTCAGGATCAATATCCACTGGGTTCTCTGTCAGCGCAGATGACTTCACCATCAGTACAATGCTCTTTACATCTTCAGGCCCTGACCCTGCAAAAGCTAGTGTAAATGTCTATAAAGAGTACTCTTGTACTTAAAATATATGCATTAGGATTCTTACGCACTCATCCTAAGACTTCAGAAACCTAAAGAGTGATGCAGAGATGGGGACAATGTAACAGACAGGATTTTAAATCTACCTATATAATATACTGGAAACTTTTTCCAATGATCATAGCAGTATGAAATGCCGCTACCTCCATCCATCTTTCAGGACAGCCTGTCTAGGTTTTGCAGAAGAGAAGGATCTTGAGTAAAATCTTAAGAACAGTGACCCCAACAGCTGGACTAAACCCATGAAGGATGGCATACAAAATTAGTTTCCCTTCATTAAGCTTTTGCTGCATCCCTTCCCCCAAGAAGTCCTGCCTGCATTTCCTCTTCCCATTTAAGGCAGAGATAAAGCATGGGAAAGCAGAGTGGTTTAGTTTTCACTCTCTATATAGGGGTAAGGATGCTGCCAGCATTCAGTAGACCATCCTTAGTAGCAGTAATGGCTGGGACAAGGCAAGCCATTTTCTTTAGAACCCTCTAGGTTTCTGGAATGACCATCTTCTTGCTCCAGTCCACTTTCCACTGACACAACAGTGCCTAGAAGGAGGAATGACTCCCGCTGACTCCTCCAGGTCTGAGCAGGGAAAAGGAAATGCAGAGGAAGCCCTTGACTCTGTTCCTCAGATACAACAGTGCAACTCCCAGCCAACCACCAGCACCTCTCCTCCTCACACTTGTACACCACCTCTGTGCATCTGGGGGGACAGCAGCATTTCCCACTCGCTAAAAGTGCCCCTTTTATTTATTCCATAACACAGCACCCTCCTTTTTCCTAAGGCAGAGAGAAAAGTAACAAGCCACTCACCCAGCTTCTCATCAGTTACTGACATACCTTGAACAGTGTGAGGCAAGAGGATAAACGTTAGCTTATTTTCACCAGTGCCATAAGAAAGGAAAACCCTGAAAAGCCCACCAGGAAAAAAGATCCCACTGAATCAAGCATGTGGGGAGTACTAAGCCACAGAGCCTGGCAATATCAAAGAAATACTGGTTTTCTATAGGGGCATTGAAAAGAATGGGGAAGTGGGTGCCTGCATTCATGTATTGTATATGCTTCGGTAGACAGGGACTGACTGTACATAAATCTATTTGCTGGGAACTGATTTTACATAACCAGAAACTCCAGCAAGTTTTGTTTGTCATGTACAGGAGTTTCTCTCTGGTGGTCAGATCACATCTAGCACTCATACAACTTGCAGACCTGCTTGGATTAGTTTTTGATCAGCATAAAGAACTTCAGATTAACCTTTCTGGCTATGATGGTGCATATGGACTACACTTACTCGAACACATTTTTTTAAGGATATACCAATCCTTCACTACAAGATTAGCATAAGCAATTATTCTATGCCTTCATTCATCTACAGTAATGCCATCTCATACATAATTTGGTGATTACCAGGCTTCATGCTCCAAATGGCAGGAGAAAGACTAGACCTAAGATGGTTAGAAAGCCAAATTGCTCATTCATAGCCACCATAACAACCCCTCCCATCAGACAGTGCTCAAACATACAAAACCTCCATTGTGTACATAAGCTAGCCCACATGTGTACACTTAGACATATATTCCCTCTCATATAGAGTGGCACACATATGTTCTGCTCCTGTGGGTGCTTGTTATTACTAAATTTCAGTCCACATTAGTGGACTTCCCTCCCACCCCCCTATATTTGACAAAAATACTCATTTGACTCATTTTTTAAAGTGCTCTCTTCCACCTCAATCTGGTGTATTTTTTATAAAGCATACAGTTCAGCCTTCCCTCTATTTCTTGGTGGACTCATTTCCAACAGATTCTCTGGAAGGTCAGAGAACAGCATTGTCTTACCCCTCCCTTCTGTTATCCCCATTTGAGTCCACAGTGCTTTCTTCCACATTTTCTTTTCATCCTTTCTCTTGTGGCACTTGTGCTTGACTAGAAGCCAATGTTTACCACTAAAGCACTCTCCTGAATCATGCAAAATGTGAGATCTAATATTAACACAATTTGTGACAAGAAAATTAAAGAACAGAGAAAGCTCTACTAAGTTACCCTCTCCATCTCACCACCCACTCCCTCTCAGGTCCTTCTGTGGTCCCAGTTAAAGTAGTAACTGAGCATTTCAGTATCTATCAGTCATTGGATCTGTCCTTACAAGACTCCGTGTAGCAATGTATTCATATATCTGTTTAAGTTAGCACCATGAACCATTAAGTATGAGCCAAAAAGGACTCTGATGTTTACAGCGAGACTGGAAAAAAAGATGCTTCTGAAATACCACTCCATCATTCCATCACAGGCTTTTCAAATTCTATAGATGTTTTCAAATATTGTGCTCTACAGTTTCCCAGGAACTGAACAGGTAATCTGGGCCTGCTCAGAGGCACTGCAGTCTTTATAAGGCTGAAAATCTGCATCAAACCCATATCTAATCTCTAACAGTTTTAGAAACTAGGGGTAAGATTTAACCTGGTTATCTGTAGGAATTTACAGAATCACTAAAACATCTCAGCTAGTCATCTGAACTCTCATTATAGTCACCAGAGTCAAACAGGTATTTCCACAACATGATCCACTTATTGTAAAGTCAACGTTTAAGGTTGTCAATGAATCACACCCAGCAATTCCTTTTCCTCTCAACTGACTGTAAAGGGAACTTAGAGTGAGCCAAGTGCAGTGCTCAGATGTCTAGAAAGGAGATCTTCCCCTCCCTTCCACTGCAAGTGTTTCTCCACTCAGATGTGCTAATGTGCAAGAGAGTCAAAGGTACAGTTTGCATGGATGCCAGAGAATTCAGTGTGAAGACAAAATAGATGGCATTTAGCACATTTAATTCCCATACCTGAAGATACCTGGATGAGAAGCTGAGCAAGATGATGTAGCTTTGTAGTTGGTCCTGCTTTGCAGAAGAGACTTTTAGAGATCTCCAGTAGTACCTTCCAACCAAGATTTCTCTGCAGTTCTATGAAACTGATACAAGGTCAGAGACTTGTAAGATTGGAATGTGCAAAGAGTGTTACAGAAGTGATGTCAAGATGATGAGAATGTACCACCAGTCATCCTGTGCAAGTGCCATAGCCTGCCAGCTACCTACCAAACAATAGAAAAGATCAATATTTAGTAATATTAATAGATCTAATAGTTCATTACTAATTTGGAGTCTGGCCCCATTATCATTCATTATAATGAACAGATGGCATTCACAGGGCACACAAAACTGGAAACCCCAAAACCCAAGTAGGACAATGGAGTGATACAAAAGGACCTTCAGAGACTAAATTAGAGGTATGAAATATAAGCAAGATTAATGCTTTTTCTGTCATTTGTTCTCCCAACAACAGACTGCTACCCTGGCCAACTCAGATCCTCAAGTATTGTTTATTAGCTACATGCTATATACAATTAACTTCCTACCCACATTGCAGCTCTGATTGTTTCTGTAGCTCTGACTTTTTTTTTGGCAGCCTTCAAGAAGCCAGAATGCAGTGAATGTCACCAAATGCCTCAGATTATTTTAACAAGCATACAGCTGGATTCCATTATATTTAAGACTTAAAAAAGTAGATATGCAGTGGGAAGAAGAGAACTAGATAGCAACACTACTGAAGAATGGCACTGAAAGCCAAAAGAGAAACACATGGAACAAACAGTTTGATGATACTACCAAAAAATCCTAAACCAGATTGTATAGGAGCATATCATAGTCTAATCAGTTCTGAAAATTGAAAACACCAGAAAGATACTTAAGCTATATCCACCACTATCTACATCTTGCACCATTAGACAGTCAGGAAGACTATCAAGTGATGAAGAATGAAAACAATCACCAGCTCCAGGCATTTGGGATTCTTATAGGACAGACACAGGATGGAGAATTAGAATGAGGGACTACAACTAAAACTGATGGACTTAAGTACAAAAAGAAAGTGACCCAAGTGTCGGAAATGTCCTAACCTGGAAAATAACCTCTCCAAAGGAGAAAGGCTAGAAGCAGCACCACATCAGCTATTTAAAAAGTCTGAGGAATACCCTGGAAAGAATTATCCCACATTGGCTGGGAGATGGACTCCCTGGAGTAATCAGGTCTTTCCAATCCCAAGCTAATAAAATGCTATAATTCAGCATGTTTCCCTTAGGTATATCTATATGAGCTATTAAAAAGCAGCATGTGGGAAGCCATAAGGCAGGACATTCAATTCTCAGCCCCAACTGGGCTAAGCAGAAAT
This sequence comes from Calonectris borealis, assembly GCF_964195595.1. Classification (NCBI taxonomy): domain Eukaryota; kingdom Metazoa; phylum Chordata; class Aves; order Procellariiformes; family Procellariidae; genus Calonectris; species Calonectris borealis. Next base: position 83,139,010 of record NC_134312.1, read on the forward strand.
CCCTTGGGTGTAACTAGTTGCAGTAAATCAAACAGCAAGACACACAGAAAATGAGGAAATGCAGATCCTCTGAAGCTGTTCTAGTACTTCCCTCCCACCCCACCCCGCTACTATTAAGGGAATTTGCAGGATGGCCTGAACCATCCTACAAAGTTTTACAAGCTTCAAAAGCAAGCGGCAGGGAGAACAAACATAAGCTGATGGCCATCTCTCACCAGCTCATTGACTGAGACTGATGTGAGGAGGAATGACACTATACTCTTCCAACGCTGCTCTCCAGGGGTACCTGCAGATCCCCCAAGCCTTTCAGCCAAGGCCTCCACAGTGGCACACTGAGCCCGGCTTCTCCCTTACATGGGGCCAGATCCCACAGCATTTCCCATTTGCTAAAGACCTACAGCCAACAGTAACTAGAGAGCCCAAGCCTAAAGTAAAAAGCTGCAGCCAGTTCTTCACAAACCCTTTGGTTCACCTGGAGGCAGGTACTGGTGCTTATCTGATATAAAAAGCAGTCTACAAACTAGTCTTTTCTTAAAAGAAAAGAGAGATTTAAAGAGGTGTCTAATACAGGGATATAGGTCATGCTGTTACTTATAAGATGGTGACTCCTGTCAATACTTCCACTATGTTCCTGAACTTTATCTTCCATTAGTGACAACAACAGACTGAGTGGTATACAAGAGTCCTTTCAGGCTTCTGTCTGTAGAGCTGTACAGAACAATTATGAGGAAATTCAAGAGTTAAATACCAAAACAGTCACCCTCAGTAGAAGCTTTTTCCAGATTGGACCCTCTCTCAATACGCTGAGAAGAAACTCATTGGATTATTCTCACTATTAATCACAGAGTGGCTGAAGTTGGTAGGGACCTCTGGAGGTCATCTGGTCCAACCCTGCCGCTCAACTGGGGCCATGTGTACAGCTGGTTGCCGAGGACCATGTCCAGACAGCTTTTGAATATCTCCAAGGATGGAGACTCCACAATGTCTCTGGGCAACCTGTGCCAGTGCTCAATCACCCTCACAGTGAAAACAAGTGTTTCCTGATGTTCAGGGGTAACTTTGTGTTTCAGTTTGTGCCCAATGCGTCTGGTCCTGTCACTGGGCACCACCGAAAAGAGCCTGGCTCCATCTTCTTTACCCCCTCCCATCAGATAGTTTTTGATAAGATCCCCAAGAGCTCTCTTCTCAAGAGTCCCAGCTCTCTCAGCTTTTCCTCACAGGAGAGATGCTCCAGTCCCTTCATGATCTTCATGGCCTTTCATTGGACTCTATCCAGCATGTCCATGTCTTTCTTGTACTGGGTACCCAGAACTGGAGACAATATTCCAGGGGTGGCCTCACCAGTGCTGAACAAAGGGGAAGGATCACCTCCCTTGACCTGCTGGCAATGCTCCTTCTAATGCAGCTCAGGATACTTTTAGCCTTCTTTGCTACAGGAGTACACTGCTCATGTTTAGCCTGGTGTCTGCCAAGCTGCTCTCCAGCCAGTCAGTCCCCACCATATACTGGTGGTGCATGGGGTTGTTCCTCCCCAGGTACAGGACTTTGCACTTCTCCTTACTGAATTTCATGAGGTTCCTGTCAGCCCATTTTTCCAGCCTGTCAAGGTCACTGTGGATGGCCGCACAACCCCCTAGTATGACAGCCACTCCTCGTAGTTTTGTATCACCTGCAAGCTTGCTGTGCGTACATTCTGCCCCATCATCCAGATCATTAATGAAGATGTTGAACAGGCTTGGACCCAGTTACTGCTAGTTACTGACCTCCAACTAGACTTCATGCCACCGATCACCACCCTCTGGACCCAGCCATTCAGCCAGTTCTCAGTCCATCTCACTGTCTACTTATCTAACCCATACTCCATCAGCTTTGCTGTGAGGATCTATGTGAGACAGTATCTAAAGCCTTACTGAAGTCTAGGTAGACAATATCCACTGCTCTCCCCTCATCTACCAACCCAGTCATTTCATCACAGAAGGTTGTCAGGGTTGGTCAAGCATGACATCCCCTTGGTGAATCCATGCAGACTACTCCTGATCACCTTCCTATTCTTCCTGCACCTGGAAATAGTTTCCAGTTCCATCACTTCTCCACAGATCAAGGTGAGTGTGACCAGCGTGTATTTCCCCGGGTCCTCCTTCTTGCCTGCTAATTTTCCAGAAAAGAAAGCTGACAAGTGTCTGGCACCTACACTGTGTTCCAAAGGGGGGAATGGTAGATTTAGCCATATAGAGAGCCAGCACAGCTCTCAACAACATTACATTGCTAATTTGAGGACTTCAATGCCATGTAAATAATGTACAGACTTCAGGTTGAACTTCCCCAAAAGTGAATACTTTTCCCTTTACAGGAACAAAAATCTATGACATAAAAGCATATAGCAGACCTCAAGAAAAAGGAACTGCTGATTAGGTCATAGTATGAAAGGCCAACATACAAACAGAAAAGTATATAGAAAGTTAAATAATTAAGAAAAGGTACCTTTCATTTAAGAATTATGCCTTTTTTGAAAGCAGCTGATCTGGAGTTCGAAATAAAATCAGACTTCCCACTGACTGCTTCCCTCCCCCATTACTTGATTAATTTTCCTCAGAGCATTTGGACATAACTGAACTCCAATTGATTCAGCTACCAAACAAACACGTCACGTTGTCCTTAGGCATCTTGTAATAATATTTAAGTTGAAGTTAAAGTCTATTCAGTGTAAGGATAATTAATAATTTTTTATTAACATTCCTTTGGCTGAACTACTTGGGGTCAGCTAAAAAAAGTTTTCTTCAGTAAGAAGAGTTTCTGGAAGAAACAAGTGTTCTAAGAGAGTCCTTTTTCTTTCAAGCCTATCAGTTTAGGAGGCAAACCCAGTGCAAAAAAAAGAAAAATAAATGATCAGTTGGATGTTTTAATTGCTGTTATTAACAAACAAGAATTACAATATGTGACAGTTGGCTTTTTTTTTTTACTTATAACTCCAGACCAAAAATACGCTTTAAATATTTTTCTCAGGTACCTAAATTAGCAGATTCTATCAGTAACTTAACAGTTTAAATAGATGCATTTTTTCAATCCATTTGGAAATGTGCACACAATCAGTTGCTGCTAGGAAAATATTTATTATTTGCAAGGTGCAGCTATAAACAATTGCACAGCTATTTCTGCAGCATTATTGATTACCAACAAAGATGACAGCTTCATGCATCAAGAAGAGTGAAGTGCTGCCCTGTTTTCTGTTTGCACCAGAAGAATACCACTCAGCATTATCTAACTAGGATCATTATCTGACTGGCAGTAAGAAAGCTAGATAAATCATTTTTGTTCCAAAGCTCATTAAAACATGCTTGGAAGGACCTAATGCAATGCCCTTTCACATCAGTGGAAAACCTTACTTCTTCATTGAAAAACCTTCATCAACATCAAGTTTTATCTTCCACATAACTCACTGAAAATTAGTCTGCATAGCATAATTATTCCCTTACTGGGAAGCATTTAAACCCTAAAGTTTCAGTCACCACTTCAGGAGAGAAATTACTCTTAAAACCAGTAGTCAGGACTTGCGTAAAAGTTCAATTATCTCTGAGGGGCTAATACTACTCCTGGGATTCAGCAGGTTCGCACTTACTTATGCACAGAAAGGTTATGCTGCCATCAACAGAAAATAAAACAGCAGCCTACCCACTTAAACAGATCCTTACAGCTGCCACTGCACAGAAAGGATGCAGCGAAGGCATAAGTAAAATAAAAATGGCTTGTGTGATGCATTCACATTAACTGCAAAACCAACCTTTCCCAAGAAAGCCCTGATTAAGTACTGGAGACAAGCCAGATAATAAATGAAGCATTTCTATGAAAATTTCAGTTACTGATTCATTTCTATTGGCTGCAAAGTTGTTTGTTTAAAGATGTTTCATTCCCACCACACATTTAAAGTAAACAAGTACACAAAAAGCTTTAGGACTTCTTCAACCTTTCCCCTCCTCCTTCTGCCCCCAGTTCTTAAGGTTCTCTCAGCAGCTTGCAAATGGACTGTCTTTCTGTACATCCTTTTACCACTGTATGTACACACCAATTCCCTTCTTCCAGCAGAAATGCACATAAGCACGAGCCGTGCATGCTGGTTCAGCACTGAAAGCAGAGGGAAACGGCGACTTGGACTGCCTGGCCTCAGCATTTCAGATGGGGTTGATCTTACTGGCTGATGTCTATATCTGCTACATCAATTAATTTATCATGGGGATTTTGTTTGCTTGCTTTTGAGCAAAAAAGAATGAAAGCATTTGCTGGGGGAAGAAAAACCACTATGTACAGTCTCCAGAAATGGTCCATTTTCAGCCAATTCAATTTAATTTATAATTCATCTTAATTTATGATACAAGGAGTCTGTAATAAGCAAGTGGATATTAGTGACAAAGTAAAATGACCACAATGAATCACTTAATACATCTGCATGTGAAGTGGGGAAAAGCATTCTTTGACAGTTACTACAGTTCTGTTAAAGCAATGCAAGCTGCTCAAGGTAAGCCTATGCCACAGAATTGAGTAGAGCACCAGAGTACCTAAAGCGAGCTCCAGCCCCACACCAGCCCATGCACACTCTGCCCCACACCTCCCAGCAGAGGTTGCAGCTGGGACCTCACATCAGCAGTACAACAGCTGAGGATCTGCCTGGGTGAGCAACTCCTGCCTCTCAGCTGCCATGCTGGTGGCCCTTTCCCATCCTGGGGACAGCACAGCCTCCCTATGCACAGGAGGACTTGCGCTAGGTTTCTTTGCTCTGCCATGCCCGCAGTGCCTCAGTGGGGATATTTTCAAGGCAAGATCTCAGTCACCTTTAGCCCATGTGAGACTGTACTGCCACTTGAAGGAATGGTCCTCACTTTTTGCCCTGCCCATAGCTTTGGGTATCCTATTCTTCCCCCACTCCCCCATTTTGCACCAGCACCACTAACCTTCTAGATACACAGTGATCAGACCAGCAGACTGATCAAGCTGAAAGCCAGTTTTCAGCCAAGCTCGGGGAGCTGACTGAGTCACAGCACAGCTTCAAGAACACCCAAGTAGATATGGGCTTGTTGGGAACATTAGCTGAGCGCAGGCAGAAAAGCTGCTCCTTTTGGCAGCAGATTGTAATTCAGTCAGGATAAGCTGACTGTGAAGCCACATTCTCAGTCAAACACTTCTTTTAACTCAGCTCCAACAGCTGTAGCCACAGAGCAATATACAGTTAGCCAGTAGGTTGCAAAGCTCCCTGGACTAAGAACCACATTTTCACATGTCTTTGTGCTACTCCCAGAACCAAAAGGCATCCCAGCTCAAGCGACATTCTTGAGCCATCCCATTTTTAAACATTAAATTATTATAATCACCATCCTAGATCCATGCTGATCATGCCATGTCAGACTCCAACTCTTTCTTCTGAGCAGAAAACAGGCATATGTTTCACAAGCATGTTTCACTCCTAAGCATACCCTGTCCCCAGGTCCAAGAACCAAGATCTCGGTTCTTTTCCCTCTGAACCCTATTAGGGCTTTCTGCAATCTGCTATCTCTGTGACAGATGCTTGTATAACTGACAGATCAAACTAAATAAGATATCAGCACCCCCATATGCTCCAACCACTCCAAGTTTAGTACTCCTATTGTATGCAAGGCCTAAAGACAGTAAGATGAAACAAAAACATCTTTCATGTTGAAGTATTCTTCAGATTGATGATGCCTCAGCACAAGGCCTCTAAAGCTTAAGAGGGGAGGCAGGGGATGACACCTCCCGAGAGTGTCATTAGGAAATTAAAAGCATCATTTCCAACTCTGTAGCAATCCCCAAATGAGGATACTGCACTCTGACAAGCAATGCAGTTGAGCTTAACTGTGTTTACCACCACGGGTACAAAACCCGCATGCTATGGAAGCTCACTGTCAGAGAGCAGCACACTGTAGACAAGACCAGCTCAGCTTGGGAGGGGACTGTCATATTTTCTAGGCCTGTAGGCCAGAAGCAGATGTTCCTCATCTTGCTCAACAGAGCAAAGCTGGCCTCTTTTCCAGTGCTTCGGGGACAAACACGGGTAGAAAAACTGTTTTCTTCTCCTCCCCCAGAGCCGCAAGGCTCATATGTCCTAACCGACAGTGAAATCAGGGAAAAGAAACCCTTTGCAGACTGAAGAACACCCAGCACCCACAAAAACTATTGTTTCTGTAGAGCTTTTCACCTTGAAGTAACTCAGAGTGCTTTACGTACTGCAAGTAGCCGTCATTTCACCCACCACAGAAACCCAGCTACCCATCTGGTGAGAGGTGGCAGCTGCTTAAGTAGGCTATCAGGTGAAAAAAATACTTTCAGCATGGAAGTGGAACATACCATTGAGAAATAGTATCATGGGGGAAGGGAGAGCCACATTTAATTAGGGGAAATATAAATACCCACACAGGACTTCAGCCAGCTACTCTGACTCGAGAAGCCTGTTAACCACAAGGAGCCAAACCCTTCATTTTTGTCTCATATAAAAACCATTGACAATGCAAATACCACACTGTCTTCTGGTACCATTGCAATGCACAGATGCAGTACTGCATCGGATGAGCCAGAGCTACCGATACCATTTTCGAGGTTTGACTTAGGAGTCCCCTGTTCAGGTACTGTCTGTTTTACAGTATGACTTGTTTTGTGAATTAAAATGCAACCTAAAGATCTCACACTGGTTTTGCAGTCCTGCTTACTACAAACAAAACTGACTAGCCCCTTCTGACTCCGCACTTAAGTTCCACTGAAGACAATGACTAAGCTTTGGGTGACTTCAGCTTTAGAGTACATCCCAAAGGGTTGAATACCTATCTATCATCTCCAACAACAGAGAGTTGGCTAAAAAGCTAGATGCTATGCACCATCAATCAGAAAACCCTCCCTTGCCTGCCTGTTCCTTAAACTGTAAAGCACAACCACACCAACTGAAACAGGGAGTACATTGTGCCTCTAAACTAAAGAATTATGTCTCTTATTTTATTACAGCTTTCCCCCTTCTGCATTTCGATGTAAGTTAAAAAGCATGAAGACATCGATACCCCATTTCTATAAGTACTCCTATGCTCAAAACAGATCATTGGTCTCAAGCACCAAGAGCAAGGGCTGCACAAGCATAGAGAGCAAGCTAGGAGGCAAGAGCAACTGAAACACAAGCATTGCCCTCACCAACCAGGGCACAGTGCCGCAGCACCCAAGTCGAGCCACCATAGTCACAGTGACCAGTTCCATTGACAGTCCCATAAAAGATGAGGTAGAAAGTCAGATCTAAAGTCAGTCCATGGAGACCAGTCAGAAACAGCAGGAGATGGACCCAGAGACAGGACTAGATAGAAGACTATAACATATGCATGAAGAACGCATAAAGAAGATTACACCCGAGAGAGGGCCAAAGAGAAAATAGAAAACAAGCTACCTAATATCTAGTTTTGAGACTCATCTCGGGGAGAGAGCTAGAGACAAAGCTATCTACAGCATACATCCAAAATCCATCTAAGAAAGCCACTCAGTAAGCCAGGAGAACAAAAGACAAGACTAGGTACAAGCATACATACCACACAAGTCAGACTGAGCCTACATGACCCCCAGCCAGAGCTTAAATGGAGCTCCTGGGGCAATAGGTGTCAGCTGTGCTGTGGAAGTCTCAGGTGAAGCTGATCAGGGTAATTAAGTCCTATTAGTGTCCTCAGGATCATGACACCAAGCACAGAAGGTAGCTGGAAATTGTAAACAAAGAGACTGAGAAAGGGTGGGCAAAATTCCTGTCTCATGTTCAATACATCAAAACCTTTAGATAGCTGATAGCCATAGGATACAAACCCCACACCTCAGAGAGTCAACACAGAGAGAGACAGAAGCTTCCAGAGAGCTTAAGACAGGAATGGCAAATGCATGGAGGAAAAAGCTGATCAGGATATAGAGCAGGAACCAACAGTGACTTGATAATAGTGGTCTCACGGGCATCTGCTTGTCTGCTATCTCCCCAAGTCATTCAAACTACTTAACAGTTCCCAACTTGAAACAGCCCTGACGTTGCTTATACGACCTTTCTCCAGCATTGGAGCCTCACTCAGACATCTTGAAAGCTATCTGTACTTCAAAAAATCAGCAGCTGGCCACTGTGGGTGGTGGAACGTAACCCTAGTATTAGCAACATCAAACATTATCAAAGAATTTGGGTCCCAGAAATGACTAGGAAAAGAACATAAGAATGGGTCATCAAAAGACAACTGTTATGAGAGGTGGCCATAGTTTCAACAAGTATGATATGAGAAGTATGCTTATGCTCCATTTAGGAGGGGAGGAAGAGGACAACTGAGTCCTCTGACCACAAGGTCAGTGCTGCAGAGAGTATCTAAGAGATGTGCTGAGATAAATCATCACTGAAGAAGCTGTTACTACAAGGTGGCATAGTCAGAACAAAGGTGAAAGGGACTTCTACAGTTCAGTCCCTACAGTTCTACAGAAAGGGAGGTCTACAGTTCAGTCCAAAGTAGGGCTATCTTAAAAGCTAGATCAGGTTGCTCAGGGCCCTCAGATCTCCTATTTTGCCAACTCCCACTGACATGACTTCCCAGTCAGGAAAGAAAGAGGATAGGGTTAGATATTCCAAATTGCCACCCTTTTTTGGGTGCTTCAGTGTTAATCACCTAGCTTGAGACACAGAGAGTAGGACTTTCATGCCTGTTCAACAGCAAAGGGAGAAGATCAGGGTGAGAAGATCGTTAAAAACTCTGTCCGTTAATACTATCAGAATAAACATAGTAGCAAAAACCATTGACCTCACTTTGGACATTTTCACAAAAGTACTTATTTTTAGCCAATTAAAACCCACAGAATGCCTTTTAAAAAAGAAGATGAAGATTTTTCCTTTTCCAGACAAGCTATCCTGCAGCAATATCTGCTCTTCTCTAACTGTTCAAACTGAATAATAAATATTTGCTAGCCTAAGGAAGTGTTGAAAATCGCCACTGTCAAACTGCATACTGCTATAACTCCACTGAAGGATTTCATCTCAGTGCAATCTCCTTCTGAAAGCACAAACTTTTTAGCAGGCAAAACAAGCTGTGAACATACTGTCAAGAAAACTTTTCAAAAGGCGTTCTTCAGAGCAGTTACAGAACACTGACGCAAATACTTGCAACAGCCTCACAGAAAGTCATGCACAACTTTTGTGCCAATATTTTTTTCCACTGGAAAATGCAGGTATTTGATCTGTTTCAGTAGCTTTACTGATGCATGTGTAAAACACAAATTCAGTTAAACGAGTGTTCAGCTGTCACTGGCATGAATAATTTTTAAATGATCCAGGCCCTTTCCTTCCCCATGAATTTTGTTTTATGTAAAACTTTTTTCCCCCCCCTGCTTTGGGAAGCAAAACAGTGAGTCCAAGAAAATCTAGTTCTCACCCAGATCAACATTTCAATAACTTCTACAGCATTTGGTCAGTAGGCACTTCTTATTATATATAGGTGTGAATTCAGGATTCAAACTTGCATGACCATTGCCTGAGCTTCCCCAGGGGTGAGACTGGAGTCAGGCACCTGGAACAGGTCAGGAAGAACACAGTGAGTTAGTTCTTTGCAGACTTTGCATGTAATGCAACAGCAATTGATACATTGTGGATTTTTAAATATCCAATTAAGACTCGGGACTGAACAGTGATTGCAGCAGGGCCCTATGGGGACCATACACATAAATGAGATAAATGAGTTTGTGTTCCCATGGTAATGTTCTAAACAAATCATTACAGTATGTCTATCAAATACTTCCAAGGACATTTGCAAATGATCATGGGGAGAAATCTTTTGGCTCAAGGAATGGATACAGCATCGTCTCCTTTCTACATTCTTGTAATGCCTCCATGGTATCTGGGCATCCTCCCACTGTAAATTCAGAGATGTGACTGCTGTCTGCAACCTCTTTCCCAGAATGACCATAGGCGAGCAGAAGTCATCTCCTTTTCCCCAAAGGAGTCTGGGTGGGAAAGCACAAATGTAAGACTGATCAAGCCCATGCATTGAAGGGCACGATTCAGAGACACTTACCGACAGAGATGAAATGGGATGGCAAAAAAGGAAAGCACAGCCATTGGGACCATGACAGACCCATGCTGAACTGCTCCAGTTAAATGATTGCCTGAACTACGGCCACTATGCTTAGCCCTTTCCACACAAGGGAGAAACAGTGATTCCACAGGCAGCAAGAAGCATTTAAGCCCTTGTCCTGGTTCTGGCTGGGACAGAGTTAACTTTGAGGACAAGGTGAGGCTGGGATGAAAGGCTTTTAGCCGTTCTGTGGTCCCAGCACAGCACTGGCAGCCATGGATGGGCTACACTGGTGCTGTGGCCCCTCTCTAGTGGGAAAGCGAGGACATGTCACCTCCTCAGCTTGTGTCGTCTCTGGATACCCTGGTGCATTCAAACTGGGTTTTCAAGAACCATGCTCTCTTCCCAAAGACAAATGTCTCCCTATAATTTTAGTTCTACCTGCTTGCTCCTCTTTCTCAGCTCAGCTATAGTAAGAACTCCCACCAGAGCAGAGGTGACCGCTGTTCCCCATACACACAAACATAGCAGCAATAAAACACCTGGTACCAGACCACAATCATTTCACCCAGCTCAGGAACACCAACTGCACATGCTGGAATAAAACACCGAAGTTAGAAGAAAGTGGCATCTTCTCCCCAGTGTATGAATATGGCAGAAAGCATTGACATCTCTGTTCTATATCATAAAAAACCTCTCTTCCTTCAGTGCTGCTACAGTCCCTGGGCTGAAGTAGTTTGCACAAACTAAGCCACAGCCCCTCTGCACCAGAAGAGACTGGATGATGCATAGCACTGAAGCGCTCAGCATTCACCTGTCCCTTCAACCCTAGCATTTCCCACAGTGTAATCTTTCTGCTGCAAATCATCTGCAGAGGCTGCTTCGTTACCGGCATGCAATGGATAGGCAAGGTGATTTCTGAGCTGCAGGCTGCAGCTCCACTAGTCTCAGAAGGATCTGTGTTGTCTTGCTCTCCCCTATCTCTTTTTATGCACGTAGCATCTAGTCTCAACACAAAAGTATTAGTTGGAAGTGACCCTGTACTGGGTTTTGGCTGGGATGGAGTTAATTTTCTTCAAAGTAGCTTGTATAGGGCTATGTTTTGGATTTGTGATGAAAACTGTTGGTAACACAGGGATGTTTTCGTTATTGCTGAGCAGTGCTTACATGGCATTAAGGATTCTCACACCACCCCACTGAGGGGGAGTGAATGAGTGACTGTGTGGGGCTTAGTTGCCGGCTGGGGCCAAACTACGACAAGAGGTCATCTAGGATCAACCTCCTGCTTAGAGCAAGATTATTATCAATGCTAGATCAGGCTAGCTGCAGCTTCATCTAGCCAAATCTTGGAAATTTCAAAGGTTGGAGTTCCCAACACCTCTCCAGGTGACTCATTCCATTGCTAAACTACCCACCTGGTGACTTTTTTCCCTAATGTCCAATCTGACTCTCAGTAATATCACTGGAGACCTCCCACATGGATTTTTCTCTACCTCAATATCATTCCTCTTTCAGATAGCTCCCATCCTTATCCATCAAATTCTCACACTGATACACACCACTTTGCCCTTATATTTTCAAAAGTTTATATAGGACATACAGCTGTAAAGCTCCTGTTAAATATGACCTAATTTGGTTCCAAGTTTAGTATTACCAGAAGGACAGTTTCAGGGATGGGAATTTCACAGGTTTGTGCAGTCATGTTTTTAAGAAATAGTATTCAGGTGCAACATTTTCAGTGAGGCACTGAAGAACAGGATGTTTCTGAAGGTGGTTCCAGGGGACTGCTGTTTTCCAGTGTTTCTAGGGTCTCAAAAATTACCAAGGCCCATTTGGCTGTCTTACACCAACACAAATTCGTGATTCTGTTTCAGTCAGCCTGCACCACAGAATGCCCACGGAGACTGCCAGGCACCTTCCAGAACCTCAAGTGTTATTTTAAGAGCATCACAGAGAGACCATGCAAAAGGTCAGGAGATCTGAGTACCAGGAGCATAAACTGCAATATCAGACCTTCCAAACATGAAAGAAGCAAGCCAGGCAAGTCCTGCCTCTACATTCTCAATGGAAGATAATAATCAAAGGAAACCTGCAAACTGTGAGGATACAACTGCCCTCGGTCACACTGTGCAGCTCCCCTTGAAGCCAGCAGGACCTGTAACTATGTACCCACAGGAGAATATACTTCTGAGATGATACAGGGGTGCTTAGAGCACTTAGAGTTACTTTAGAGGGTAAAAAAACGCCAAACCTCAAAATCCATGTTAGAAAGACTTGATTATATATTCTGACAAAAGAACAAAATGAATGGGCATAAGGAGGCAGGAGATGCAGTGTAGGCGACTCTCAGCAAAGCACTTAACTGTCTCTCAAAAATTATGCTTGAAATATAACTTGGACATAATAAATAGGTTGAAAACCAAGTATAATTGCATAAATGAACAGTAGCAATGGGCTGCACTGTATCAGAAAGCATTAACAACACATTGGAGGTGATAAGAACTTCTTAATCACCTCAATGTAAAGGAGGGACGTGGCTGCAGCTGGACAGCAAGAGAAATCAGAATGGTAGACAGCAGCTATGAAATCCAGCTTGGAAATCCCACAAGGTAATCATGAAATCTGATTCTTCACTGACCAGTACATCAATACTAAAGCAGACCCATGGTTTTCAAAACAATTTGGCATAGTAAGGGGTTGAAAATAGTCCTAGGGGGTGAGGGGAGGATCAGTCTGAATTTAAGAATGGCAGATTGATACTGTTTCCACAGCAGCCAGTGGCAAAACTCAATCCTCTACTGCCTTGTACTACTGTGGCCAAGCAGCACGCTCATGCAGATTGAATGTAAAAATAGTACCGCACCAGTACAGCCATTGGAAATAACTCATGGAGTGGGTATCAAATAACAATGCAAAATACATAGGAATTGTAAACAGAGGCTAATAGTTTCAATGGGAGAAGGGCAGGACCATTAGAAGAATGTGTCAAGAGATCTGGGATTAGCAATATTCTCACAGGCTATACATAAACTCTGTTACCCGATATGTCCAAGCTGCCAGTATCCTTTGCAGGGTTTGTCTGCACCAGGAAATGGATGAGTGGGCAGAGATACCCACTTAACGAGGGAGCTCCAGAAACAGTTTTACAGCCACAGCAGAAATGAAGTGCCCAGAAGTCAATGAACTAATTTAAGATACAGCTTCTCTGCAGACATAAGGTCCATGTCTACATAGTGCTGTAAATAGCAACATGGTATGGATTCTCCAGCTGGTACTGTGTTGACATGCTGCACAGATATTTAGAGAGACTGTACCTCAAATTACTGCATTGATTTCTGGGATCACCTGTATTGAAAGCATAGCAGCAACCTGGAACAATTCCATTCAAGTGTGACAAAAAGACTTCAAGGTATCTATTTATGAAGAAATTATTTCTCCCCATCAGTCTGCCCTGCTTTTATTCTCCCTTTTGCTTCCAAAGATCTACCCAGTCTCTCTCATATGGCAAGTTACATAAAGTCCAGGTAAAAAGCCAAGGGAAGTGACAGACATCTGCCATGCACTTGAAAGAACCAAAAGGCAGGGTGGGGAATTAGCTGTCACATACTACAGGGAAAAGTCACAGTAAAAAGATACTGGGGAAAAGAAAATTTAGTATGTCACACTTTCCAATGATTAAACCCTTTCTGAAGATGTGTGAATGGCAAGGAAGATTGCTGGGGTTTTTTTGTCTCTCATATAAAACCAGCATAACTGGGACTTCAAAGGTCCCGTGCTCAAAGGACTATATTTGGATCTTCTAGATGTATGAATCAGGAGTTACTGTTAGTGAGATTAAAATACTCTCTAGAATGGACAAGCAGAAATTCATAGAACAGTGAATTTTTTTATGCCTAATCACTATACTGATGGGATTCCCATTACTAGAAATTTATGGCCACAAGCCTTGTAAACCCTGAAAAACATCAAAATAATAATCATTTAGACTGACTGAAAACTATCCATCAAAGCCTTTTTCAAGAGAAAGATGTGATAAAGGTAAGTTAGTTTTCCTATAAAATGTTGAGGTTTACAGACTCATATTGAGTCTCTAAAGCCTTTGGGATTTCTGAGTTTAAATAGGAATGAGTATTGCCTCTTACTGCATCACATAATACAAATACAAAGCTTCTTTCAGCTGCCTTCAGGGGCTACCTGAGCTGTTTTGATCACATATCTATAGAATCAAGACTTCCCTGTTGACCCTTCAGTAAGTTATATTCTTCTCTCTACATGACAAGCTCTGCTCTCCCCCCCTCTAGCTAGCAGAGAAAGATGTAGCTGGAGTGGAGCTGTGAGAGGTTGAGAGGGGAACAGGGAGCAGTAAATACATTAAGAATCAGTTTCGCAGGTAAGGACTTATATAAATCAGGGTGCTCGCTACAATGAAGTCTGCTTAATGTGAGGGGTTTTTTCAATTTTCAACTCCCTCTCACCCTCCAAAAAAACCCTGACAATAAGTCTAGAAGTCAAAATTATTTTTGGTTTGGGGATTTTTTTTTTTCTCTTTTGACAGCCAAATGTTTTCTTCTGGCAACAAGAGAAGTCTTGGGTATTTTGCTGAAAATTTCCGGAGAAAAGAAAAAGTTTCTATTTCAAACCATGTTTTTGCATGTTTCAAAAAGCTTTCCAGCTAGTTTTCTCTAGTTGAGATTTTTATATTGTTGAAAGTAAGTAAACCGAGGAAAGTGAAAGCTCCTCTCTCTTCTGCTTCAGCTGCTGGTTTGTGAAACCCCATCAATATTTCAGGAAGGGTTGTTTTTAATCTCTTTCTTTAGGCCAAAGATTCACCGTCTCTTCCTTCTTTTGGTCTGGTAAGCTGGGAAGTGAGCTCCGTTCAGTGACACACTCCTGCTTTGTGTGACTCCACACCAGTCCGATCCCTTCTTTGTTTTCTCTGACTCTTATGCTCACACCAGAACTTCTGCAGCTGGAAGAAAACTAGCACCCCTCCTTCCACGCCTTCTGGAAATTAGATTTCAGGTCAAAAGATCCCCTAAATCAGAGGAATCTAAGCATCTGCAGAGACTGCTAGTCCCAGTTGAGGACAAAATTCCCAGCCTATAACTCTGTCCGTGTTCCTCTTCATAGACAATGATTGACTAAAATGAAGACATGACTGATTTATAACAGCGTATTCTAGTGCAGAGTTTGTCCTTTGTCTGTGCCTGGATTTGTACAGTGGCGGCATCTGCTTCCCACTGCCATCAACTCACAGCGATGTTTCCACCATCTCCTCAGGCTATGATGAATGTAATTTTTCAGTGTTTGCCTGAATCCCACACAGCAGTAATCAGCAATTATCAAAAACAGCAAACACAAATAATTAAGACATTTCCAGGACATTCAAGCACAGTCTTCCCTGGGATGCGTGCCTTACACTGCCATGGGTAGAAATGTTGTCTGCACCACCCATGTGATATCATGAGGGAAAGAGCAGCTTTACCTCCACATCTTGAGCCCAATTCAAGTAAGTTGGACAAAACAGTGAGGATGAAGTGATTTGACTTTTTCAAAGGAGACAGGGAGCTTGAAAGTGACAGGCTCTGTTCTCGTTCTATAATCAGCCTTGTAAACATGGGGAAGCACAACCAGTGGATTAACTCTGGCTCAGCAACAGCATAACTACCTTCAGTATCTGATGTCATTGCATTTACTTCAGTATCTGACATCATTACATGTACTATGGCTGATCAGCCAATGTCCTTCACCCCCTCATTACCAATTTCTCCCAACTACATTCCAATACCAAGACATTTCAATCTTCATTGCACTGACATGTCTTGACATGTTGCTTATCAGTCACATGTTCCTGTTGTCTTCTCTAGTTTGGGCTCCTTGATCAGCCTCCATTACTGTAACGCACTGCAGTCAGGAGTTCCTATAAAACTTTGACATATGGATATATTTTGCTAATATGTAATATTTCCTACCCCTGATAATAGCAAAAAAAAAAAAATAGGCTTTTTACATACTTTTTCTAATGAAATGCGTCTTTTCCAAGTGAAATTGTTGGACACCCATACAATTAGAGGGATACTAAATGAGTGTGCTTATATATTCAAGTGTACTTACCTCAAACTTAAATTCTAATAAATAATTAATGTATATCTGTGTGCATACTGAAGGGGTGGGAATGCTGGCTGAATAACCTACACACCCATCTCCCCCCTCCTCTCTCCAACTAATTTTTGCTGCTGAAATCACCAGACCTATTTGCATCTGCTGTAAACTGGCATAATTTAGTGGAAATCTATGGACCTACAGCAGTTCCCATTACCTGAGAGCTTCTATGCATACAAGGTACTTACAAATCTAGCAAGTTTCATTAGACTGCTGGTCTACCAAAAGTCCAGTCCTAAGAACATCTACACCCAGAATTAGCATCTTTGCTCTTATCTTATTAACATCTCTGCTTTAATCTTTATGTATGTAAATATGCACAGAATAAACTCTATTCAAGTGAATTGAATCAGCATCAGATCCATCTTAAGAATTCCTTAAGGAACAAGAAACATGAAAGATATTGCCTCCAGATTTTGCATTTTGGTTCTTGCCTTGACCTTCAGAGAAAGAAATATATTCAAAAGAATGTGTGTGTGTACATATATATATATATAATCTCAAGAGTATTTCTCATTACTATAACTACCTGTTTAACTTTTGAAAGAGACACTGAACCCTACCTTTGAGGTTTTAAAGCAATCTCTATGTACCAGAAATCAGGATGAGATTGCATATGAGAATATGTATAAGGTGACTTAGATGGTCCTACATGTATATTCTCTGGGGTGTTGTGCATTCCTCTGTAGCACCCAATGCTACAGAGGACAGACAACTGGACTACCAGTCATACCAGCCAGAGACAGACTCCAAGCTACTAATCTGGCATGTATGTGCAGAGATGGGCCTCCAAATGCCTCTGTCTGAATTCACAGTTACTTGTGATCACACTGTCCCACTTGTGATCACACATCCCACAAAGATCATCAAAGGACTGGAGCATCTGTCATATGCTCCAGGGGAGGCTGAGAGAGCTGAGACTGTTCAGCCTCGAGAAGGAAAGGCTCAGGGGGACCTTACCAATGTGCAGGGGGACCTTACCAATGTGTACAGATAACTGATGGGGGATGGTGTAAAGAAGACAGACTTTTCTCAGTAGTACCCAGTGACAGGAAAACAGTCAATTGGCACAAACTGAACCACAAGAAATTCCATCTAAACATAAGAAAAACACTTTTTTTTTAATCAGAAGGTGGTTAACACTGGAACACATTTCCCAGAGAGGTTTTGGAGGCTCCATTCTTGGAGATATTCAAAACACAACTGGACACGGTCCTTTGCAACTGGCTTCAGGAGACCTACTTGGAGCACGCAGGTTGGACTAGACAATTGCCAGAGGTCTCTTCCAAACTCAGTATTTCTGTGATTCTGTACTACTGCTCAGCAAAAAATAACGACTTTCAATATCTGACCCAACACAAATGAAAACATCACTATTCCTCATCCCTGGCTTTCCGGAGAACTACACTTGCTTGTTGTTAAAAGAGTGCAAAGAGAATGGCAAATATCCCTTTCTGGCACTTTGTGATCAGTATATTAATTCCCCCTGTATCATAAAACTTCAAGTACAGATGAACGTGTCCTTGGAAAGCCAATGTGAGGATGCAGTAACAAGTAAACCAGTTTTGTCTTCCCTATATTATACTTTCCTTCCCTGCTTCCTGCCATGCTACTGACCTGCATCACTCCAGAGCAATGATCCCTCTCCACTAGCGTGAAATTTGCCATGACCTGAACCAGCTCCAGGTTATCTAAATCACAGAGAAAGTATGTGATTAGGATGGAGCAAGGCCTTGTGCTTGCAGCTGGCAAAAGCATATGGTGCCCTCTGAGAAAGGGTAGGTACTACAGGCTATGGAAATATTCACAGATAACATAAATTCTGAAACTGGGAACACAAGGGAAGGTGAGGGGAACAGCAGGGAGGGGAGGCACAGGGAAGGGAGGGCAAGGAACAGTATGCCCTCCCCAACTGCTCTTTATACCACACCATTTCTTCACCCTCCTAAGAGGACAAAACTCTGTTGACTCCATGAGCCACACACCAAACTGTCCATGTGGCCAAGAGCTGTAAGACAAATACCACGTTCCTTGGAGAACTGCGAAGAAGTGGAGTGCTGGGAGTGATTTCCACTCATCTCTCCTCTCCACTGCAAAATGAAGATGGGCACAGCATTCGGTTTTGTTGGCAGCCCTTAATGGTTTGCTCATTCTGCCACGGGAGGGAGATACAGATTACACAGCCTTGCTGCCTGCCATGTGATGCAGTCCCATGACAAGAAGCAGGCCCACACCTTGCCAGCTCTAGATGATTAAAGAGTCAACTAGTTGCACAGCTGTTTATCATCACTTACACCTCATGGTGCTTCTGCTGCATAGGGCAGGCTGAAGTTCAGGAGCCCACAGGGATCACAAGAAACTCCTGCGTGCCCTAGAGACCAGCACGTCAGGGATTTTCTATACCTCTATGGGCAAGGACTCTGCAGAGTAAGGTAGTGACGGAGGCAGTAAGCTGTTAGTACCCAAATTTTCTCACAGCAGATTGTCACCCTGGTCATGTGTGTTGGACATTGTAGACATGGCTTTTTTATGTAGCTATGCATCCTAAAGACTGGGAAGGCTAAACCAATTACTTGGTAGGCTGTAATTTAGTCACATTATCAATAGATTATAGTGTCTCTATAATATTCATAAGCAGAGAGGCATTTACCAAATCCATTTCCTAGCAGACCCATAAAAAGACTAGCATCTTACTGCTTCTACTGAACTTTACTTCATATTACTCAACAGAAACCCTGAAAGAAAGAGTACAGCAAAGAGTAAACTAGTCTTCTATACATCCCATAAAAAGTATTACCCTGGAAATGTTCAAACAAATGAGAAATAGCAAGACCTTTTTTTATCTCCATTTCCCTGTCACTCACAATCTTGGCTTCCACAGAGACACTATTCACACAGGTCGTAAACAAAATGAGGCAAAAAGCTTTTCTCCCATTTATCCATAAAACACCTGCCTCGCTCCAGATGTTACAGAATAGAAATAATCAGAGAGGGCTTTATTTTAAACACTAATCACCAAGATTATGAAAAAAAATCCCTGTTTTAACTCATATTTTTAGTCACACCCTGAGATCCAGGGCTCCATTTTACTTGGTGCTTCACACCAACAGTCCCTGTCTTGAGTGGGCAAGAAGCATGTAAGTTTTATCTGAACTAACTGCCAAACATCATTCAAACAACAGTGTCTACTGCTTTTCCACGTCATTGTTAATATAATTCCTGCTCAGTAACATATTAAGAGGTGCTGAACTCAACAGGAATTTAGGGCACTTGGAAAGATCAGCTCGGAAATGCACGGGTATTCGCAGACAAATGCCCTCAATTGCTCTCTGCTGCCATAAGCTGCTTTTGTACTACAATTTCATGGCTGATGCCTGCTCGTTTTCTTCACACTGGTAATCTCATGGGGCCACTGGCTTCCCTGGAACTCAACCCATTTAAACCAGTTGAACGTCTAAGTGGTCCTTAGTCTGCCTCCGTGCTACAGAGACAGGGGCTTCATTCCCTCCCTTGGCACCATCCTGGAAAAAAGGAAACACTGGCTCAGCCAATGCCTCATGCTGGGCTCAGTCAATTTCCGACATATCCTTCCCAACTACAGAAGACTTAGACCATGGGCCAAGTGGTCCAAACCGCCCATGCTATTCTGTGCAGCAAGGTTTCTGGTTGTTTAAAAATGAATTAAGATCCTTCTGTGACCATAAAATTACCTGGTCAGGCTTTGTGTCTCACGACAGCTGGCAAAAAGCTGAATCATCTCCCACCCTGAAACCAACCAAAAAATCCCGTGAGATGTATCTAATCTTTCTGAGAGATGTAAAGGAGTCACTCACATCCTACCAGCCTTGACACTCTGAAAAGATCCAGCTGTTTTAATTGCTTTATCATCATCACTGCTCATCAGTGTTTCACTATGGAGTGTAAGAAGTCTTGAAGCTGGGTGTAAGTTTTAGTACGGTTTAGACTACATCAGAGAAGATTCAATAGTATTATTACATAACAAAACCTCCAAAGTGCATGTAGGTTATGTTTGTTGAAAAAACTACTGGTATGGGTTTTTAACAATGTTCTGCATGAAGTAAGATACATGAGCAGATTTAAAGTATCATAGCAGAGATTTACTGTGACAGAAATTGTTACTTTCTTCCACTACACTTCTAGATAATATTGATCTGCAGGAGGTTTTAGGCTTTCTTGTAAAAGCAAATAAAGCCTGGAGCATATTAACTTCCACTACAGTAAATCACATCTTTTGATACTGCTACACTAGCTTTATCAGAGGAGTGTTAAAAAAACTCTGGAGAAGAGTAGGAATTAACAAGTTAGCTTGCTCTGTAAATGTCTCCAGGAAAGCTGACATTTCTCCTGTATCTTAGATAATACCAAATTAATTCTCCAGCAATCACTTATGTTTTTCATAAACTGTTCCAAATTAAGTTCAAATCTACGCACAGTGAAAAAGAAGAATTTAAGTCTTCACTGAAACAGCATCATGGTTATGAGGCCTATGGGCAAAATAAAGGGTGTTCATGTATATATTTCATTGCCTCCAACTTTTAATTTTATTATCGTAGAGCACACATTCTGTGTGATCACAGAATACTGTCCAGAGTCACAAAACACCAATAGATGAAAATGTATTTGGTGCCACTTTAAAACATCTCTCCTTTAAAAGAGGGTTTTTTTTCCTATTTATTGTACTACAGTGGAACCTGATGAGCAAGATTCTTCCTTGTTGGCCATACAAAAGCTCTTATTTATGTAAAACATTATCAGATATGAATAGGAAAGAAAGACCCTCAGCTGGCTAGTTCAGAAGAAATAAGTTATGTTGACTTGCACCAGGGCATTTTTCATTTTATATAGGAGCAAAAAGCCACGCAAGATGCAGGCAGTGAAGTCTCAGTTCCCACGTTCTTCATATTGATTTTGGTACCCAAGTCATAGGAGTAAGAACTTAATGGGTATTACCGAAAAGAGACACAGAAACCAAAAGACCAACACCCCTGCACTTTGCTGCCTGTCTCCCCATCACAGATATTCCAACCTAGGATGTGGGGTTGTGTGGACATATCGATCCGTTCTGAAGCAGAACTGAGTTGCTCTTTATGTTAGTGGATTTCAGCAGCCTTTTTAAAGTGTCATAAATAGATAAGATCACAGACATTTGAAGACTGGGAAAAATACATCACAGCCCTGTCAGACAGAATGCATGCTTTGAATATGCATTAGCAATAGTGGATGTATACTATGCAGTGATAGCCAGCTTCCATTTACTACCTTTAATTAATAATTGAGGATATTGACTACCATAATTTCAGATTGCTATTTAGTATCCTCGGATATATATCCTCCGATTGATACCCTATATTAACATGGCACGTGTCATCCGGAACAGTTCCCAAACCCTTTATCAATTTAATAAACTGACACACAAGCTCCCTTCCTAGTTTTGAAACGCAGCTACTTCTGGGACAAAACACGGCTGCTCTTCAACAGCACACTGGAATGCTACCAAATGTCGAGAACAGCACATAAAATATTTAGAGGGCAAACAGACACAAAGCCAAAGTTGACCAGAGCAGAACTCCAGTTCTTCCCAGACACCAGGAAGGCATCACAGTCTTTAAAGACACCAAGATCTTATTGCATTTCTCGTCCCAAATGCTGACAGGATGCCCCTTACTGCCATGTTGGAGATTAATTCAACATCACCCCAGAAGGACTGAATCAGTGGCTTCGAAGTCTCCACACCAAACATATAGACTTGCTGGAGCGTTCAGCAAAACAAATTTCACCTAAGTTAGGGCATTCAATGGTGTTTCTGACAGACTAGCCACAGCACACAAAACATGGCAATGTTCTGGTTCATGCCAGTTTTATGTCTCAAACTCAGGAGGATAAACAAAAGCGTAGAGGAAAAAGGTGCAAAATGTTAGAGCCAAAATGACAGAAGCCAATGTGGCATGAAGTCCGCTGGAAGATGTTAGCCCATCACAACTTACTGAACAAATTTGTTCAGGACAAGCAAGTTTACACCAGATCAGTGTTTTTCTCATAGGCAAAAAGATTTCTCATTTGGTATTTGGAGCCTTAATGTTAATTCATTCTTTTGTTGAACCATTGCCTCACTGAAGCAATGACTCAGGGTGACTTTGCGGTCTTAACCAGGCTCTCAGCTCAGTGGTCAACTCTCAGTTCCAGTTGCATTACTACACTCCAATGACCAGTTGTGTCTGTTACTCCAGAACTGCATAGTCGCCACACCGCAGAGATATCACCCTCTAAACACCGCGCTGTTACTGTACAAACCCAGCGGCTGTTCACGCTATATTCATATCTTATCCTCTTCAGGATTTAAATATTAAGTATCACAAGAGTTTACATTAAAGCCCCATTAGCAGTAAATGCTCTTCTCTTGGAACGCCAGCCATTTTTATCATCTAAATAATCATAACAAAGGAATGTACCCCAAGTAACAGAGATCCTTTTTTATTTTTTTATTCTTTCCCAAATAAGTAATGCCAAGATAACTCAATTCAAGAAAAAAAAAAGACAGTTTCAAAAATTGCCCCTTTTTGGGAGGAAACCGTTCAAGTACATTTTCTGAAACATTCATTTCCCCTTTTACCTTTTCAAATTCCTGAAAAAAAACACAGTTTGCAACTGAAACAACCAAACTTAATGGCATTAATTGAAGCTGCAGATACCAGGGTAGTGGGAAATAAACACTTCTGAGTATTTCAGGAACATTTGAAAGTGATTTATTTGCATCAAAGCCACTGCAACAGTCCAAGTTCAGCAAACCAAGTTCATAACAACATTTGGCTAACTAGAAAAGGAGCCAAAGGAAAGCTACCTTCCTTGTAAGCTGGAATTTGGTTTTTTTGGCTGAAGAGGAATACCGCACACTGAAAACAGAAGGGAAGGGTCAAAGTCGCCAGAAAAAGGCAAAGATACATCTAAACACCTACCATTGCCCGAGTGATTCCACTTGGAGGCAGGACCCTGTTGGCAGTCTCAGCTCCCACAGTCAGTCCAAAACGTGTAGGGAACCAAATGCCATAAGAGTCTAGATATTCCTTCATTCAGAATTTTAACGTGCAGATTTGTATTCAGAACAGCCAAGCAGCAATGAGCTAAATATTCATTAAATTAAAAACTTAGTTTTTTCCAACCTGAAAGAATAGTTCAAGTCTATATTGTGTTCTCAGTATTCATGGAAAAATAGCTGGAGAATCCCTCCACCGTGTATCTGGAGAGCTAGGTTTTTGGATGGCTGTTTTTTGTGTCTTGCTCACCACTGAGTTATTCTTAATAATGTTTAGCCTTATACTGAGCTATGGGCCTGATTCAGGCCCTATGTATTCCTTGTCAAGCAGAAGCAAATCTACCAAAAGTAAATGAGCTACTGTAAAAGTAGAATGTGACTCCATGAATGTGGATGTGTGCGCCCGAGAGTGTAACTGTGGGCTTGCCACTTCTTTCCCCGGTGAACCTGTCTGTATGTATCAAGATGAAAAATATGACTTATTTCTTACAGGGACTGAAATGATAAAGGAAACCCCCCACATATGCCCACTATAGCAGGTACATTTGGATTGTCAAGCCCTCAGGCATTAGCCCTCTTATCACTTGTACAAATCAAAGATGTTTGAATCTTTTTAAGTGACTGTAGGCTGTATCAATGGTATCAGCCTAGGTAACTGTGGGACACTAAACCCCAGTTCACATTGCATCTGAATGTCACATAGCAGGCTTCTTATGTGAACTGAATACAGGTGAACCTCCCATTCCTCACATTCTGCTGTTAACCAGGTGGGGTGGAAATGGTGACTCATGAAACACATCTGTCCTCAGACCTGTCCTCCCTTTAAGGATCATCCAGCCTTTTTTATGCAGCTCTCTCTGTCACACTCAGTGACAACTGCAGGCTCCCCTGCTCAAAAGCCAAATGTGCCAGTGTTCCTACCTAGTGAGAGGAGGTCACCAAATATACCAGCTACAATTACATTTTCATCTTCTTGCTGTAAAAGCTTTCTATTCAAGAGTCATAATTGTCTTCTCATTGGAATAAAATGTGAGATATTTTAGGAAGCTGTTAGAGAAGCTGAGTGGATTGAAGTATTGTTGTGCTAATTAAAGCATCTTTGATTTTCGAACGCTTAATCTCAACACTCTGTAAAGTGAGCATTTTATAGAAAGACCAACCATGGGATATAATGCAACTCTAAAAGTACCTATTAGAAGCCTTGAGTACAGAACGTTTCTCATCTTCTTTTCTTAGCAGACTGAAAGGGAACATGAAATCATGGTCTTTCTACAGTCTTCTGAAGTTAAAAGATACAATCCTATTTACTTCTGTGGGCTCTGGTTTACTTCAAGAGCACAACAGTTCCCTCTACATATTTGCAGAGCTTGGCTGCGGCAGTACATAGCAGCTGCTTTCAGGGATAGCACTGAATCAGATGTCTGATTTTCTTTGGCAGTCAGGCCATCTGACTTAGACTGCTAGCCCTGAAGGCAGCTGCTCCAGATGCTTTAGAGGAAGGATAAAACGTTAACAGTGGGTAACAGCACACCTGTGAGAAAGGTTTCTTTTTGCTTTCAGAGGTAAGAATCATTTTATGCTGTGGAGTATTAGGATTCTTATTTGTTAAAATATAAATAAGGGCATACATATTCACACCTGAGATTCACATGTTTCCATAAAGCAATTATTTTGTATCCATTAATCAAACAGCACATGTAAGCTGAGTAACTTCCAAAACTAAGTGTTGGGTAAATCAAATTCATGTTGAAATCATCAATATTATACAAAGAAGGTAACATATAAAAAGAGCACCTTGTTACTGAATGGAATCTCTCCCTCTCTGTGTTGAAAGGCTGCTGAATTAAGGACAAAATAAGATCATATTAGTCTTTGTTCCCCTTATAACCTGAGTGCCAGTGCATCTGAAGAAGATACGAGCCTCTTCCATGGATCATCAACATGTCTGTTATCTCAGTTACATCTGCAGAGCCACAATTTTTTCCTCAGTGTAGGTTGCTTCAGAGAAAACCTACAAGATAAGGAGGCTGCTTGGTGTAACCAAAGGAAGGACTCAATATGTAAAATTTTTGTAATTCATGAAGCATAAAAGACAAGATAGGAGGATTTGCATTTTGAGCGGAAAAAACCCACACATCTATTTACTTCTGAGATTAACTAAGAAATTAACTCACAGACTCAACTAACCCAGTACACAATGTTGATTTTTTTTTTTTTTATGGAGTCATTTTAGAGGGAAAAAAACATGTCCTAGGACCTGGTCCTGAATGCACGTAGTTTTGCTTAAAAACCTCCACTTAGCAAAACTGACCACATCACAGTAAGTATCTCAGTTCAAGATATACCAACGGGTACAGTGACTGCACAGGCTGTGGGAAAGATGAAGAATCAAAAAGTATGAGATGTTGTTTTGTTAGCATCATGGCCAAAGGAACCTCGTGGGAGCATTTTCCACACAGAGGAAGCAGCACAGAGGTAAACAGGCAAGGTCTTTCTTCAACAGAATGGATGACTGTGATACCAGAATTGGCATTCCCAGACCTAATAGAAAGGAGTTTTTTGAGTTAGATCCATGACAGGTATGATGAGACAGACCACGAAGGGGGTAGGATATCACAAGATGAAGTGTGGCCAAGAAGGGGGGAAACTAATAGAGGGATACAGAAATGGGTAATACGGCATGTGAATTGTAGATTCAGGAAAGCAGGTTACACAGCAACAATATATTTGATCCAAAAAATGCAACATAAGCTTTGCTAAGGACAAAAGGGAGAAGATTGATACTGTCAAGTTGGTAAACAAGCATTTCAATTTTTTTACACAGAAAAGAAAAAAGGAAGAAGCAATGAGACTTTCGAAACACCTAGAGCCACCAAAACTCAATGACAATGATCAAACTCTTCAAGTAAGGCATGGACATGAGTACATTAATTAAGAACACCACCACAGAGCAGCTAACAGACAAATGACTTGGAATAGACCCATTTAAGACTGATAACTGCAAATCCTTACTGTCAGCTCAACAAGACAATTTTTGTCAATTTGTAAGTGAGATTCAGTAACACTCACTAAATATACTTGAAGCTATTGATGAAAGAGGATTTCCTTGATGAAAGCTTTTCTTGACCAAGAAAGCAAAACAACAAAGCAAGGCCACACAAAATATTCTTCCTCATATAATGTTAGGGTATTTTCACTTCATTTCACCGCATGTAATCAGCACTCTACCATGTCTGCATCTCATGTTACAAACTGCACATATCTACAGAAAGACCTGGCAGTCTTTATAGATGGACTTCTAATACACAATACCTTTGGCATAAAATAATTAGCATTTATGTCATTGCCTTCTTTATAAAGAATACAATATTGAGATATGGCATGACTGTATCAGACCAGTTCGCATGAAACGCACCTTGAAAAAACAAACAATTTTCAAAAGAAAACAAGACCAAGACAGTTTGACTTGCTTACATTTAACTCAAACCAAAAACCATGATCAGTCACACAGTTGTTAGAAACCTGATTTCAAGTCAGCACTTATATGATAATGCAACAGGCAGTGGTTCAAATTCAGGAATGCAGCCGTTACATGCAAATTGATACCCACAAGCCTTTGGAGAATACAATCAGTAAACTTAATCTTATTTCCACCGTTTTTGGTGGAACTGAGTGCTGTCTCAGCAGTGAAAGCAGCAGAGTTTGGCCCCAGAACATTACTCACTCAAGGCTAGATCCAAAGCCTATGGAAGCCAAACCCTTGGATTAATTGTACTGTAAAACCTGAGTTGACATTTACAAGCCTCTCAAAGTCCACAGCCACTTTTCCCACTCACTACATTGCCATGTCTTATACCATTCAATAAAAAACCCATCAATGAACCAACCATTCATTTCAGATAGAACTGGCCAGTAGTGACAGCACAGAAACCAGACTCCAGAAAATAACCAGACAGAATAATCCTGGGTAAGATCCTTAAAAATTATCTTTAATTGATGCCAAGTATGAACAGATGAACAAGTACAGAAGCAGGTAAAATTGCATAGATGAAAACTATGCATTTCAAATAGTTCAAGAACTCGTAACATTAGATGTTCTAAAAATGATAAGTCAAACAATTTCACTACTGGAAGTAAAATGAGCTGTAATGTGACAATGAAGTACATATTTGACCCAAAGTGTAAGCGATTTGTAAATGATGGAAATAAGTACAGCTGTGTCAGCTTAAATGGTTTGTTGCCCTGATGGTGCACTTTCTTATGGAGACTATTCAGTTTATATATTTCACATCGGTAATATTTGATCTTTAAAATCAGAGGTATGTCTGAGAGGCCATATACAATTCTATTGACAGCTGTTATTTATTCATTTCAAACCGACATACTGCAAAAACAATAGTTTACATGTAAAGGAAAGGAAAAAAAAATTTCATCTTAGCAGGTTATAGGTAAGGGTTTGCTGAATTTCGTCATAAAAATATCATTTTTACTTTTGTACAAAAGTAAAATATACATTTGATCCCAATTACATTATAGAAATGTCACTGAAACAATAACATGGATCAAAGACTGATGCACCTAAAGGAACTGAATGCAACGTCTTCATTTTATTATAGAAACTAGAAATCGAAGATGATTTTTTTTATAACTTGTAGTGACATTTGCTAGAGCCTGTGAACAGGTGAAATATACAGAATTACATAGATATTAACAGATATTTTGAGACAAATTTCAGTTAAGACCTCAGTTTCATTTTATTTCCTTTGAAAATATCAAAGCATGCTATGCCTTGACAGCATAAATTGTTGACCTCACCAGTGGCAAGTCCACCTATACTAAGTGAAACAGCAGAACACCCTGAAGTTTCATTTTTGCAGATACGAATACTGACACCTTTAAGAATACTTGATAAGCATTTCAGGAAAAACAAATTCTCTACACCTGATTAAGTAAAGCCAGAACAACAGAAAACAGAAAAAGAAACTCAGCCTGAAATAAGTCCAACCAAAACTGAAATGTAGGGACCTGGTTAAAGCATCTCAGAAAAGGAGGTTGTTTCAGACTTGCAATACGCAGGTCTGGAACAAACTTGTCATGTTGTGCAATTGCGAGGACAGCTTTCCAATTCCATCCAGCTCCGTGGCTATGGAGGGTAAATCACACTTTGGAGCTGATTCTGCATTCCTGCGAGTCTGAAATTACTGCGACAATCAGTGGCATCAGGCTGCTGGAAGCCTACGGGATCAGACCATTCCTGGAAAAGCTGCGGTACTTCCCTCTTCTTTATGCTAGGGGAAATTAATTAATCCAGAATGGCACCCCTCTAAAAACAGTTATCAAGCTAATATTTGGAAAGGAATATATTCTCTCCATGTATTACATATGCATGCCGAAGGTCTTATTCTAAAATACAACTTTCCACCTTTTTCTAGTAAATTTCAGATGTTCCTGTGCTAATGTTTATTTTATTTCAGTTAATACATGTGCATATAAGAAACTGCATTGTCTGAGTGTGAACTATGGAAAAGTGAAACTTGCCCTCAGTTCCTTATACTTAAAAATAAGCAGGTTTTTATGTTACACTTGGGATTCCGCTCTCTCATAATAGAAACAAACTTTCTGTACTTCTGTCTAATGAAAACAATTGTCCCTTAGTAAAAGATTTGTCAATAAATGTTGCCACTGCTCCAATTTTTTATTTGGGCCAATGCAGCCTCTAATAAACGATACACAGCTGATTTGCTAAGAAGGGTCTGATCCCTAAAATCTCTACTTGGGCAAAATCACTGCTGAAAACAAGAGGACTCTTGCTGAATTTTGTCCTGTCTCTAGTGCTTTGTACTGTCTTTCAAGTGCTTGTCCACGTGATCAACAGTACGTCAGGCTAAGCACGTGCACAGTTAGAGACTTTGTAAGTGGAAATTAATTTCCTTGGGCCATGATCATTTGTCAGTGTAACTTCCCAGAAGGCAGTGGGATTGATTCTCCTCACACCTACAAATGTGTAATCCAGGAACAAAGGAAGGAAATCACTGGAATTGTTACCAGGAACAAGATGTTAGCCCTCAGTAAGCCAGGCTGTGAATTTCCAGCGCTCACGTACTAAGAGTTTTATAGCATGTGGCCACACTCTGCCCAGCCATCCCCTGCAAAGTAGGGTCAGTTCCATTACACTTAATGATTACTAAAGGTTCATCTGTCTGAAAGAACTTGTGAGGCAGATGAGGTAAACTGCATTAAGCCCCATTGTGTTCAGAATTAAAGCAGCCTTAATTCAATTCAGCTTTCTTTCTTTCCAAAAAGAATGACTCCAAATCAGATTAAGGTTGCTTTTATACTGCAACAGAATGTCCATGCTGGGCTTTAAAGCAGTTTAACAAATCTACTTTAAATGCACACCTTTCATTAATTCGGATTAGCTTTCCTGAAGTCCCCAGTGGAGATAAGGCTTAAGAGTCTCCATGCAGGGAATCTGCATGGGCTTGCTAGGATGCTGTGAACTCACACCCTGGCTTACTGCACACTAACTTCCTTATGAAGACAAGTAAATCCAGTTCATTGTCTCTGCTGGAGCTGCCACACAGAGGATTTGAGCTCTTGGCAGCTTGGCAGCAACCTCTCAGATCTGTGAAGGAAGGGGGTATAGAGCCTTGCATTTTCACTCTCCCCCTTGCTCCTCTGCCTGTTCCCTTGTGCTCTATAGCTAAGGATGGCAGGACCAGATGGGGAATTTTGGCAGTGATACCAGCCTATGGGATTCCTGCCCACTGCCTCTCCGTTCCTACCTCTGCACCGCAGTGCACTGCTGCCTTGCTCAGGCCAGGTGCATTCCCTCATCCCCTTCACTGAGTGGATGAAGAAGCAGCTGTATGGGGGCAACTAAGAAGGCAGCATAGAGCAGTGGCTGGTAAAGAAGGCTTGGGTAGTGACTCCTTATGCTGGAATTGCTGCCTTGCCTCATCAAACTACAACACAACTAAGACTGCTATATCTACTCGTTTCTCTACCCAGCATAACATGGGCATCACTTCTGGGAGGTCCCTACCAAATGAAGGTCTCTTCTCTCTTTCAGAGGTGCACTAAATTGGCCATCAGCTCATTTCCAGTCCTCTTCCACCAACACAAACAACCTCATAGAGCTCATGTGTGGCAAAAAGAAACATATGCCAAAAGGGGGAGAAAAAAGAAGAAGGAAAAAAAAAAAAAGAAAAAGGAAAGAAAGAAAGAAAGGAAGAAAGAAAGAAAGAAAGAAAGAAAGAAAAGAAAGAAAGAAAGAAAGAAAAGGATGCTTACTGGTAAGAACAGGCAGTTTAAGTGCACCTTCAGGCCCACAAAGACATTTCAGCACTCCTGTGTAAAGGGAGTAAGAGCTTTTTTTGTTTGGGGTGTTTTTTTTGTGTCAAACTAGCCGAAAACACATGCCTATGCTACATGAGGTTAATTCCTGTACTCCAGATGTATTGAGATCCTTTGCAGTGAGCTATAAACGGACAAAGCAACATTCAGGCTCCCCAAACCACCCCGAGTCCTAATGATCCACCCCAGTTTCCTGACAAAGAAGAATCACTACTTTTCTCTTTACATAGGCAGAATGATTATCATTCTGCTCATTGAACTAAGGTGTGCATACTCAACTATGGCAGAAGTTAAGTTACCGAAGTGAGGCCTCATCTCCCAGATGCTGCTTTCTGATCATCAGTCCCACCGCACTGAATTGATTATTGCTGTTTAGTTTAGTTAGTTAGTTGTTTTGTAAGCTGAGTGCAGCGTTCAAGTCCGTTTTGACACGAAAAGTCGTAGCTTAGAAGTCAAGAGTTTGGGAAGATCAGGACCACCAGAATTTAATGGGGAGAGAGGATGGGCATGAGCAGGGAACAGGAAGAAAGATTTACAGCATCTGCCTAGAGGATGTAATGCCCTGTTTTATCTGATACTTTGCATTTCTTGCAGAAGAGTTAGAGCTCTCTCAGTTCTTGATCGCTTTCTCATCGTTAAGATTCATAGAAGCCACACAGTGAGAAATAAAGTCAAGTCTTTCTGGAAGCCTGGCAGATCAGGCTTGTGCGTAACTGCAGAGTTAGGGTTTGTTTTTTTTTACTCTAAGTGCCTTGGTTTTATATACATGTGCGTCTGCGCATGTGTGTGACACACGTATGCAGACACACATACATATTTATACACATATATACATATATCAGAAAGATAGGGGAAGAAAGGATCTGTACAATGTGGAAGGAGAAGTGTTCTACAGCAGTTGGCCACATGCTAAGTGCAGAATGAAGATCCTCAACTTTGTCCATTTAAAAAATAAAGATTAGTGCCTATGTTAGCTCAGATCAAAGGTTATCATCTTCCAGGGCCTAGCAGTCAAGGCTGGCATATTGCAGAAGATACCTTCTCCTAGTTTTGCTTCCTTCACCAGATGATG
Organism: Calonectris borealis; assembly: GCF_964195595.1. Taxonomy (NCBI): domain Eukaryota; kingdom Metazoa; phylum Chordata; class Aves; order Procellariiformes; family Procellariidae; genus Calonectris; species Calonectris borealis. The sequence goes on from NC_134312.1 coordinate 83,170,709, forward strand.
GTGGAAGTAGAGTAAGGTTAGGGACCAGAAAGAAGAATATGGCTTAAAGGATCTGTGATGGGATTTAAGATCTGACAGACTGCTGAAAGGGGATGGAGGAGGCAGGGATGGGAGGGCACTGGAAAGCCTCTCTCACCTACCTGCTGGGGGAATCCAAGGGAGAGAAAAGCATAGCCCTGCAGTCTGGTTGCCTGACTGGGTGATGCCGCAGTTCATGCTGGTCCCTAGTTCCTCCTGTGTCCTGCTATGCTGGGACAGGCTGCCAAAAAGCCATCTCAGGGAAAGGAGGGGCAGATACAATGATGGCAGCGATGTCTCTATAAACAACCTAGCGAAACTTGAATTCTTGCATAAACACAACTACGAGTTATTTGGCAGAAGCAAATGCTGAGCCCTGCAGCATCGGACTGGCTGGGGAAGGAAGGTATCCCATGGGCGCTGGTGGTCTCCGCCTGCCTCTTCTGCGTCCCTCTCACTCAGACTTGCTCTTTCTTTCTTTCTCTACCCCCTTCTGTGCCGTGCCAGGAGGCAGCACAGCACACTCCTGACAGCGTGTTGGTGCCGTGCCCTTTCCTTCGCTTTCTCTGATCAGCTCAGTTCCTGGAGGCACTTTCAGCAATTTGGGGGATGTAAGATAAAGGCACTGCACAACTATCTAAATCAATCTGTTGAGTCTCTTCAGTGAGTTTTAGGGGAATACAAAAAAGTCTCAACTGATGACTGCAAAAGAAACCAGCTGCTGCAATTTGGATGCATATAATAGATAAGTTTCATTTACATTCTGAGAATGCACCAAAAAGCATGCATCTGCACCTTTCAACTATAACTGATACTAGGTTTTAGGTGTTGTTATATATAACTTGACTTCTTAATTTTCCATATAGCTGTCCCTTTAAGGGATGGGATATGTTCCTTTCCGACAACTCCTGGACAAAAGCCAACACATTTCCCTGAGCAAGGCAGGAAAACAATCAGGTTTCTCTAATCAGTTCGTTCAGGCCCTCAGTCTATCAAGCACTTTTTTTATTTTGTTTTTATTGTTATTATTATTATTGTTATTATTATTATTATTGAATTCATGCATTAATTAATTCAAGTTACACCTTAATCAAATAGGCCATAATGCTGAATATTTGAACATGCTTTGATCTCCAAAAGTTATTGTTCCCATTTGACTAACATACGCACTTAAATACAGTACTTTAAATTACTAGTCAACGATTTAATAAATTAAGGAGTGCACTTCTGGTGAATGCAAATCAGAAAAAAAAAGAAAAGAAAAAAGAGGAATAAAGGACCTATTTTTAGAAGATTCAGTTCAAACGAAAGCTTATCCGCTATTGTCTGAGGTAACGTTTCAGGCATGCGATTATAAAATAAATAGTATCAAATTCAAACATGCTTATATTAAACTCCATTGTGCTATCTTGCAACAGAGGGGCTTGAAGTTTTGTATCCAGTTCTGGACAGGGAAAAGGAAAAGTGTGTTTAAATCATCTGCATGTAAGAGAACTTAGCAGCATTGCAGATGTTTTGTCTTCAGTTTTGTTTGTTATTTTCCTTTTAGAATAGTTCTTCTATGGACAGCAAAAGAGACCAGGCTTAAGTATGTATTTAATAAGGTGCTGTGTGGATCTGTAGTTTGGAAGTATGTAATCTTTCACATAGGGGGCGGAAGGAAAATTTGCGCTCCTTCAGAAAAACCATGGCAAAGGCTCGCTGCAGGTTTTTGCTAACCTTTTTTTATTGTTATTATCTGATGCACTTTCTTGCAACTGTGCAGTTTTGCAGAATATTTTTACTGGAATCCATGCATATGTTTTATAGCTCTAAAAACTGTCTTGCTTAGTTTAAGTTAACTTCATAAAAAAAAAAGGGAGATGGGAGAGGAAAAGTTTAGGTCTAGCGTCATACAATTTAAAACTAAACTAGTTCAAATGGTTATCATTTACCAGGTGGAAAATGCATTTCAAAAATAAACAAATTCTTATCTTTCATGGATCCTGGAAGCTTCTTTATCGCTGAGCAAAAATTCGCAATGCAACAATGCATTTACGAGGTAAATAAAGCATTCAAAGACTATCAGTAAAGCATCTACAAAGTGTGACTGTGTCACTAAAGTCTTCAAGCTGTGAGTGGGGATTTTGGTTTTTTTGTTTACACATCAGTCAGCAGCTTGCTTTTATTAACGCAGTTTTGGTTGGCTACAGTGCAGTTGCCAGTTCTGAGATTAGCCTCTCTAAAATTGTCTATGCTATTATTCATATCCTCTTCGATTTCCATGTACTCAGATTTGCTGATTGTGGAGGAGCTGCGGCGACTGAGATCACTGTCAGATGCTAAATTAGGGGAGCTAACGTGAAGTAACTGAGCCTGTTCTTCCCCTTCTGTTTCTCGGTGGTAGAAGTAGTTGAAGTTGGACACGATGACAGGTACAGGCAGGGCAATTGTCAGCACACCAGCGATGGCACACAAGGAGCCTACGATTTTGCCTCCAATTGTCACAGGGTACATGTCACCATAGCCCACAGTGGTCATGGATACCACCGCCCACCAGAAAGCATCAGGGATACTTGTGAAATGAGACTCAGGTTCTTCAGCCTCAGCAAAATATACCGCACTAGAGAACAAGATCACCCCAATGAAGAGGAAGAAGATTAGTAAACCTAGCTCTCTCATACTTGCTTTGAGGGTCTGTCCCAAAATCTGGAGGCCCTTAGAGTGCCGGGAGAGTTTGAAGATTCGAAAGACTCTTACCAGTCTGATGACTCTCAGGATGGCCAAGGAGGTGGCCTGCTCTCCTTTCGGAGTCCCCTCCCGCTCGGCCATCTCGGTGCCCAGCGTGATGAAGTAAGGGATGATGGCCACAATGTCAATGAAGTTCATGATATTCTTGAAGAATTCAGTCTTGCTGGGACAGGCAAAGAAGCGCACCACCAGCTCAAAGGAGAACCAGATGATGCACAGGGTCTCCACAACAAAGAAAGGATCTGTGAAGATGTTGGATTTGTAGACCTGGGTGGTGTTGTCAGTGCGATGCACTGTATACTCCTTGTCCTCCTTCAGCTCAGGTAATGTCTCTAGGCAGAAGATCACGATGGAGATGAGGATCACCATGACAGAGACTATTGCAATGACCCTTGCAGGCCCAGAGCTCTCTGGGTATTCAAAGAGGAGCCATACTTGGCGCTGGTACTCCGCCTCTGGCAAGGGTCTCTCCTCATCTTTGATGAAACCTTCATCTTCCCGGAACTTCTCCATGGCCTCCTCACCCAGCTCATAAAATTTGATCTCCTCAGAGAACATGTCCAAGGGCACATTGACCGGCCGGCGAAGCCGCCCCCCAGACTGATAGTAGTAGAGGATGGCATCAAAGCTGGGCCGATTCCGGTCAAAGAAGTACTCATTGCGCAAGGGGTCAAAGTACCGCATGCGCTTCTTGGGGTTGCCCAGCAGAGTGTTGGGGAACTGGGCTAAGGTCTTCAGCTGCGTCTCAAAGCGTAGTCCAGCAATGTTTATCACTACGCGCTCACAGCACTCATGGTCATCATGGGCAGCAGGCTGGTAGCTATCCTGGGGGTGGCCAGGTAGCGCAGAAGTCTCATCCATGTTCTCTCCAGCCATCACGGTCATGGTGGCACACAGGAAGGGGGACCCAGGGGCAGGGGAGGAGAAGTGAGGGAGAGGGACTTGAGAGGGGGGAGGAGGATGGAGGAGAGCAGAAAGCCCCAGGGCAGCTCAGTGGAGGGGGGAAGGTGAGGGGGAAGGCTCAGAGTCTGCAGGGGGGGATAATGAGTTGGGATGGAGAGCTTGAGGAAGGGATGGACAAGGAGCCTAAAGGATGGAAATATCCAAAAGGGGAAAGGAGAGGTGGGATGAAGGGAGAGGCATCAGGGATGATGGGAGGGTGAAGAAAGAGGGAAGAAGTACCTTTAGGGGGGGAAGAGGGCAGGTAAGGTGAGGGGTCCTGTCCCCCAAGCCGGGAGGCTGAAGGTCTATGGAGTGCACCCCCAGGCTGGGGTCCCCTCCCCAGCCGTCTCCTTTTGCTTTTAACTCGATCCGTCCACTTTTCTTGCCGACTCGACCATCGCCGCGGCTGCTGTCACGAAGTTACCACACACACACACACACACACACACAAATAAATAAATAAATAAATAAATAAATAAATAAATAAATCACGGGGCGGCTGGGAGGCAAGTCCTTGCAATGCCAACTCAGCAAATTTCCATCGCCTGCCCCCCCCACTGCCCTGGTCCTCTTCTCTGGTGCGCTGGGGAAGGATGGAGGTACTCTGCTTTTGAAGGCATAAAGCTCACTTGCAGGATGGAGGCTGCCAGGGAGGAGAGAAACATAATAAACCAGCCCCCAAGCCCCACCACACACACACGCTCAGGCGCAATGGATTGGCTTTCACATCAGCAAGAACACCCCGCTCTGCCCACTACGGCAGCACATGCGGAGCCCTACGCATTCCCACACATCCCCGGACATGCACCAGGGCCTCCAAGGCAGGAAGGGGCCGATGTGGACCCTGCAGTGCCCTGAGAACATCGGGAGGGCTTCCGAGACAATTTCAGCAGGGTCAGCTCCAGCGATAAGTCTCCTGACCGGCACGCTCCCCACTTTACAGACGGTGGAGACTTAGCTGAGCACTGACAACTTCATCATACCAATTGGGGGGATTAGGGGAGGGGGAGCAAGGCACCTCCTCTCTGGCTTTGCAGCAGCTAAACACAACTGAGAGAGAGACGGGGGGAGGGAGATCGGCATCCCAGACCCAAACCGTCCAAAATAGAGTCCAACAGTGCGGGGGGAGAAGGGGCTTTTCCTTACCTGCTCCAAGTGAGATGCGCTGGTTAGGAGTAGGAGCAGGAGCCAGTGCCGGAATGCGTCAAGTCGCCTTGCAGCAGCATCCAAAAAAACCAAACCAAAACAAAAACCGCAGCGGCAAACTCAACCCTCCTCCTCCTCCTCCTCCTCTTGCGCCCCTCTTAATAAGACAGCGATCGCTTTACAGGTCTGCCTGCGAGACACTGAAATATTCATACACTGTCTTAGGCTGCACCAAGGGCGAGTGGGTTTAATTAGTTTCTGCTGAGAACCGCAGTGGGGGGGGGGGGGTGGGGTGGGGTGGAAAAGTGCAAAGCACCTTTTTCAAAAGGCTTGAGTTAGTAAATTAAATCAAGGAGTCCTAGATAGCTGCTGGCTCTCCTGCTCTCTTCCCTTAAGATAGCTGGAAAAAGAGCCGGGCGCTGGGCAGCGGCGGCGGGGGAGATGCAAGAGAGCCGCAGTCCTGCAGCCGCATCCCCGGAGTCGGTCTTGGCTCGTCCCGGCAGCAGCAGCAGCAGCAGCAGGAGGCAGAGGCTGGACGCGTGTGGCAGGAGCGAGAGGGCTGCTGAATGCCTAAGAGCGAGGAGCAAACTCGAGCCATTTCTTGACGCTGCAGTATCAGCAGAAACCTGAGAGCTGTTTGGTGCAGCTCGGGGAGCGGGAGGGCGGCGGGGGGGGTGGGCGGGGGACGGGACCGGAGGGAGGAGGAGAGGCACGCTGCCCCCCGGGCCGGCCGCCCCCGCCGCCGCCAGCGCGGCCCCCGCCGCCGCGGCACGCTGCGCGCCGCGCCCCCGACGCAATGCAGGCGGCGGCCCCGGCCCGCCGGCCCCGGCTGCCCGCTGCGGGACACCGCGCCGCCCCAGCCCGCAGCGGGGGCTGCGGAGAGCGAGTGGGTCCCCGGGGAAAGGGGATACACAAGCGGCCCGGGCGGGTGCGCGGAGCACCCGCCCCCGCCGCGCAGAGGGGCAGCGGGGAGCGGGTCGTCGCTTTTCCCCGGCCGCCCCCCGCCCTTCCCCAGGTGGTAGGCGGCTCGGCGCCGCCCGCAGGCCCACCGCGGCACCTTGCAGAGGAGGCGGCCGGAGTGGTGCAGGGCTTTACACATCCCGCACGGAGCGCGATGCTGCAGCCGCGGCGGGCGGAGGCTGCGCCTGCAGTGCCCGGAGCCCCCGTGGTGCGGGGCCGGCCCGCCACGGAACGGCTCGGCCCCGGGTCCTGGTGCTGCTGCCGGACCCGAGCCCCAGCCGACCCCCGCCTGCCGTGCGCTCGGTAGTGGACGGGGCTGCGCAGCCGGAGCCTCCTGGGCATCGTGGTAGAGGCTGAATCCCGAGCAGCGTGGCTGAAATTGGGAGGGAAGAGTTAAATCGGCAGGCAGCGTATTACAGGGAAATTGCCCTTTCATGCTGCTTTATCCCACTGAATTCATTTAATTGATGAATCACATAACTTCGAGATGGAGAAGACCCATTATGTCATCAGCTTCCCTCCCCTGCCAGTGCAGGATTGTTCCCTACAGTATATGATCATGTACATTATGTAAAAGCCTGCTGCTCGCTTTGTCAAAGCGGGAGAAGCGATCAAATACAACCTGGGCCTGTGTAATTTGAAGCACTCCAGAGCTAAGTAACACCAAGTCCATGTTTAACAGACCTGGTCTCATTAGTTTTCCACTGCATAATACATTATCTTCACTTAAGATCACCACCTTGGCCGACCAAAAATACTTAACCACCTGACTTCACGGACGGTTTCTGTCTCTTCTTCCCTTCCTCTTATTTATCCCCATGTTTTGTTTTTTTGGGGTAGGGTTTTTTTGATGGTGGTGTGGTTTGGGTTTTTTTGCTAGAGTACAAACCATTCTAAAATTCTCAAGCCCTAGCTGTGCTGTAATCACTGCTACTTTGCATGCTGCATTCACCAGCCCCAGTGGAAACAAAAGTGCAAAGAGAAAGAAACAGATTTCCCGTCTAGCATGGTATAGGCTTTTTGTTTTCAGCGAGCGTCACATATGCTGGAAGTTTTTTGAGAAACTTCTGGTGAAGTTCTGAGCAAGAGAAAAGTGTCTTTCTGCCACTCCTGGGCAAAACAATCAAAACACTAAATAAAAAGAGCGAGTCTTCTCCTAGTGAAAATCGCAATCACTAATTTTCTGTCTGACAGTTTAGCAGCTCAGCATCAGCACCCAGCCTTGGACCCAGCAGCCCTAGACCCTGTACAAACTAAACCCCCCCAAAAAAGAAAGGCAGTCCCATTGCCTAAACTAACCAGCCTGTTTTTCCACCCTCCAAGAAACTTGACTACAGCCTTTGACTCGACATCCTCTTATGGCAGTGAATTCCACCCCTGGATGACATGCTGCACAGAGCTGACTGCAAAGTATTCGGAGAGCTCTGCATTCAGTGCGCTTGGAACTGCTTTGCAGAAATAGCTCTGTAAGCTAGCACTCGCCCGGCTCTGGTGCAGTATTATATCCCCCTGTACTAGTTCAAAGACAAATACGTACGCTCAGGAGTGTGATGAAAATGCAGATCTGACAATCAGAGGCCTGAGTTCAAGGGGCTGTTCTGCCCTTGGTTTCCTGCCTGATTGCAGGCAAGTCTATATGTTCTGCTTTTATATCTGAAAAACAGGACTAAAAGTGCTTCCTTTGCCTGTCACAACTGCTTAGGCTGTTTGTTCCTGAGGACTGTCTTAGCACAGCAGAACCCAAATCCTCATTGGAAGCTGTGGATACACCAGTAGCAGAAAAAAAATAATCATGCCCTTTGTTTTTACATTATAGGGTAGCAAAAGGACAACTGGGATATTGCTACTCCCCTCCTCATTTTGAATAGCTTTGAACTCTGTGATTTCTCATTCCAGTCTAACTGACATTACTGGCAAGCAGTCATGCTGGAAAATAAATGTCTTACTAAGAAAAGTGGACTATTAGCCATAGGGTCACTCAAAATCTTGTTAAGGTACATAGATTAATGAGCAGTAACACTAGGGCTTGCAAAGAGGTCCTATGTTACATGTTACAGTGCTAAGTAGCTTGAATTAAATGTTGAGGAATGGAAGGAGACTCCGACTTGCTGCCAAATTTGAAGTCAGGCTGCTGATATTTCATACTTTCTATATTATATAAAATGGCCACCAGCAGTTGAACTGGTAGTCCTCCCCAAGGGTCAAATCGAGAAGCTCTGTTCAGGTTCAAAAGTTTTCATAGGGAGACTACAAGTTGCAAACAATCAAAAGCTTGAGATAAACAGCAGGCAGTATTTAAAAAACATTTAGAGCAGCTGCTTTTAAAAATCCCACTAGGCACCTTTCTTCTTCCATAGATGCCAAAAAAGCAGTTGCTGTTACTTTCCTTACCTCTTACTGATGGCCCAGCTTTGCGTGGTGGTAGGTCTGGTGGTACAATGCAAACGGCATTACGCCTCTCCGATAGCCATTCGCCACGAGAAACACTTCCACTTGAGCTCCCCCATGGAAAGTGCATCCAGCCTGCTGTGGTAGTGCGGATGAGCACAAGCAGATGAGGAAGCAGCAGGCGTTCTGAGTTGCACAGGTTAAGGAGCTTCGCAGCCATCTTTGATGGCTGTTGATGTCACTTTTTGTAGGCAACCAGAACTGATAGACACCTTGTGTCAAAGATAAGTCAGCACAGCAAAAGCAGAACTGTTTCTGCAAGTTCAAAGCCTTGCCTTGTAGAGAAAGCTGAAGGGTCCCGTGTTTTGGTCTGGCAAACTAAAGATTTCCCCTGGTGAGAAAGAACAGAAAATTTTTTTTTAGAGAGAAAGACAGATAGAGAGAATTGAGTTGTTGATTAAAACTCTTATTGTATTGTAAGGATTAAAGAAAAATTGTATTGAATTACTGTAAATCTGAAGCTGGATTAAAAAATAACCATCGGTTTTATGCAGTGAAATAGGCTTTAAACACTGTCACCAGGGAACTTGAAAACTACTGATTGAAATCAATGGATGCAGAAGCAGAGTGGATTTCCCATTACAACGTCATTCATGTAGGTGTCACAAGTGACACTCTCAGCATGCTAAATTTCATCGACATGAAGAGGCAGTTTGTGTGATAGAAACCATTGCAAGATCCAAAGTGGCAAGTGATGCCCTAGTTGTTTGAACCTCATGGATCTTCATAGGCATTGTAGCTCCAATTCATCCAAGCCTGGAAGACAACCTAGTAACATTATAGCTTCATTTAGAGCTGCATAAACCCACAAATGAGTTGTGCAAGTGTCACCATAGACACCATTTAATAGCCTTGGAGACAGACGATGCTATGCATGAAGGGAGATGTTTTGGCCTAAATTTGCCTTGCAGAGCCTCTATCAGTCATAATGGTCTATGACATGGAAAGAGTCAACAGATAGAACCAAAGGTAAGCTTGTGGTGTTGACAGTTGGATTTTATTCCTTGGGGGGAACAAAGGATCTTTTAAAAGGTTTTTATCTTTTAATACTGATTTATGTGCCTTGTTACTATCCTCCAGTATTATTAGGCATTGTTATCACTGGGATAACCAAATCTCATGCTTCAAAGCACACTGATAGCTGATGAGAGATGACAATGACTTTTGTTCCCTCTTGTCATATTTCATTGTTTTTCCTGCTCCTTTTTAAAGCCTTAAATATGGGCCTTCTATGGTCAAAAGAAGAAATGAGTAGATCCAGTCCTGTTGCTACACGGAGGGAAGATGAGAGCTTGGGAGTGCATCCCTGTGAAGAAGGAAGCAGAAGCTGCCTTCACTCACATGTACAGTTTTGCTGCTAGGACCAGGCTGGAGAGCCTTGCTGCTTTTTATCCCACATCAGTGGATTGGATAGGGGCAAAGTATGGCAGTGGAAGGATGGCTGGGCAGGGGAGAGCAGAAAATGTGCTGTATAAGGAAAGGGTTGAGCCTGCTTTTGTCCTCCTCCTTCTCTGACCTCCTTTCCTGGTCCTAGATTTTCTTTCCCAGAGTTTTGTCCAGCTGGCTGCTTGCTATTGAGACAACTCCATGCTCAGGCAGGCTGGTGTGGCCTGTGGAAGGAAGAGAGCATATTTTATTGAGACCTATGCACTAAGCCTTTAAAAATAATTTCTGCTTCCCGTTTTGCATACCAGGAACAGCACTTGGAGAAGTCGTCCTGAATGACTTAGCAACAGCTTCTTCTTTGTGTGATTCCTGAGCATACCTGAATCAGGTACACATGACTTCTTTCTTAACAGTATCCACTTTTGGCTTCCTGTGATTGTATTACTTGGTATGAGACCTTACACAAGCACTGGGGCAAGAACTTTGTTCATGAATGCTGCTGGCCACGGAGTATAGAGACCAGAGAGTGAACTTTCCCCACGCCGCTAAGGGCGAGCATCACATGAAGCGCTGCTGCCAGAGAAGGGGAACACCTGAGGAGGGCACAACAACACCAGAGCAAGTACGTTCCTGTAAAACCAAAAAGCCATTCTGGCAGTGAATCCTTGTAATACACAACCAAGAAGTCAACTTTTGGAGCACTGATGTTTCTCCTTGTGAGATCATTTGCAGGATGATGCCAGCTTATAGGAAAGATGCTTCAACAAGGATGACACATATCTAAAGAAAGCCCCCCTCATATGGAATTTTACTTGAACTGCCCAGGAAGGAATCAGAAAGTGCTGGTTCTTATGGCACAACAAGTCTTGTCAGGAAACCCCAAGCTTGAGGCTGAAGACTGCCTCAGAGTGGTGATGAACACAAGCATCATCATTTAGTTGAGTTTTCTGAGAAAATAAAGTGTGGCTTAGTAAATCAAGGCATTTCAGGATACTCACAGTCCTTGAATAATCTACCAGTCTTACCATAGCCATAATTACAGCTATCCCACCGAATTAGAGCCAAATTTAGTCCTAGCTGAGCTGCAAGGTCAACAGCAATAGAACTCCAGGAACACTCATTAACAGCAACATTAGACTGCAGTAATGGGACTTACAATTTACAGCGATGATTTACAGTTGAGGCTATTTTGAGGCCAGTGGACAGATACAAGCTCTTGGTAAGTTGCTGTGAAATATGGCACATTATCACTTGGTCTTATGATAAAGGACACTCAGAAAGTCCATCCATCGCTAAGTAAGCCATGTGGTAAGCGTAGTACACCACCAGAATATCTTCAGTCTGAGAGAGCAGGGGGAGAAGTCCCCATGGGCCCCATTTAGCCTTCCAAAAAAGTGTTGCCTTATAGTTTAAGGAGGCTGACGCCTACCTTGAAAGCTGACTACAAACCTGACATTCAAGCTACCAAAACATGAAACTCTGTTGGCACTCTCAATGTTACTGAGGGAAAACTCTGTAAAGGAAAGATGTCAAGAGACCTACAGAAAAGGGCAGAGAATAAATCAGTGACAGTGGAAAAAGAAAAACAACAGGCATCTGCATAAAATGAGAATCTACACTGATGCCAAACCAGTGTATGCAGGATTGGAGAGAAGTCACCAGGCTCAATTTGATGTATCAAATTCAAAAGTATTCAGTGTTTCTTATGAGTTAGGACAGGATCTTGAACTGGATTTGTGATCACCTTTATCACACCTGACAGTGTGAATGCCAGGAACATGGTCATGATTACAGTGTTCCCAGCAGAAACTGAAATGCGCAATGGAGGGATTCCCAGGCCCCAAGGCGGTGGCTGATGATACTTTCTACTGTAACTGAAAGTGTTGAAGAAGAGGGAGTCCCCAACCATGACTCTATGGCCCCAAGGAGATGCTGAGAACAGCATATTAGCCTGAACGCAGATGAGCTGAAGCTTGCAGAGAATGGTGACCTGAACATCTGTGAACTTTTGAGTGTCTCCAATTGTACCTCAGAAACCTTAGAGCCACTAAAGAAATGCCACGAACAAAAGTGGTGAAGGATTTCTAGGGGTTCATAGAGAAGATGAACTACTAGATTCTTCTTGTTTATCCTCCCGCCTCTCAGGACACAAGAATCGTCTTAAGCAGTTAACACACATAGACACCATTTGGCAGCAATCAGAGCTCCATGTGATGGGGTAAAGGCAATTCAATGCAGGGAACCAGTCCCAAATTGCTATAAACCCCTGGAACAGATAAAGCCACAAAAAGCTTGGAGCCACACTGCTGCAAAGTCAGCACCTTGAGCACTTACTGGTGGAGCCCTGAGACAACCAGGATGGAGTCAGATAAACAAGGAGCTGCTACCCCTGCGTAGGGGGGTGGGACAATCCCACTGTGGCACTTTTGGGTACTGCATAAAAGTGCAGTGTGAGCTCCAGCAAAAAGAAAGCGTGCTGAGGAAGTGCTGAGTGCTCCTGAAAGCTGTCTGGGTGGGGTGATGAAGGCATTAAAACAGTTCGTACACAGAGTGTGTGGCTGTACTGGAAGGAAGAAGGCCCACAGGCATCGCCCATCTTGTTACCAGGCAAAGGATTGAGTGTTGTTGGTGTGTGTGCGCACATGTGCAAGATGGGATTTTATTTAAAGCAGGACAAGCAGTAATCCCTGCAGATATAAGAGCTGACATCAGGAAATGAATAACTTCATACCTAGGGATAGAAGGTGCTTTATTTGAACCAGACTATTTCCATTGGCCAGGCACCGATGTGCGTTGCAGAGCATATATGACTCAGCGTGACGTGTGTGCAGGGTACACTGATCAATTATGATCTTTCTGCCACTCCAAGACGCCCTTGGAAATGGTCATTTTTAAGGACAGGAGATGGACAGTCTGCTTTCTGAGAGGTGACTCTGGAGGAAGCTCTGGCAAGAACTGATCAGGAGTCAAGCATACTTTCCACAGTATGGCACGCCTAACATGCTCTGCTCTGACAGGACTCGTAGCACGCTGCAGCAGAATTTATGCAATTCAGCACTTAACAGGGCAGATTTGAGCACCAGATGTCTTGCCGTGGGTATCAAAAATGAAAAAGAGCGAGAGCAAAGAAAGTTGGCAGCATAAACAGTGGAGGGACTGATAGCAAAACCAAGACAGTCAGGAAGAGATCCTTACCTGCCAAAGCTGGGCCACAGCAATGCTTTTTCTCTAAGACGAGACAGGAAGCGAGGAAGGCATCGACTGAAGAAGAAGGTGTGGAGGGGGGTGGGTTGCAGTCCAGCAGCCAGGCTTTAGAAGCAGTTACACTAAACAAGCCACTCACAGAAAAAAAGGAAGAAAAGAGACAGTCATTTGCGGCTGCTGTTCAAAATGGAGCAGGTATGAAGACAGACAGTGAGTAGCAGCACGGGTAATGGCCAAAGGAAAGCAGCTGCAGTCTGGCAGGGATCATAACTACAGTGACAGGACAGTGGTAGAGGAAAACTGAAGATAGCTGCAGAGCTGGGAGAAATGACTAAGGAAGAAATTTTTTACAATGAGGGTGGTGAAACACTGGAACAGGTTGCTCAGAGAGGTGGTAGATGCCCCATCCCTGGAAACATTCAAGGTCAGGTTGGACGGGGCTCTGAGCAACCTGATCTAGTGAAAGATGTCCCTGCTCACGGGGGGGGGGGGGTTGGACTAGATGACCTTTAAAGGTCCCTTCCAACCCAAACTATTCTATGATTCTATGATTTGACACAACCTGAGCAAAGACCAAGCGAGTGCAGGACCTCACAGAAGATATCAGCACTAGGCTTCTTGTGCAGCGTAGCAGCACAAATAGGAAATGGGGAATAACTTGAAACGTCTGGGGGAAATCAAAAGCCCTGCAGTAAGGGGCTCCATTTCTCTTGGAGGGACTCAGGATTTGCAGCCTCAGCTCTAAGTCTACAGAAAGCTTGAAAGAACCACACAAGGGCCAAAAATGCTGAGCAGATAGTTCAAGTACCTCTATGACAGAGGATTGGAAATGCTTCCTGCTACTGTTGTCCTTCTGTGATGAAACCTCCCAGTGCAGGTTGCTTTGCATAGCTGCTTTGGCAGCATGGCTTCCTCTTGCATTATTGTCAGCATGCAGGAGAGGCAAAAATGCCTAGCAAGGTGTGTTTCGAATGTATACTTACCGCATAGCCTCAGGTTAGAGATACAGTGGTATGTCCTCTTCCAGGAGTAGGTTGGTTTCTTCTTGAAGTGCTTGCTGACCTGGCCAGAATGATTGTTGTATACTGGAGAGACAGATGAAGTGAAGCAGAAGCAATTATTTATATAAAAAGAAGGAACTTGAATAAATAAAAATACTGGCAGCCACTGTGTATTAAAGTGAAAGACCCAGATGCTTTGAAGCCTTGTCCTCAGGTGATTTTAAGCTCTTCAAAATAATTCTAAGTCTTACCCAAAATGAAGGCAGCTAGGAGCCCCTTAGAGACTATCAGTCCATCAATGTCCAATCTTTTCTGTGCCTTGGGCACTGCTCTTGTTCTAGCTTCTCAGTCTTGCTTTTCTGTGTGTTGTCCTACTTATGTCTGGGCCAGGGTCTATTTTGGACTCTAGAGGTTTGTGACCTATTCCTTTTCTGCAGGACTGGAGCCTCTCCTCGTCTGTGCTGTCTATGGCAGAAGGGAATGGTCCACCTTCTGTTGGGTGTGTTTCTTAAGTGCTCTGTCAGATCCTAGCACTCGAGTTCTGAGCATCTCCTTTTATAATTTATTTTCCCTTGAAGTCTCAAAATCAAGTCTCATGATGTTTAAAATGCCACTGAGAGCTTAGTGAGCACATTGCAGTAGGGCCATTACGCTTCAGACAAATCTTTCCCTACATGGCAACTTGCTGATTTATTTACAAATTGCTTGCCTTTTGAATTTCTAAAGCTTTTGCCCCGTTACGTCCCACATTGCAAATCCTTGTGCATTATGTAGAAAAAGAGAAAGGACCTCATCTGCATTACCTCCTGTCTGTGTCCCATTGCCTCAAAGCAATAGTCCATGAGCTAGTATTCAACACTATACAGCAGTGTTTTCTGACTTTAATAGTGTCTAAGGATTGATCCCAGGATAATGATCCCACTGTACTATGCAGCAGAGAAACACATTGCTAATGCAAGACATGCCAGGAAGAGCCTTTCAACAAGGTACATATAGCAGTAAGTAAGGCAAGATGTATGTTTGTGCTGGTTTTGGCTGGGATAGAGTTAATTTTCTTCATAGTAGCTAATACGGGGCTATGTTTTGGATTTGTGCTGGAAACAGTGTTGATAATACAGGGATGTTTTCGTTATTGCTGAGCAGTGCTTACACAGAGTCAAGGTCTTTTCTGCTTCTCACACCATCCCACCAGCGAGTAGGCTGGGGGTGCACAAGAAGTTGGGAGGGGACACAGCTGGGACAGCTGACCCCAACTGACCAAAAGGATATTCCGTACCATATGACATCATGCTCAGCATATAAAGCTGAGGGAAGAAGAAGGAAGGGGGGGATGTTCGGAGTGATGGGGTTTTGTCTTCCCAAGTAACCATTACGCACGATGGAGCCTGCTTTCCTGGAGATGGCTGAACATCTGCCTGCCGATGGGAAGTAGCGAATTAATTTCTTGTTTTGTTTTGCTCGCGTGTGCAGCTTTTGCTTTCCCTATTAAGCTGTCTTTATCTCAACCCATGAGTTTTCTCACTTTTACCGTTCCGATTCTCTCCCCCATCCCATTGTGGGGGGAGTGAGCGAGCAGCTGTGTGGGGCTTAGTTGCTGGCTGGGGTTAAACCACGACAAAGTTGTAGGGCAAACATAACAGCACAGTGCAAAATGTCTTGCCAGCAGCTACTTTAAAATGTTCTACTAATAACAGTGTATTATAAAAGGCAAAGACACATGCTAGGCTTCTCCAAATCTGAATCACAATACTAAGCTTCTGTTCTTACTCAGTCTTACTGAATATATTATTTTTCCTACACTCCAAGAGGTGTTTTGGAATGGGTCATCTGCTGGCCAAAGCCAGTTCCCCAACATGGGACTGCAACAACATAATCCTGGGTGAATATCTCAGCCACTGTGATATATGGCAGGAGCCAGCAAACCCAGTCATTGTAGAAGGATGCCAGGTGTCTGCCTGAAGCCTGAAGGTGACCCAGTAATTGAACTAGCAGGCGTGCTTTTTGGGGACACATCATCCTTGTTCCACGCTCAACCCACTCACTACCTGTATTTGGATTCAGAGCCTGTCATCCAGTCATAACCTTTGATTTTTCTTATCCTAATTGATAAAGCTTAAAAACATGAACCTTATGCTTGCCTCTGTCCTCACATGCCAACACCTTGCCTACGGAGCCTTTCATGAGCTGGGTGAAATGAAAAGCACCCAACCTGGCTGCAGGAACAGATACTACCTGCCACCCAGGCCTCCTATGTCTTGGCATGCTTTATCCATGGCAAATCCATCTCTTTTTCTACTGTGAATGAATATGGATTTTTTTACCCATTTGTTTATAATTTTACAGAATTCACAAACTACCACTTACATACCTATGGACAGATTTCAGATTTCCTTATGAAAATTTTACCTAGGCCTGTATTAGGTCACTGTGCCTAGTTCAGTTCACTGAAGCAGTAGAAAAGTAATTATGACATTTTGTTTCATTAATAAAAAGAAATAGAAATATAATCATGAAGATGTGATATTGCAGATATCTTTATCTGTAACACTAGGTCTGTCTTTGGGTATCTTGTATGGTGGGGAAAAAAGCGGAGATTGAAAATTCATTGAATATAGCAATTGAAGATGGTGAATGGTATAGAAAAAAAAGAAAATGTGTAAAAATAAAGTATTTCAAAATAAAACAAATCCTTCTTTAATTGGTCACTGCAATTTATTAAATTTATCACAAATTGTGAATAGTTTCAGATTGTCCACAGCTGTAAATTTTTTAGAATAAACTTTGTTTAAAAAAGGTCATCCTTCTAACACACAGGCACTTGTGACTACACATATCTCATTGGGTTGCTACCAGCTGGAAAATCAGAGCATGGAGCAGAACTTTGACCTTTCTGCTGCAAAATCAGAGGAAACAATCAACTGAAGGAGGTAAAGGAGAATCCTCATTAAAGCGGTAGTGATACATGGCAATAGGGAACAGAAATCAAATTTGCTTGTGCAAAGATACGCTTTGCCAACTAGCCCATAAAGGACAAAGAACTCTACTTGTTTAGCGAGCAAGATGAAGAATCTGTGAATTACGACTCGGAGCATTAAATTAATCAGAATACTGTTATGTGTTATTACAGCAGTAGTTGGAGGGCCCATCGGGTGTGGAATCCTGCTTTGCCAAAACGCTGTAGGAGCAGACCAGGCTGCTCTTTTATGCTAGCCAGGGGAACAGCAAAGACATTCAGGGACATTAACACCAAGTAAATACAGAACAACCAAAGGAGCTATTTCTTCGCATAATGGGAAAGTCGCCACTGTATTGAGGACAAGCACAAGTCATATGTTCCTCTTAAGTCCTACCTAATCCCTGCTTTGAGGATTTAAAGGACATTCGAGTGATACATAAGCCCTACGCATGTTCTCTGCACAAGAATGATTTTTACTCACTGTAGAGTCAGCTGAGCCATGGAAAATTCGGCAGTGGGTGGCATCAGCGGAATAATACTGCTGTGTTCAAGAAGGTCTGGCTGATGCTCTGTCTGCTCGTTGCAGCTGTAGCTTTAACATCTAACATACTGATAATCAAAACTCATGGGTTATGGTGTGCGTTGGTTCCCCAGAGGGTTCTGGAAGTAATGCATGTCTCTTACCGGCATCATTACATATCTGGCTGGGAAAATAAGTCAAGGAGGAGCTTTTACCAAAGCATCAGGCACCAGCCAGGAATAAAGGCAGGAGGTCTCTTCTGACAGTTCATTGATCTGATCCAGCATGGCAGAGTCTCTGTTTTCCACAAAAAAAAAACCGATAGAAAATGTCTGTTTGCAGAGAAATGGCCAATCACGAGGTGGGTCAAAATCAGTAAGACAGTGCCTAAATTTTGCTCCTTTTGAAGGTAACAACCAAACTGTGAAAGATGGCTTCAGATACCTTTTGCATACTGTATGTGAATTTATTTTGCTTGGATTTCTGGTTTATGCATCACTGTGTTAATCTGTTATTGTTCCTCTTGCATATTTTTTTGCAGGCCCTTTGGCAGTGACTCCTGCATCTATCACGGCTCAGTTTTGCAGCATGCAGCGGAAAGGAGATGATTCTGATCTATAATTCTGTCAAATGACACTCCTTAAGATATTGTATAAGCTTATAAAGGTGAATTTGTGCTTCTGGCTTTTACTTCTCTTTGTGCCTAAGCCACTTTGATGCCTAAGAATCTTTCAATAAAAGGAAATAAAAACGCACCCTCACCACTTGCTAGGACCATGAGCTCTCAGAGTTTCTTTGTAGGGGGGATGATACTTTCATTTCTCCTTTCTTAAAAGGCAAAAGAAAATGCCTGAAGAATGTAAATTTGACTTGAAAATTGCATCCTGATTTTGGTAACATCTTAACAGGCAGGGGAACAGAAATTCAAACACATTGGGAGATGCAGAGAAAAATTGGTAATGAAAATGTATCAGAGACAAACTCCAGACAGAGCAATCTTACTTTCGTCCAGAGAATAAATCCAGAAGTGGGTGGAGGAGGGTAAGCTCACAGAGTCACTACTCTTCTCTGTTAGAGACACAGTGTGGTCCTTGAGAATATGAAGGAGTGGCAACATGTCTGACAGTATAAAGTGCTAGATGCCGAAACCTAGATAAAGTTCTAGATGCTTGACGCTAGTGCTAGAACCCTGGTTCCCACTTCTAACCCTCAGCAGCGGTATTATCTTGGTCCAGACACTTTTCTTTTCTTTCCCTTCCCATCTTTCATCTTGCCTTTTCTATGTAGACTGCAGTCTCTCTGGAGGAAGAGTTTACATGTCTGTGCCACATCTGACTTGGGTGACCCTGATCCTGTGCCAGTAGAAGAATACAAAAATCTTCAGCTTGGCACTCAGCAACACAGCTGGAAACCCGGAGGGGGACTAATAGCACCGTTTGTTCCTAATGGAGCATGACCTCTGCCTTTGTCCAACTTTGATCACTTAAGGAAAGAAATCTTTCCTATATCCTTTTGTACTACTTTCCCTACTGTGGTGTCCTTTTTTGTTACTGGATAGTTCCCCAGCTGCGGCAGAAACCCCCACGGCTCTGTCCCTGCTGAGAGGAAACAGTGCTTCCCCACCAGTAGAGGTGTTCTTAATGCAATTATAAACCAAAGACATCTCCTGTGCCATGAGGTGTGTTGCATTTACTCTGGTAATTTAGCAAGAAATGGTGATCCAAAGCTTGCCGGTCCCACTGCAGCCTCCCTTGCCTGCAGTACCTAGCAGGCACTTAATTTCCTCCAACTTGCAGCCATCCGCAGCCACGCTGGAACACCTTTTGCTTTGCAGCAGATGGCAATGCAGTACTGCCCGCTGCCAAGATAAGCCAGTTCATTTTCCCATCATCTGCATCTTACTATGAAGCAGTAGACTAAGAAGAAAGAAAAACACTTGGCAGATGATTTGTGGCAGGTATCTCCTGTTGTGGGGTTCTTAGCAATCTGAGCACACTGATTCAAATAACTAAGAAATAAGAAAATGAAGAAGTCTAGAGGCCAACATGTAGTTGGCCCTCATGCTAGCTCTTACTGACATGGTTGACATAATCCTAAAGAGAAACTGCAGAGTTAGCTAAAATCCCTTGGTTCTTAAACAGTTCTTATTTTAGCATGCTCTTGGCAGGGGAGGGGGAGAGCATGTGCTGTCAACACCGTATTTGGATGGAACATTTTCCTGAAGATCTCCAACAAGATTTGTGGCATTGTACCTTTGATATCTGCTCTCTTCCCCCACTCTTATCACATCACGTCTCAGCATTAGCCTGGCTTTTGCTGGATGACTGCACAGGATGTTGTAGAACTGAACACTTTAATTTCTAACAAACAAGTCTAAACAAACTTTTAGTTGTTAGCAAAAACAAAAGCAACCTTCAAATGGGGAATCAGATGTCACAGCAAGGAGTGCACGAGATATCTACAGACAGCCTGAAACACCCTCTAAAGAGGGTGAGAACTACCTTTATTAGTTCCTCAGTTACCTGTGTGTGGTGGGTTGACCCTGGCTGGACACCAGGTGCCCACCAAAGCCGCTCTATCACTCCCCCTCCTCAGCTGGACAGGGGAGAGAAAATATAACAAAAGTCTCATGGGTTGAGATAAGAACAGGGAGAGATCACTCACCAATTGCCATCACGGGCAAAACAGACTCGACTTGCGGAAATTAGTTTAATTTATTACCAACCAAATCAGAGTAGGATAATGAGAAATAAAACCAAATCCTACAAACACCTCCCCCCCACCCCTCCCTTCTTCCCGGGCTCAACTTCACTCCTGATTTTCTCTACCGCCTCCCCCCAAGTGGCGCAGGGGCACAGGGAATGTGGGTTGTGGTCAGTTCGTCACACATTGTTTCTGCCACTCCTTCCTCCTCACACTCTTCCCCTGCTCCAGCGTGGGTCCCTTCCTTGGGATGCAGTCCTTCAGGAACAGACTGCTCCAGCGTGGGTCCCCCACAGGGTCACAAGTCCTGCCAGCAAACATGCTGCAGCATGGGCTCCTCTGTCCACGGGTCCACAGGTCCTGCCAGAGCCTGCTCCAGTGTGGGCTTCCCACGGGGTCACAGCCTCCTTTGCCATCCATCTGCTCCAGCATGGGGTCCTCCACGGGCTGCAGGTGGGTATCTGCTCCACCGCTAACCTCCATGGGCTGCAGGGGGACAGCCTGCCTCACCATGGTCTTCACCACAGGCTGCAGGGAAATCTCTGCTCTGGCGCCTGGAGCAGCTCCTCCCCCTTCTTCTTCACTGACCTTGGTGTCTGCAGAGTTGTTTCTCTCACATATTCTCAATCCTCTCTCCCGGCTGCTGTTGCACAGCATTTTTTTTCCCCTTCTTAAATATGTTATCACAGAGTCACTACCACCGTCGCTGATGGGCTCAGCTTTGGCCAGTGATGGTCTGTCTTGGACCCAGCTGGCATTGACTCTGTCGGATGTGGGGGAAGCTTCTAGCAGTTTCTCACAGAAGCCACCCCTGTAGCTCCCCCGTGCTACCAAAACCTTGCCACACAAACCCAATACACTGTGGAAAGCTGATAATAGTGTAGAGATTTGCAAAGGCAAAAATCAGGGGTCATTTACCAAATGAGTTACTCTGTGAGTCAAGGACCCAAGTCAGCTCTACTCAACAAGCTTCAGATCTACATTGCATTGTCCTTACCAGCATCCCAGAAAAGTGATGCCTCTGCCCTTAGATTTTTCACCATTTTTCCAGTTTCTGAGGAGCAGCTGTAGCACACTGTCAGCATTTCCAGTTGCTGAGGCAGAGCTGGGCCAGCACATGCATTCCTTTCACACAGACACTGGTGAAATTACTCCACTGGATCTTTGTTTTGGACCTGATTTTATGTCTGGTGAGCAAGGCAGGCAATGGAGATCGCACAGTAGTTCTGGGACACATCTCATTTAGATATCTCTTGATGAAACTTGTGCAAATGGCATCTAGTGTATTCTGGTATTGCCAGAGTATCATCTGTACCAATAGTAATGCCATTTCCGACATTTTTAATAGAAAATGATATTAATCCAACTGACCTTCTGCCAGCTGCAAAGCTGAGAAGGACTGGTTGTGGTAGTGCTGCCATTTCATATTCATACAGTGTTTCTTAAACTTTCTCTCACCCTTCACGTCCATAAGATTCTCTAGCCTGAGGATGTGATGGGACAAATGAAACAGAGAAGTGATTACGAAGTTGGGGATTATCTTGTTATGATTATCAAAAACCAAAGAAAAATAACAAGTACTTGAGGTAAATGCCTTCCCAGACCAGCTATGAAGCTACAAATCTGACTTTTCTCTGTACGGTATGGAGTTGAAAAATAAATCCTGAAAACAAATTATGTTTTGCTACGTGCTTATTATTCAAACACTCAGAGTTATTTCAATTAAAAGTATCAACTAGAATTTTATTTCTCATTCCTTCTATGTGTTTTTAATCACTTAAATTAAGGAACATCAAGAGCTTTCAACTAGCTCAGGCCCACATTGTTCTCAGTTTAGTACAAAATCATATTTTCTGAAGACAGCAATTTCCAATTTCCTCTTTTGGAGCTAAGCAGTGTTTCCCATGGCCCACTGACTGTCTTCAGAATAATAGACAAAAAATTCATAAATACAAGCATAGCCTTCCTTGCCCTGTAAAACTCCGAAACTGGAGTAGAAATGGCTACTCTAGGCTCCCTCAATAATAAATAGAGAGAGATGGACACTTCTAGATGATGATTCCCATTCCAAGACCTGAAGAATTTCACAGAGGTCCCTGTTCCTGCTCTTCTACCTTGGATCCCTTAGATTAGGGCTTCGGCAGAAGAGGAAAGCCAAAGAGCCTGATTCAAGCAGTATGGAGTCATGGCCTCTGGTGGATTTGCTTCTCATCGATGATGCCAGAAGGGGGAAAATAAAGGGTCAGGTAATTAGGATACAGGTCTCAAGGGTGAGCCTCCAGCAGCAGGCAAGTTAGCAGAGCTAAGAGACGTAAGGACGTACCACATATTACACTAGCCTGGAGTTCGCTCAGTGCTGGTTTTATTCTATAGTGAGAGTTTCTAATGTGTGTTTTGGCTGAGTGGGAACCACCCAAGTCCCACAGTGCTCCAGCCATGCTAACTCGCTAGCAGTTTCAGGGGGAGAGGGTGCATCTCTCTTCCCTTTGGCATTGCCCTGGCAAAAGCAGCTTTCACTGGCAGCATTAAACCAATTTTCAACCTGTGGAATGGATCCCACTACAACTACATTAAAGCAATTTGGGGATTTTGGCAATCCCTCTTATGTTTTTAAGGTAAAGATTTACGTTGACATTTTCAAAGCTTGATGACTCTCTTTGAAGGTGTTGCAGATTTCAGCTTCCCTTTTATTTAATGCAATTGAACCAGGAAATCTGTTGCATAAAGCAGTACATTTCAACTTATTTAGAATCATCATTTTTCAGGGAGTTCAACAAAGTGTTCAAAGTAAACAGCATTTCTGCTACCATGTACAATAAATACAATGCTATATCGTAAATCAAATTAGGCAAAAGATAGCATCGTTTCAGCATCCAAAATAAATATTCAAACATTCAAAAAAAACAAACAGAAAAAAATGGGAAATGCAAACATCATAGCTAAAATGTCAATTTCATCTTCTTGTGTCAGGAACTTAAATTTAATTTTTATTACAGATCAGCAATATGCTATCCTGATGCATACTTGTGAAATATCCATAATAAATTTTTGTTTTGACTTGAAAACAAAAAAAGACCATGCAAACTATTTCACCTAAGTCCAAGGGATCATTTTATATTTCCAAATACACAGACAACTAAAGCCACTTGCAGTCAAAAGCACTTTTCCCAACATAAGGGGATTCATATAGGCTCTGCAGAATTTTCCCTGAGCTTTGCCAGAGTTTTGACTCATGTAAATCAGGGTTGTCGTGCCTGTGCAAGTCTGTGCAAGTTTAGGATATTATCACCTCCAGCTGGTCATCCTGCCCTCTGCCAGAGCATACTCCCTATATAACAGGGATAGCAGGCAGAAGTGTATACATAGAGCAAACTCACCTACCTCAGCAGTTTAAGTTGATATCTTGGAGTACAAACCAGAGAAGTTAAGGAAAGAGAGTGTTTTCCTATGCTGCTTCTACTATGGGTGAAGCAACAGCAGAAAGTCGGGGTGGACAATTGGAGGCATATTTCAAAGCACTGCAATTGGACTCTCCAAAGCTCCCAGAGTCCAAAAACATTTTATTTTGCTGAGCTGCAAGAAACTGCTGGACACAGAAGTCTCTGCCTAGGTGAACACAGACATTGGCTATCTGGATATAGATAAAACGACAGTGAAAATTACAGGATACCAGGCTTCAGTCACGGTGTCTTAGACAAGACTCCATGAAAACAGGAAAGTATGGACAGAAATCTGATGACTAATTCTAAAGATTTATCAATTCAATGCATCAAAGTTTGACACAGTCCAGATATTTCCGACTCTCGGAGACAGGAATTTTCCTATATATTTAATGGTTTTCAGACACTAAACTTTGGTTTTAACAAGCTATTTTTCTGCCAGTGTTCTGAGTTTCTCTCCCAAAAATGAAAATAATCACACTAAAATGTTATACTTCTGAGTATATTTTTCTCAAATTTCCTCTGTGTATTTTTCAGACTTAAACAGAGCTGACTTAAAAATATTAATTGTTAAACATAAAGGTAGCAATAGATTCCATGTCAAAAGCAACTCATGCTAACTGCATGCTTTGAATGCAAGGCTATCCTTTAGGGATATGTATATACAATGGAAATATACAGAGAGGGAAACGGAAATAGAAAAAAGCCTCGAACGTTTATTTCACACAAGCTCTTCCTTTGAGCTTTCTTATCCATAGAGAGAGGTGGTGCAGAGTAAGTTCTGTGGACTAAACTTAAATTGTACTACTAGTATTTTGCTATCTTACAGTTTCTTTCTGTGACTTCCCCAAGTATATGTTATATGTCAAAATGTAATTTCAAACAGTTATTTGCTTCACAGTGTTATCTTTTCCTAGTCAACGTTTGTTAGGATAAATGAATAGCAAGCTTATCAGCACATTTGAGCTTGTTAATAACCATGTTTTAATACAATATGAGCGAAGACATTTCTACATGGCTGATAACTCAGTTACTTCATTGCCAAATTTACATGAACTGTGGGCACCAACCAAAAGCCCCAGGGTTCAAATTTACCAAAATTACAATTTACCATCTTAAACCAAAATGTGAAAGATGCCTTTTAGGATGATCAATTCAAAGCAATAGCGGCCGCCCTCCTCCTTTCCTCCACATGCTGATACTATAAACAGCAAAGAAAATCAACTATTGTCACCAATGCAAAACTCAGGATCAGTATTGCAATAAATAATTCTCTGTGTGAAAAACACTACAATAATCTAATCTGCACTGTGGATCAAAAGATCCCAATCACTGGAAACTTTGCAATTCTGACATATGATTTGGGACTCTTCAATGGACAGCTTAGACTTGATTAACTATTCTATTCCATTGAGGGGTGATGAAGTTTGTAAGAAAGTGATTTTTTTTCAATGTAAAAAGTTATTTCTGCAAAAATATATTTTTTGGAGAAAACTTTATCAACATACATGTTTTGCATTATTGGGAAACCCTAAAAAAAGTTTCAGTTTCAACCTGGACTGAAATAAACTGCATTGCTGAACCACTCTTACCTTTCTGTCTCAGATCAATTCAATGTCAAACCGCAATACTCCACAGGATACGTTGCCTCCTGGCAATTGTAGCTGGGAAATCTTATGCCCTCATCTTCCCCTATGTTCATTCTGCACCTTCTAACATGCAGTGAATATGGTAATACCATGTGGCTGATACAAAGGGAGAGATGATGTGCAGCACTGAAGGCATCACCTGTCCAGAAAACACTGCATAACAAACAACACTGAAATCAGACCTGGAGAAAATGGATTAAGAGCAGTGTGCTTTGCTTCACCCTGGTGATGAAGAGAGGGAGCCAAGGACTGAGTGTTTCCCCGATTCTCTCTCCTGTCTCAGAAAGCAAGCAGGTCCCAGAGGCCCAGATCCAAGAACTACCAGCGGAGAGCTGCTGCACAGGGCAAGAGGACAAGATGTGCAACGGAGAATCAGATGAACCTTTGTGGCCGATGCAAGAGAAGTAAGATAGGGTGCAGATGGTGAAACTGAACTGAGGCCCAAGCTCTGAGTTATAAAGAAGTGGGGATGTGAGGACAGTAGAGCACAGGCTCCATTTCTCACCCTGCTTCACCTTTGACCAACCTCACTGCATCACGGAGAAAGAAAAGCTCCAGTGGTGCTCACTTGGGCATATTAAAGTCTTTGGAGAGTGGCGGTGCGGTGGGGGAGGACATATTTTCTCTACGTGACCTTAACCCGGCCCCTGATCTACACAGTATTAATCAAGACTCCTAGCTCTACATCACAGAGCTCAATAAAGACCAGAAAGAGGTGTTGGCAAGAGAAGGATGACAGTGCAGCAACATTCTCCATGAACTCAGTAAATTCTCTGGGGAAAACAAAAAAAAAAAAAGCCACAAAGCAAGCCTTTTGAAATTATTTAATAATGACTGTGAGATGAGCTGACTACTGGGTTGTCTTCTGAGATTTGAATGAAGAGAAGGTCCTCAATACCATCAGACATGATTGTCTCCAGCCATCAGAACTTTTCATTCAGAGATGCCCCTCCTTTGTTTTTTGTGGGGTTATTTTTCAAGGTTTATATTCTGTAGTTACTGAGACACACAGGCTAATGCCACAGGCTAATTAGGAACTGCAAACTGACTGTGCAAACACACTAGTTAGATATCATTGTTCTCGGGGTATATAAAGCGTCATGGATAGACATGAAATGTTAGTTTCATGCCTGTGTCCCCAAGCAGAGCACTAGACAAGTGACATTTTCATGAGATCACAAAATGGAAGTCATACCAGGGCATTCTACTTAAGAAAGGATTACAAAATGCATCAACTAATGTTTATCCCCTCATAGCCAAAATAACATACTTAAATTACACAGAGCAAATTGCAACACCCCTATGGGGTGACACACAAATGGTGAAAATGATAACTGCAGAAAATTCATACTGCTGTACTGGAAGAGGAAAGTGTTTTCAGTTGGGAAAACTACAACTCTTGCCATTAAGCAGTGTTGCCTCTGTTCATATTCTTCACGCTGTTGCATTATGATGTCAGGCTAACTTCAGTGCTCAATGTAACTTCCCTTTGGTACACGGAAAGAGAAAGAAATGAACTTAGACCCAAGCCAGCAGAAATGCATTCACCCATGTAATTTTATTGGCTTCAGAGAGATGGAAATAAGTGGGGTACTACATACACCCAGGTTTCATAGGTGGAATATAATACTGAATTTCATGTGTCCTATAGTAACCCTCAAAAAAATTTGCCTTTACATCTGGTGGAAAGAAGCCTATATATTTGCAGCAGACCTGCCACCACCTCGAGCCATAATTTAAATAAAACAACACAGGCGAAACATTGCTTTAGCCTTTTGCTCTTTGGATAATATTACCAGCTCTCCCAGGCTTCAGTATAAGGAGCTTAACTCTGCAGCATTATTGTGACTAATCTCATCAGACACTACTGTGGCAGCCAGGCTCCCCTAAGACAGCCTAGGGGAGGATCCCAGGGAACAAGTGAAAGGCAGATGGGGAAGCCCTGAATAAAGAATATGAAATAAACACTCAAGAACTCAACAGAAATCCCAGATAAAAAACCAAGTCTAGTCTCCAGGTCTCTTTGGACCCAAAAATACCAAAATCCCATTTCTACTCTTTCATAGACTAAGGGAAGGTAAATATGTGGAATTTGAGGAATCCATATGTGGAATATGAGGAATCCAACGTGGACATGAATGTATGTGGGACATTTAATACTGGGCTTCCCATTAGTTTAAGATCCATTTTACACTTCACAAGTGCTACTATGGTAATGGCAAGTTCACCAAATAATGTGACTACATCATTCTGAAAATTACTTCAGCCTGGACTTCAAGGCAGCACAAAGCTGCCTTATGAAGAGATTCATTAAAACAAGCCTTTCTTTTTGTTTTCTTTCTCTAGGAAAAAGAAAAAAAAATCACCTGGTTGGAAATAATGGGATGATAAAAGGGGAACTCCACCTCAGGTTGTGATGGAGACCCAAAAACCTAGGACATTTCAGATTTTCGCAGGGCTTCCAAAAGAGAGCAAGAAAGATACTTATACCATAGCAAGGGCCAAAGGGATAGATCCAGCCCACTGGGATAGATGGGTAGAGACCCTGGCAAGGTTATGAACCTTCAAGAGAGAAAGGTGCATTGGTGGGAATCTGCCCTAACTTTTCTCTGGCTACAAGCTTCCAGAGTCATCTAAAATGTGCTGTCTCCAGTGAATTTCATCCATATGCTGGGAACTCACCTGCTAAGGCAGCATTTTTTTAGTAAAAAACAGACAATCTTACAGAAAACTTGGGTTTCTGGGGGTATGTGGGCACTGAAAAATGAAGGTCGCGAAGACTGAACAATATCACATTGCTCATGATCCTAATATACAGGTAGGCCTAACCTTTTTCAGAACTGTTGCAAGACATGTCAGAAGAATAGGAATAGCTGGCTGGGAAAACATAAAACATAAAAATGCATGACAGAGCAAATATCTATCCATCCGTATCTGTCCATCCATGCATTCATTGATCTTGTAGACATCCTGCCAACAAGATATGCTTCTAGGTTCCTTTCTTTCTCCCCTCACACATCAATCCAGGCAGTTACTGGACATCATAATTATAGTAAGCTCTTAAATCCCGATAAATACTACCAAGCTGGCTACTCAGAGGCTTCCATGCCATCAACTTTCTAACACAGTAATAATAATTAGACTATATTGCATCTGATTGCTTTTAGAGGTTTACCCTTTGATTAGACTTGGGGGGAGGGAGGAAATACTGGCAAAAATGGGAAGAAGATATTTCAGCTTGGAAAGAGATTTAGAGGCTATGTGTCCAAATGTTGACTTTATAAAATTTGGCAGAATAAACATGTAGAGATGCCTGTTGTTAGGGTCTGATGTTCTTTAAAATGACACCTCTGCTGCTGTGTGAGCTCTGGGGTACCCAGTGCTATAGAAGCTTAGCTTATCGCTGGCTGGTTCATATCCTGCAACATGAGCTCAATTTCTCAACCTGTGCTTGTCAAAAGGGCAAAAGGCTTGGTTTACTGCTCGCATCATGGTTGTGTCTAAATTGGATTGCACAGCACCTCCAGTAGAAGCGCTCAAGGTTTTCACCACCAAGACCAAAATCAGTCTATGTTTCAGAATTTTTCCCAGTTCATCTCCAGTGGTTAGCACTGTCGTAGCTCTTAATAGAAATCTAGGCTCTGGTTGTCCGTGACGCTGAGGAAGGACAAGAAGACTTTAGAGAGTTGTGTTGACTTCAGTAGGGCATGCAGGACTTAGCCTGTAGAAGCAATGTATAGGGTAGGTGTATAAAATGGCACGCTTAGGAAATGATATAGCAGTCAGGAATAAAGGCCAGTTTAATTCAGTTCCTGTCTATGAGATGGCAATATCAGGTGCCTGCAAACGCATATGATTGAGACAAAATTAAAGAGGCCAAAGATATGTCAGCTGAAGAGGAAATAGGTTGAAATAGTCAGCCTGACTTTCTTCAGCAAATTGCAGTCCAAAGGCTCGACCACTGAGGAAGAAAAAAAGGTAGGTTTTGATATTGAGGTTATTTTATATTCCTCATGTCATTTATGGCTGATTTACAAAAGAATGTTTATGTTTCTACTACTTTGAAGTGCAATATACGTTTCAGCCCATGTTTATTTGTTGTTTATGTGCCTACTCACTTCCACTGACACTGAATATATTTAGAAATACCTGTCTTTATAAATTTCAGCATCTCCCTCTGTGAAAAACGGAGCCACTTCTAGAGCAGAACATGGCAGCCATTTAGCAGCACGCAACATTCCTGTGCATCACTTTGGGCTACGAAGGATTTGCAGATTACCATATCTAATTGCCATTGCAAGATGAAAGCTTAGATACTTAGGCTATAATTAACCACACTGAATTTGAGCGGTAAGCTAAGGTTAATGGTCCTACAACACTTAAGAAAAGTGTAATTGATCTCTTAGAGAGCATAAGTGATTAGGATATCAGTTTGTGTCACTGGAAAGATAGTGCTGTCAACACTACAGTGTCCACTAACAGTGTACACAGTGCACCAGTTCAGTACCAACCTAATGAAATGGATGTGCTAAATACCACATTTTCCAGCACCTTACAAGCATGGACATAGACTGACTCCATTATCTTTTGTGTTTGTCACAACCAGATGAACTGCTCAAATAGGGATTCATACATCTCATAATAATCCCTTCCTTTCCTCCACCTCCCAAGTTCAGGTAATGCTGCTATCCCCATTTCATTGGATATGGCATTAAGCAAAGAAGCTACGTGAGCTAAACCTGAGACAGAGCTACACTATATTGCCTAAACCACAAGCGATTAGCATGATGCTGCATCCAAGATGGTAAAGCCTGAGCCACAGAGGATATGGCAAACTGAGATCTCTATATTGATGTGGACTTGCACTTCTGGCCTTGCCCTAACACCACAAAGAAGATAACTTGTCAGAGGAAGGAAACTAAAGACAGATCCGATGAACCCCAGGGTGGGATTCCAGCATGGAAGAATCTATCCCTGGAAATACAAGGGAAAGAACAATAAAAAACTTTTGATTCATCAGATTCACCAGAGTTACCTTCTAGAACACTTCAGCATTTGGAGAAGAACTGTTCAACCGAAAATCTTTTCTTCCCAACAAGACAAACCAAAACAAAACAAAAAAATGATTATGGAAGTGTGGAAGGCTCTCTCATTTCTTCACAGATTCGTTTCAATTCACGACCTCAGCTACCCCATCACACAAACTGATTATTCCAAAGCGACCAATGATCTTTGTAATTGCATGCCCTTTCTTAATACAGACGTTTGCCTAAATTTCCTTCTCAACAATTAGTTGTATTTCTACTTGAGCTTTTCACTGTAGAACAGAAATAGGTCTTACCTGACTCCAAGTGGATTGTTAGCAATGAGTGGATTAGATAGAACACTGATGTTGGGTCAGGAAAGATGTAGTTCTACTTGTATTTTTAATCAGAACTAGTGGTTGTCCCCAAATTAAGAAACACTCTTCACTGCAGGCAGCCAATGTGGACCTACTCAGGGCTGAATATGTATCTATCTAAACTGCTGCTGGTGTAATTTTAGCAAGGCTACGGATTCTGCCCCAAAAACAACCTCAAAATATTTTTTCCTGTCAGTGTCTTTCTGGCAATGTCTCAAATCCCAGCAGTAATGAGTGGACAAATCAACTTCTAGAGGAGGACCAAAACTTGCGATCTTTTCTTATGCCACAAACCTCACTGAAGTCAACATCACACATCAGCCAGACCCTAACACTGGGATCTGCTTCAAGGACAGGCTCAACCCTGGTGTTTGACTCCGTTCCCGCACTACAAAGGAAAGGGTTCCTGTAGGAAAGGCCCCAACACACAAATAATGTAGGCACTCCTCCAGAGGGTATAATTTTCAACAAACAGAAGCATTTTCTGCATGTTTAGGGTTTTGCTCATTCATGGACAGAGAACCACTATTTGTTAACTTAAAGGAGCCATTCATCAAGTACACGGAAGATACATTCTTGTTAAGAGCAGTCCTCCCTTGACATTTTTCATCCTACTGCCCTTGGATTTTAAGAAGCTGAAAGTATGTGTCTCTTACCAGATGAATACTGGATTCTTGCAGCATGGGTCCAACAGTCATGCAGGTTGTACTATGTCTTTGGTCAGTTTTGCCTTGTTTCCCTGGTGTCATGCACACACTTGAATACCTCTATAAGAAAGATGGATGTGAAAAAGTGACATTCTTCTGTTTGCTAATAATGGAAATATAATTTTGTGGACAAATGAGGACAGTTGGATCACAGCCACTGTCTACCCATGTTGTTAGAAATTCCTCTGAAGTCATCAGTGTTATGCAGAGTAGTACACAATGTGGAGAAGGTGTACAAAAGCTCTCATTCAGAGCTCTGGCAGAGTGAGCTGCAGCTGGGTAAGATTTTAGCCCCCACATATTTGTCTTCTCCTTTCCTCTGCTGAGCTAAAGCACTAGAAATTAAAATGCTGAGCCAAATTGTAGCATTTCTTGCAGGGCCCTGGTTTAAAGGCATATGAAATGTGACAGTGGAGACTCAAACTCATGTTTTCCTAATGGCAACTAGAGAAGAAAAGAAAAAAAAAGATTTTCAAGGACACAGTATTGCTTCGGTTATCCAGTCAGTAGCAGAAACTTGTTAATAGAAGAGCAAACAACGTACACTGAATATTGGTGGCACCTACAAATTCCAGAAGAGCAGGTATTCCTGAATATTTGTGGGTGTTGTTTTCATTTTTAAGGCTAAAAGAAAGCTTATGACCCTGTTCTTGCATGTCCATATGACAGAGCATCTTGCCCATTAGTTCTTGCATTAAGCCTGCATCTTGCCTAATCCGGAACAACTTACATTAAATGGCAGCACAGTGACTAGGAAAGGTGCAGGTTAGTATTTTGCCAATTTAACAATAGTTTAACACAACTTTAATCCCAGGTATGTCAGCCCAGAATCTGCTGGGCTGGGAAGTCTTCTGTTAAATGTGTGTTCCGTTGTTTTGCCAACACCACTTGAAATTTCACTTAGGCAGCATTTGATTTTTCTACAGTTCATTTCTCTGCCACAAATATCTTTACCAACAGGCAGTCAAGCAGCATAAGACCACATATGGAAACCACCAGTCTTTATAGAAATGAGCAGAACTCTCTTGTTTCCATCAGTGGTGCAACTATACCAAATGGCATGGCCCTACGTATCTGAACAGATACAAGGTACTCATTGTCAATATTCACAGTATTAGTGTTCATCTTTTCTTCATCAGTCAGCCATCCATTAGAAAGGGTACAGTTGAAATTGTCATCCCTTCTGGAAAAACTGCAATTCTGAACTTGCACACCTATAACTGAGAGCTTGATTTTAATGAAAACAACAATGATGAATGAAGCAAACACCGCTGTGCTGAAGAGGGAAGTTCTGTCCAGCACGAAACACTTTGTCTAATCTAGTGTGATATATGAGACACCTTTTGTCCTTATGGCACTTTAGTTGCTGACTGGAGCCAGCTTCAGTTTATAAAGGCTTATCGAGGTCACACCTCAGGGTAGGGTGGTTTCAGGACAGATAACTTTGCTATTATGTCACGTAACAATGATTTAAGACAGGAAAAAATAACTTTCAAAAATGCAAGTGGAAGCCTCTCATACTGCAAAGCAGGGAGCAGTTCAAGCTAGGCTTCTCTCTTGATGCATGTCTAGTCAAATGCACGGAATCTGCTAGGGGCCGAAAATAAAAAATCTGGACTGTGCCTTTCTGCACCCCCATTCTCCCAAACTCCCATCACTTCAGATATATACAAAACCAGTCTAAAATCTGAGCAGCAGAGCCTCAACTTGTCTAGCATATGCTTGCCTAGCTCAGTAGCTGGCCTTTAATTTAAAACAAACAAACAAAACCTCAAGCAAGCTGCTACAATGCATACCGTGCATTGCTGTCACCACAAGTTGATGTAACAAGCCTGGAAGTCCAAGCCTTTTTCAGATGGTCACAGTTTCCAGTATTTAATCATGCCAAAATTCACTTAGCCCTTGAAATCAGACAAGATCAAGCTTATGAAGTGTGGGAAGCTCCTTCAACATTCATTCAGTGGCAATTTACTGTAACTCCAGTAATGAGTTCCTCCCATGAGGCAGTTGCACTTCTGAAGTACTATTTCCTGAGGCTGTCATGTCATTAATTTCCAGTGTTTATAGGCTAGTGGAGCTCTTGAATTTGCTGGGTGTAAAGGCTTTGAGATTATAATGCATCTACTGCAGTGCATAGCATGTATGTCAAGTCTTTAACACAACCTGCAGTTCCTCTTCAGAGGGCATTTGCATGGAGTTCAAGCAGCATTTAGGAAAAGAGGGAGAAGGGGAAGGGGAAAAGGAAGGAGAAGGCAAAGGAGAGGGGGAAAGGACACTGTTGCACTGAACCCTTAGCACACGAAACAAGGGCGTTTATCAGAATCTTCAGCATCTTCTATTTTTTTTCTCAGATATGTCATTTTTGTGATCAACATGCACATGGTGATACAAGATCTGTTGAGTTGAACCTTTCCTTCAAAGGACAGTGGGAACTCTAAGTGCTGGGCAGCCCACAAATCTGACTTGTCCTCAGCTCATGCAAAATTTTAGATTCACTCTAAGAGTGGATGGCAGAACACCAACTGACCACTGTGAACTAAAGCCACAAACCATATCTGCAGTCACTTGTAATCAGAATGACGGGAAACCCACTTTGGGATGCACTGGATGAATTCCCTAACCATGTTTTAATTGGTTTTGTATGGATACACAGATACTTGAAGACATTTGCCTTGTGCCACCATTTCCTGCTCCTCTTTCACATGCAGCACTGCAATACCACTGCATTTCCTATCAGATTCTCCTTTGCATATATTTCATGTATTATGCAAAGATAAAAGGCTCTGAACACTGGCCTTTTAGTAAGATTTTGAACTTTCTGTAAAGGACTTAGAAATAACTTGTGCCTGATCCAATTCATGCTAAAGCCAATGGGGCCCCGATGACCTGAATTGGAATGGGCTTTATCTACTGCAAATTAATATCATCCAAGCAGACTACAGAAGTCCTGAGGAAACAAGAAAGGAATTAAAGGCCTCCATTTGTCGTGGCCCAGAACAGAAAATTATTATAAAGATTCTTTTAAAATGATTATTTGAAACAAAATGAATACACACCCATACTAATGTCCAAAGCAACTCTCTTCAGTTGGATAAAGAAGAATTACTTGCATTCCAGCTGAGCAGGGGTTCCAACAACCCAAAGATGGCTGCTCTGATGTAGAGCAGATCTGAAAATGTCTCAGGTCTATGCACTCAGAAGTTTTAATTATCAGCTTGAATTCCAGTGTTTAAAATCAGAGTATATATTTAGAGATGGGAATACAAGTACCTTGAAGAAATTTTCTTTCAAATTATCTTTTAAGCTAAACACTTTCTCATCAAAATTAATTTTTTAATTTGAATTTTCAAATTCCCTCTAAGACAAATCAGATGGAGTGTTGTTTCTTATATTGACCCTACTTGAGTTCAAAATTTTCATTTGTTGAACCACGTGAACCATTTCAATCTGAGTAACTCTGATAAAACTGCTGCTATTTGTTGGTGCTGTAATGAAACATTTTGTTTCAGATGGAATATTTTTTTTTTTTTTTACATTTTAAAATAATTGTTATGCCTGAGTAGATTTTTTTACCCTAAAAGTTTTTTAATCAACAGAGTAAAGAAAGAATGTAGTACTCCATCACCTCTTCTATGAGTAACTACAAAGTGATTTTAAGGCATCAGCAATCTTCCTGTGAAACTACTGATTCTGACCAGAGGAGGGAAGATGTTGAAGACAAGGCAGCAAATTAAACAGTGGAGTAAGCAGCATGTCAGGAAATGCAAAGAACAGTGTCATTTATTTTGTCCAGAAGCCTTTTCACTTGACAGAACTGAAGAATCCCATTTTATAGGAGTTACCCATAGGACTTTCAGACTTAAAGTAATCACATCTAAATTTTCAGCCTGAAAAACCAGTATTTCTATTTAAGTGTGTGTGTTTGGTGGGGGGAAGGCAATGACATTTAATCATGCCATAGGATTTGGATCACAGCAGGAATTTATCATCAGAAAATCCCTCAAGAAGTCTAAGAAGTCCCCAGGGAACATGTGACAATGTAATCGTTATTTGATAGCTTTGTTATTGTTTTTCTCTGTATTCCTCTCTTTATGAATCACATCTTTAGTTTTTGAAGGTGATAATTTTTTCTTTAGAGTTTTCTTTGAAATAATTACCTTTTTTTTCTCACAAAAACAACTGATTTATACCTACATCTTGTCTCGTGCAGTTTTGACTTTTACAGCCTAGAATATTTGTGCATTTCCATAAAGTTAATGATACAGATCACTTATCTGTTGATTTCTAATATTGCTGTAAGGTAGCAAATTTGTAATATATTGTTTTGTGGTACCAACCAGGCAGTCTAAATGATCTAGTAGTCCCTGCCTAAACAGTCTACAATCCAAAGAGATAGAGAGGATGTTTTATGGGAAAATGAGACTTGTATGGATCATGCGTATCATACAATACACATCTGAATGTTAGACACATCAGCCTGTATCTGACTTGTCTATCAGCACACATCATCTGTGGCAGAAGTGGAAATTGATCTTACTTTTCTTGTACATGTGATCACATAAAAAAGAAGCACCAATACTAGGGTCCTGCAGCGATTTTAAAATAACTTTCCAAATTAAAAAAAAAAAAAAATCAGAGTGTTGTCTGAAAATTAACTGGAAAGACACAGAAGATTTGTTGAATACAATTTCTAAACAAAATATGAGTTTCCTGAAACCTGCAGCTATCCTTTTAGCCTCTGGATCAAAGTCCTCTGAGTCTTAGGAATGTCTGTTTTTCATGGAGATTGGACAACTCACAACTTTTATTTGTACCCTTTGATATCTTGCACAGGCACCATGCCAGACAAATGAAAGTAATTAGCCTCCTTTCTAGTCATGCTCACTTGGAGTCTGAGCTCAACCACCCACCTACTCACAAGTCCTTGTCAGCATGTGATTTTTCACCTCTTTTCTCATCATCTGGCATCCTGCCATTTTCAACATTTCATTAAACTCTCTCTATATGTCTGCTGCCTTTCCTTTGCCCAAGAAAGCTCAGCACTGCAAGCCTTGATAAGTGGATTTAACCTTCAGCATGAATATCAAGTCTCACATGATTCAGGCACACAGCTAAGCTTTGCAAGATAAGGGGCTAATTAATTTAATTGTCAAACAAAAAGAGTGAACTCCTACTCAGGTTTGCCTGAAATTGTCTGTTTATTTATTTATTTATTTACCATTTTGTTTGAAACCAGAAGGTAATGGAAATGTGAACAATAGTTCCCTTTCTTCCCCTTCCTCCCTTTAAATTTTGATTTGTCAGACCAATTATTAAAAATCTTCTCTTTTACTGCATGTGGAAAAAAAATGCACTTTCCTATGTTTCAGATAGAATTTCAAAGACTCTACTTATACTTTAATCAAGAAGTGATGGGATTTAACAACGATTAATACATGTTATCTCTAGCATGAAACCTTTGTATTGAATCTGATAGCATTAACAAATTGTTCTGTAAAAAACTGTTCTGAAATTGGGTGGATTTAGCTAATCAGAGTGCAGACATGTTTAATAGTGACTGACTCGGGATTCTGATAACCAAGATGCTTTAGAACATACCTGATTTTAAGTAGCGGAGCAGTTCAATTAATTTATGTAATATCTGCTCAAATGGTTAAGGTTAAAATCTTGCATAATAAGCATTTGACTGAATCAAGGCCTCAAATCTAAATCTGGTTCTCAGAAGAAATGTTTCTAATTTTTTTTTCCTTTTTTCCCCAGGAACTTATTTAGGCTTTTTGCAAAATTTGTGTATTGGAATAAATGTTGCTAATACTTTTCAACCTGTAAAAATGCTCTGAGTTAGCCAACAGTTATCCAAAAGTAAGTAGAAGCAAAGGTTTTATTCCTTCTTCAGAATACATTTTTCCCAGCTTTACTTTATGTCCATCCTCACGATACTGAAGATCATCTTTAATGTACAAATATCCTTTTATCATGAAACTCAGTGTGGAAATGGTGCAGCACTTAGTCACTACTTCTGTCCTGGAGCAGTGAAGAACCATACTTAATAACATATTTGCTATTAGTTTTGACCAGTCTGGCATCTAATAACAGAGCTTCTGCAGCATCGTCTGGGAGAATAAAACTCATAGCAGAAAGAAAAAAGTCAACTAAGTCAATCATTCCAACTCTGCATTGGTCTTCTGTAGATTCATTGCACTCTCATCAGCTGCTTTCTTATCCAACATTAAATGCATGAGCCATTGTGCCCATCCTCATGACTGGTTTGAGGAATTTAAAAGCATTCAAACAATAATCACAGTGTAGAGAATGATAGAGAAAAGCCAGCCAGCAGGCAGTACGCCCTGTGAGTTGGTTTCCCCCAGGAGGGGAATCTGTGGTGTCCCCCTCTCTGAGAAATGTCCAAACGCTGTCCCGGGATGGGAAAGGAGAGACTGAACACAATCACGTGTGCCTGGTTTCTCTGGGAGATGGAGCAGCAATTAAGGTTCTAAGTGGCAATTTGGAACAAGGCTCTGCGGCAGGATACAGGACAGAGATAAGTTAGTCATGAGCACAGATGAAGAGTAATCTTGCATTAGTCACACCACAGATAATAAGAGCTGGAAAATGATGACATGTGAGCCTCATGTTAAACCCACTTATCCTTAATTCTCTGCACTGAATATAAATTGTTCTAAAGAACAATTCATTCCTACAGAACAGTTCTTCACATAATGCCACTAACATCTCTGTCACCTTGATTTAGGCCATTTAAATGTCAGTAAGACAAGTTAACACTGCCTAAGGGCAACTTTGTCCTATGCACCAAAAATTTTGTTCTCTCATATTCTATTTTTCTGCAGTACCTCTTGAAAAGATCTAACTTTCTCACGCAGAGGTAGATCTACCGGGAGGGGGGCACAAGGCATAAGAATGGTGATTCCCCTTTCTCTCCTCAGTATTCCTACCCAATGCCGTAAGCACTGTAATGTAAAGAATTGAGATGTAATGTGACTAGGTGCATCTCTGCCGCTGCCACAATCCCTGCCCCTGCTGCTGCCATGTGCAAATGCTTCCCTTTTTTACTACTTCCACCCCTGAATCCCTTGTTTCTTCAGAGGTGTGTTTTTATGTCACAGAACGACAACTGATCAGACATGGATGATGAGAGAGCACAAGTCAAGTCTTCCATGAGAATACAAGGTGCCCATCTGCCGTATAACAGCTTTAAATGCCAAAAGATTCACAATTTCTACCATCAGACAGGATTATTAGAAGTGGAAAACGCAGAAAATATTATAAATCCATGCTGATCTGGCAAGGTCTGTCACAGAGAAACTGGGTTTTGAAGGGCAGAATATTCCTGGGGGAAGGGGGAGTTGGTGTGTTGATTTCTGAGAATGCAAGTTCAACAAAAAAGCTGTAATGAATTTTTCTTTTGGCAAAAGTGGGTGTAGATCCTGACAGTATTAAAACCTCAGAGGTAAAGGTTTAAAATGTTAGCAGATTATTAGCAGCATAAAAAATGTGCAGAAAGCTTCACTGTTGAATTAATTAAGTGCTGCCCCCTCAACCGCTTGCAGCCCATTTGAAAAGAGGCTCTGAACCACCTGCCACATGGTCTTCTGACCTGCAGCCATAGGTTGCATGGCCCAGGCACCACTCAACCAGGTGCCTTCTACCTGCTGAGGTTACGAGTTTGTCCCACCTGCAGGAGAAATTCAGAGCGGGTGCTCAAAGACACCTTTGAAGTTCAAAGCTCTAAGCAGAGTTAAAACACATCCTATAAACCAACTGTCATCAGGTCCTGGGAGAGCTGTTCCCACTTCTACAGCTTTCTCTAAAGGTAACGTGTAGCCTGAGACTCAAAGGAAATATACTTTACTCACTCTCCTGGAGAGTGAACTTTTGAAGCACTGTTACAGCACTTTTTCCTGATGACTTTGTGTATTTGTCCTTGAAGAACAGCAACGGCTTTGTGGCTGAGAGGGGGAGAAAAATGTTCTCTGAAGATGTTGTTTCTGGAGGTTACTTTTAGAAAGCCTCGAGTCTGCTCCCACTAAAGTCAGCAAGAAAGTTATCGCTGGCATCGGTGGGAACAAGACTACGTGTGGCAGTTTTACATTTAGACTGGATTAGGAAGCCTTTTGTTCTGGTCTCTGGTTTGCATGTCTTGTTTACACAAAGCAGATAATGCCAATAAAAGGACTAACCACTATTAACAAACAGCTGTAATAGATAACCCAGTAAGTATGGGATGTATTGTGTTACAACAGAGAAGGGGATATTTGTAGCTTAGTGTTATATTAGGATGCTGTTTTCCCATAAGGGGAGTGAATTCTCCTGCGGTTGAATCAAAGCAGGGGTCTAATTTATTTGCACTGAATCACTCCCATCCTTCTGCCCCCAACCCAGAGGACCCTCTTTCTGGGAACAAAGGAGCCTGAAGATACTAGTCTCCTAGCACAGGCGCCTGGATGGTGAATACGCCAAACACTTTATCAGTAGGTTTCAAAGGCATTTCCCAACAGCAGGAGACTGATAAAACTTCTGTCTCTCAGCTTTTGTTCAGACTCGTGGAGGTAAAAGTACTGTGACTGACACAGTAGCATCCAGCCATTCCCTGCAAGAGCTGACCCCTCTTGCCCCACATGCTTCCAGCGTTGCCCTCTTTCTTTTGCACACCCTGAATTTCTCTTCGGGCTTTTCCTCTGAGTCCCAGGCTCTTCATTTAGCCATACAAAGGTTCAGCTCTGCACAGTCCATCTCTCCCCCGCACCCTCCTCTATCAGTTCTCAGCCCCAGCCTTTCCCTTCCATTTCCCAGGGTCTTTATTTACCCAAATTCACCTTCCTCCTTACACCACCCTGCTGCAGACCCTCTTCCACTGTCTCCTGGCTTCCCCTATACATTTTCATCAGATTGGCTTGCAGCGTCAGTCTCCCTTCCTTCCTCCTTCTCAGGGTTAAACTCAGTATACCCTGTATCCCCTTTTGCCATGACCTTTTTGCTTACCTGCACCAATATCCTGATCTGGTATCCAACAGGTCCCCATCAGACTGCCATCTCCAGGCATGTCAAACATCAGGTTGTGCAAAGCATCCCCATGAACGCTTTGAATCTCTAAGTGGGAAGCCCAAGGCAATGCTGTATGAACTGAGGCTCTGTTCTCTCCAACAGCATGTCTGGTACTTCAGGGACTGGGCTCACTACCCAGTTAAAATCTACCACCAGGATGGTCAGGTTAATCTGTTTTGTTCCAACGGTCCTTTCAAGAATTGTGACTCAAAACTGGAGAATAGGGCATCCCTACCCTCAGAAAAGCACTTTCTAGCTTTACAAGCAACCCATGACAAGGGCAGATCTACATTTTTTGCAGGTGTGCAGTTGTCTACTTGGTGCCAAAAGGGTCACCTCCATTTGCGGTGTTATTTGGGATCAATGAAGTTTTAAGATCAGGCCAGTGATTTCATTCCTAAGCCTCATAAGAGTAAGCTGGCAATACTGTACTTCCATGGCACTCTCTTCCTTTCTCCCTGTGCCACCCTCTCACTCCTACCCTAGCTGTCACCACCTCCTAATTCATGCTCAAGCCCTGACAATTGTCACTCCCTCCACTCTCCTGGCCCCACACACCAGGACAGATGCTGCTGCCATCCTCCTCCTCACCCATTCCTACCCCAATTCTGCTGTTCCCTTCAGCAGTGCCAGTGCTGAGGCTGAGCAAACCCGTCGAGAGCCACGCTGCTGCTTGCTACTTCGCTGCCTCTTGGATTTGGGATCTTGTAGTGTGCTCCTAGGCTCCCTGTGCGGAGGAGAGTGGTGGCCCCCAGGCATACCAGCCCCCGGCTGCACAGGGAGCTGGGGAACTCAAACACAGCTGCCCATGCCGTGGGATCTCTGGGCACCATGGTGAGGGAGGATAGGTGCTAAGGAGTCCAGATGTAGCTCCTTCTGAGGCATGGCCAAAAGGTGGATCGGGACGTGCCCCGTGCTGCTGCGCAACATGCGAGTTTCGTCTCCAGGGCCTTTCCCAGGGAAAAGCTGTAAAAGAGCTTAGCTCCATTTGCTAACAGGTTTCTGTTATTTTCTGTTATCCCGCATGAAATTTCTTTCAAAGTGTCCTCTGCATTACTAGCGTATCTTTCATTAATATCTCCTCTCACTAATATCTCCTTTTCCTTTCCTCACTTTGCTTTCTTCCTTCTAGCCAATCTGCAAACCTGGTGGCCATGGCAGAACCCATGAGTCTCTCGGTTTAGACATGACAGACACACAGCTACAGTCAGACAGAAGCCATAAATGAAACGCTCGTTGTCTTTAGACAGAGGTGAACAACTTTGCATCCTCTTTCATCTCTTCTTCTAAGTAGCTTTAATCCCCTTTCATCTCTTCTTCTAAGTAGCTTTAATGCAATTCACCACCTTTATTACAGCTCAAAACCCCTGCCCTCACTTGAAGGAGTCAGGGAGGCAGCATCCTGCTTTGCAAATGAGGTCATTACAGGCAAAGCTGGAAATTTAACCCAGTCACTGAAACGACTGAGCTGACTCTTATCTGTTTTGTTTCTCAGGGTACACCAAGTCTGTGTTTAGTCGTTCTGTCTGCAACCACAACTCTAACACTTAAGCCGTGCTCTCCTTCCAGGTGCAGATATGAAATCCAGGAGATAAAAACTGGTATCCCCTCCCTGTGCCTTCCCCAATAAAGGATGACATTTCTGTTCTCTGCCGAAGGCTTAAGCAGAGGATGATTAGCTCATGTGTGTTGCTTG
Source organism: Calonectris borealis (assembly GCF_964195595.1). Lineage (NCBI taxonomy): Eukaryota > Metazoa > Chordata > Aves > Procellariiformes > Procellariidae > Calonectris > Calonectris borealis. The sequence goes on from NC_134312.1 coordinate 83,212,679, forward strand.
CTGTTCGTTTAGCTGGAGTGCCAGGCTGCAGCAAGCCCTAGTTTGTATTGCTTGTTAAGGAGTTCTCAGCAAAGGGCTTGCTGTTAGAAAATGTGGCTATGACAAAAAGAAACTGTTCATGGGAATGTTTTCATTCAGTGAAAGCTCTGGGGAGACAGAGCTTTTTGATCCAGGAGGAAAACCCTGGTAAAAAGGGGTGTGAAAGAGCATATTTTCCTTGACCAACCACGTACATACAAGTGGGTTTATTTCTCAACACCTGGATTAGGCAGGGAACTTCAGCCTGAGTCTCCTGTCTCTCTCATGTGTGAGCAAAGCCCCTCTCCCCATGTGAAGGGTACTTTCTACCCCAGGGCAGATCCTTCACAATTTTCCCTGCTAGATCGCATCTAACCTGCATAAATACTTAAACACTTGCTGAGAGAGGAGAGTGTTTCGCAAGAGATTGATTTGACAGTGCTGTTGTTCAGGCGTTCACACAGGATGTGGGAAACTGAGGTTCAGGTCCCTGCCTCAATGAATATTTAATTATTTATGGAAAGTGGAGCAGCTGCAAGAGGAAGGAGTGAGAGACAGTAATGGCTCTGGGGTTGGGGCACTTAGAGAGGGTGCTGGAGAAGGCAGAGCAAGACCTCATCTCCAGGTCTCCCACATCCCTGGTCACTGTCCCAGCCACTGCTCTGGTACTTCAGGGGAAACCTTCAGAGCTTACTTCTGTCCCACGGCAAAGGTTTTGAAAGCTCTGTGTAGCACAAATGACTCTAGTTCTGGCATTTCTCAACTTTTCAAACCTCTGTTTTTCAGTGTTAATATTAAAGAATATTGAAGAATTTTAAAGAAAAGTCTTACACTGTAAAAATATTTTAAACACAAAATAAAAGATCTGTCTTTCCTGTGACCTGTCAAGGAAGCAGTCTGAATAGTTTGCTGTATTTTCAGCCTGAATTCCAGGGCTTACTGATCTGGGCTCCTGAGCACTTTTGTGGCTGAGAAAAAATAATAAAAATAAAAAAATTAATGGGTTTTATATTTGGTTTGGACAGTCATAAGGCTTGAGGTCAGACTTGCAGGAGCAATTTCCGTAGACTAACACTCCCAAGCTCTGTCTTGTAATGCCTTTAAGGATCACAAAAGGAGGTTGTAAAAATAAAATACCCACTGTGAAGAAATGTGAATGTATGTTCTCAGACCTCACAACAGAGACACAGGCTTACCACCTATAGGCATTATTCATAGAGTCCAGGAGCCCGGGCTCAGTATTCAAAAAGAAATCTACATGCAGGAGGAGGAGTGGAGCATTGTGTGGCAAGTGGGATAAACCTTTACATTTCGTGCCATCTCTGGACATCCATCCTAATCCTTTCACTCTCCTTCAGTTTTAGTCACCGCCTTTTTATACTTCCTGTTTATATCAGTCAGAGAATTCCTTCCATTTATAGTGTCTCATGACGTGAAATCCAAAAGCTTCATCCTACTTATCTTTACCCAATCATCCCAGGTCCTTTTTGCCTGGCCACTGTAGTCCTCAGCGAGGAATTTAAGCCTGTTAGATCTAACTTTGCTGCTCACATACTCACTCCCCTCAAATATAGGTGTCTCTGTCTGCCCGACTTCAGTAAACATTGTTTTTCTTCAAAGCTTCCACCAGCTAAATGCCTTCAAACCATAAAATTCTCCTTAGAGCAAATAGATTGTACAAGCTCCACCGGCTTCCCGCACTTGGAGCTCCCATTCATCTCTGTGATCCATTACCTTGCCATCGTCTTTCTCTCTGAACTCTCTTTTTACTCCCATTCATTTTGTCTATAGATCTCCCTGTCACCATCACTACAATATATCCACGTGCACTGCTGTCTCATCTTCCTAGTTGCTGAAATTCTCTTTAACTACTGGTAAGGAGTGTAAAACTGAATGTGTTGCATATCCACCAGGGACGCTTGGGAGACAGGGCTAATTACACTTTGAGGTAGGGAAATGACATGAGTCAGATATGGAGACCCATTACCCACGCACTTCCCCTCTGATCAGTGACCGTAGCAGAGGGGCAGCTCTGGCTCAAAGTATCTTCCCAGTGCTAAAGAAGGACCAAGATCAGGTAGACTACTTGCTGGTAGAGTAGGTAGCAATGGCTCAGCCTTACTCATGCCCAGTTCACCCAGAGAGCACGAAAGAGTGAGTGTGGACCTGCATGTGAACACTATGCTTGTAGTGGTTCTCCTCCTCCAGCAAGCTAGGGCAACTGCATTATAAAACATACAGTTTTAAAATGGCAGAGGTTGAACAGGAGATATTGAACAAAACCCTTCCCCAATTTCAGAGCTGATCCTTGGTGGTAGGTGAGGTACAGGAGATTCTGACTGTTTTTCTACACTTTTGCCCTCAGATAATTTGGTTACATCTGCACTGTGCTTGACCAACCAGCAGCGATCTCGGGCACAGATGCCAACTGGCGTGGAAGGACCTACATCTGCACTTGTAAACGATCATGTCCATCGACACGAGACTCAATTGAGAAAAGCTCTAGCTTGTGTGGAGGGGAAAGATATGCCCTACATTGCTGTTTTGTGAAAGGCCATTTAGAAATAAACATGTAGAAGAGGAGGTAAAATTTGATGCACAATCTATCACCCTGACCTTTGCAGGAAATAAAGCTCTGCTTCACAGCTCATCAACCACAACAACTTATGACCTGATTTACTGCTGGGGTACCCTAATATTATGCTAATGTAACTCCATTGATTTCTGTACATTTACAGTAGTATTACATTGGAGTAACACGATAATAAACATAGCACTCAGTTTGATGAAGGGACCCTGTGACAGAAAGCTTGCCTGTGTTTTCCAGTTTTATCAGCTGGCCTAATAAAAGCTACTACTTCTCCACGCAGTCCTCGATGCCATCAGTCCAAGCATGGTGTTAAAAAAAATGGTAAACGACCTTCTCTTACTGGCCTCTGAATTGAAAGGTATTTGTGAATTACTGCTGGTAGGTATTTCAACAGAAAAAAAAAAATTAAAATCAATTCAGCAAATCCCCCTAAGCAGCATAAATGAAGGAAGATTTGTAAATGACCGGTCCAATGCTCAGCGTATCTGTCACTAATAGGGATGCTCTGCATGACAATGTTTGCCTGTATTTTTCCAGTTGATTTGTAACTGCCCTGGAGAACAGTGAAAGTTGGCTGAAATTCTTGCACTGCCACTTATTTCTCTATTTCTTTTTTTGTCTATGTACTGAACACAAAGGTTCTCCTTTGGGCTTCTTGTTCTCTGACTTCTGTTACATGCTGCAGAAGGGAAAACATTAACCCCTTGACAGCTGCTATACTGCCTTATCATAAAGCTGCTTAAAACACATTAGAGTGAAAGAAAGGCTATCATGTAGAAAACAAATACAGGACAACTTAGAGTGAAAAGATGTAATAACGATATCTTTGCTAAGAAATGTTTAAAAAGCAGAGCTTAGTATGAAAGACAAAAACACATACACATTAATTTGACCGTATGACTGAGAATAAGAAGCACAAAGATTCTTCTTGCTGGGAAAAAAAGAAATCCATGGGACGTCCTCAGCTGGAAGAGCATATTAATTAGATTTCTGGCAGTGGAGTCTCAGTGGGATAAAGAAATGGGTCTCATTTCTGACAGGACAAGACACAATGATGAGTGGCATAAATGCGTAATTCCAAAGGGAAGAGGACAATAACTCTTTAATTGCACAAGGGGAAAAATTTCCAGCAGGGGAAACCTCTGGCATCATTGGCAAGGGGGTACCTAGCAGTCTGGAGTTGTGCTACTTGCTCAATATACTCTCAAATTCTGACAAAATACATAGATAGCTGATTCCCAAAGGAACGTGAATTGTCCTGATTCCTGCAGCTTGCACTGCTGTCTGATTCTCAGGTGGAAGGAAAACACATCTAGCTGGTTCTTTGTACCTTACCCTTTTTCCAGAAGTCTACTTGGGTCTGAATGTCTGGCATTTGAGACCTGCACTGATTAATTTCCACCGCAAGGTCCTGTGTAGACCTTCTTTCAGGATGACGCCTGTCAAAACAAAGCCATGAATTCAACCACTGGCAAAAGAAGCTCATAACATTCAGTTGTGCTGCATAGTCTGTCACATTAGCTGCTTGCAGACAAAAAGGGGTGTGTGCATGTACATGTATATATATATGTACACACACATAGATACATACACATATATCTCCAGTTCAGACTGACCTGATATATGCAAAGACCCTTGTAATCACAATGTTCTGTATTGTTTCTGTGGGCATATCCCAGCATTTAAACTGGGTCATGTATCTTTGCATCGAATCTCAGGATGAGTTAGTGGCTGTTCTACACACTGTGTATGGAGCACCATCTGGCTGTCCTACCCCCCCCAGCAGTGGAGGAGGGAAGAGGAAGACCCTGGCAGCTGCCAACATCAAATAACACCCTTCCCCACCCCTCTCACTCAATGGTATTACCCCTAATGCAAACTAAAAATGAAAGCTGTGCATTTTTTCAAAGGCAACTTCAGGATTTCAGCAGAACTGGAATAGGACTAGGGCAAAATGGTTCCCCACAGAGCAGAAGAGGAACTATTTTAATACTATGGGGCTAGAATAACAGTACCACCAAATTTCCATGGAATATTGGGTAATCAGCAACACCGTTTCCATGCAAGCTCAGAAGACCAAACAGGAAAATGATCTTCTAAAGTTACTGAACTTCACTGACCAAGGCCAAAATCTGAGACTCCAGCAAGAGGACAGCTGTGGTTAGTGCAGGGTAGTTAGGACTGGAACCGCACTACCAGAAGCTGTTCAAATTCAGCTAATACGCTCACAGAAGCTCTGAATTACAGGTTAGTTGGTGGTCATAAAACGGATCAAGAACTGGCGTTAATTCATTATTGAGGAAACAAAGTCATGTTTTCATAACCCTGCTTCCATCAGCTCAGGCTCTAACGGCTGGCAAGACGGGTGAGGTACAGGCAAGGCTACCCAACTCCCAGAAGCAGGGTAGAAGTCAGGGAACAATGCAGGAGGCAGAGGTTCAGCGAGGGACTGTGGAGGTCAAAACAATATAACTCTACTGGAGACAACCATTACTTACATTCTCATCCTAGCTCCCAGTTAGCCTTAGGACTTGTTGCAAAGGACCTTGTCTCTTGCCTTTCACCCAGAGAGTTCAGATGCTGCCTGTGGAATATTTAGTTCCAGTTGAAGAAGATGGGTTAGTTCTGTAATACACATACACACTCTTGGTGCACTCCCAAAGGTTTTTCGGTCTGCCAGACCATGAAGAGGAAGTAAGTAACACATGCAGACTAGCTTCCCATTGCAAGCACCCTCTGCAGAGAGTATCAGACTCTCAGACCACAACAGCAGAGTGTTGTCAGTCCCCAGCAGACAAACACGATGCCCTCACCAAGTTGGATCCATTGCTTGCTGCTCTCCTGGGGGTAGCTCCAGCATCATCAGCCACTTACATCAGCCCCCAAATCTAATCCTTCAAATTCCACTGCAAGACGAATATTTTGCAGACAGTAAGATGGAGAGTTACCACCTCCCCAGGTAAAATGAACCCTGTATCTCTCCCCTCTGGGTCTATGACAAGAGTTGGAGCATGGGAACTGCCAGCAGAGCTACGCTCACCCCTTTTTCTCAGACTCAAAGGAGGGAGCGGGCTAGTGATGAGCACAGCAAGAATGGCTGCAGAAATCTCAGGCTGCGCTTCCCATTTCTTATTCAGGCCGGGGAGCTGGGAGACGGGCAGGGGTGACTCTCAGAGGTGGGGGAGCAGAAGGATTAGGGACAGGAGGCCTTCAGTGTAGGTGTAGGAAGCACGAGCGCTGTACAGCCGTGAATCCAGTGCTGACAGCTAGCACGGCAGGCCTGTCACGTTCATCACCCTGCCTTTAATTACCTCACTACCAGCATCTTTTCTACAAAAGCTCTTTCACACCTTCTACAAATGTGTAACCGTAAACAAACTCCCACTGTGGATAAGAAAACTCCGCCAGCGTAAGAAACCTCAAGCAGGTTTTCTTAAGCTGAGAAAAAGTGCAAAAAGGTTGTGCTGGCTTGTTAAACTGTATGTGCATAAGGACTTTGTGACCTGCTCCCACATTTCACTAGACTTATCCTGTCTTCCCATAGGTTTTTCACAATTACCTTGCAAAGTATCAGTTTTACTCCCCTCAAAGTGAAACTTTGAAAGAAAGACTTTTCTTCACCAGGATTTGCTCTTCAATGGGTCAAAGTCATCCTTCATGTTCTACTTACAGTCTCTGCAAAACTGAATGGAGAATTAGTCAAGATCATGTTTGGGCATATGCTGAGATTTGGTGGGTACAATGGCATATCCATAGGATGACCCAAATTCCATTGCTCCTTTGATTCATTTCCAGGCACCTAGAGTAAGACAGTTGAACATGTGAAAACAATTGGGATTTTAATCCAAGTTTTACAGTGAAAATTTTCATCATTTGAAATTGTATCTTAAAACAGTAACATGCAGTAAAGTACAATACATGCCCCCTGCCACTAAGCAAAAACCAGAATCTACAAAAAACTGTATGTTTCCAGCAACTCAAGTGCTGGGAGCCGTTGGGCCCAATGCAGGCGGCATACACTTAGGTTTGTCTCCTCTTCTTCAGGGTATTTCTGTCTGAGTGTTAACGCTCAGTGGGAATTAGATCATGAAATCAGCTGAAAGAAGGGTCAGAGCATCAAGGTTTGTATATTCACCAAAAAGTGGTATAAGAAACCATGTTTGTTGCCATAAGAAACTACCTCAGCCTTGCAGCTGGAGTAGAAAACAAGTTTCTCGAAACTCCAAGAAAGTCCTTTACCACGTAGACAGCTTAGGCTGATGCTGAGCTGAAGAGGGATAAAGGGCTAGGTGAAGACATGCACACAGAAACACCACTTGCACCAAATGATTGTTGCCTCACCTCTGCTCTGCACTGCAGAGAATATTTGCAGGTCCACATACATCACTCCTACCAGTGGTCTTTGTACTGGTAAATGAAGGGCTTGGGGGCTGTATACATGAGTTTCTCAGACCTACATAGCAGCAGAAGTCTCATGAGAAAGAAACAGTCATCGCTCTGTGAAAGCTGGTTGCAAATATAGATTGCTAGTGCCTGGCACAATGGGTGCTGACGAAGGTACTCTTTGGAGCCGGTGCCTTGCTTTCTCCAACAAACTGTCAACCTAAGGGCAAGATACATAAAACCGCTGCTTCTAAAAGGAGGATGTAAGCCTTCAGAAACAGAAAGTGGGGCCACTCTTCTGAAGATTTTGGCAATCCTCTCGGGGAGCAATCCTGATACAAAACCACTCACCAGTACAAAGAAAAAGAACTGCTTGTTTTACATTTGAAAAGACACCTTCATTTGTCAGAGAAGAGCAGAAAGGATAGAAAGTTGAAGAAGAAAACATCTTTACTGCATTTAAGGACACTGGGGAACACTGGAGCTTTGGCAGCTCTTCGGGTCTTCAAAAGTAGGTGTAAGAGAAAAAGAAGACAGCATTTGTTTTAGCTAGACATGGAGGGCAGAATAACTATTTTTTAAGGAGGGAAAAAAAATATTAAAAACAAGCAGAAAAAGGTAAAGAACAAAGACTTCTTTGGCAGGCCCAAATCCACAAAAGAACAGAGATAATAATGGATGAGTCATGAGGAGAGGAAAAGGATCTAGCAAACCCCATCTGGGCAGAGGCTAAGCCTGGGATGCTTCTAAGGATGGGACAGCAACAACTGGATGACCTAACAGACAATCATCAACATGTCAGGGATGAGCTGGCAACTTGTCTGTCCCCCTGCCTCCCAGTGTCACACAGATGCGGGATGGGTGCAGGAAGTGGGAAGAGCTCTGCTGAGGGAGCAATCAGATGCCGCCATGCTTGCCTCAGAGTAGATGTTAGCAGATGTTTTAGATCTGTCCCTGTCTGAGAGGGATAAATAATGCTGTGTTTCAACTGGTCTCTTAGACCAGAGAAGGCTACAACAAGTTAACCGGGCGCACTGCTCATGGGGGCAGCATTCCAGTTTGTACACACAGATGGGAGCATGGTGCCACTGCGATGCAGATCGTGAGATGTGTAAACAAGAAGTTCCTGTTCTGCATCAGCCTGCCGATGTGTCGCTTGCAAAAGGCATCTGCAGGCTGATCATGACCAGTTCACAGCCCGGCCGTTTCCACCATTCCATCAGCGCTGCTTGTATAAACAGGGAAAAGGCACTGCACCGAGCCAGCCTCCTCTGCTCCTTCAGACCTGGGGAACCAGGAAACCCACACATTTATCACTCAGAAAGGCACTTTAGCGAGAGGGGAAAATATTACACATAGACATAAAAATAGTTAGATCTCCTACCCAACAGCAGCATTATTTCAATGTGATGGATGGCTTAAGCCAAATAAAGTTATGTTCAGAGATGAACCTCAACCTTCAGGACTCTATTAGATATGTAAAGCTTGATCCAACAGGGGTCTCAAGCAGCTTTTTAAACATGCACGTAGTCTTAATGAAGTCAACAATGCTCCTGATGTGCTTCAAGTGCTCTTTGCTGGATCAATGCCTATGCAACAACTCGAGTCTCTTGCTCTTAACCACGGAGGTATTTAATAGGCCGCCTGCAGACACAGATGCCACACAGTAGAAGTTGTCACCAGTTCTGTTACCCAAAGGGAGATGCGTGTGTGCTGTGGACCAGGTTCAAATAGCACTGGATTTTCATCAGCTTCAGTGGAGCTACTTCCACTCGAAATATTAAGACCACATCACAGAGTTGTGCCTCTTCCCAAAAGTTAAAATGAGCTTAGTTAATGTTCATGTATTATTATTCAGACGACAAAATAACCCAGCAGGCAAAACCGGTGTAGTGCTCAAAATGGCCTACTTTACTACCATCACAGGTAGTAGACTGTGTGACTTATGCTATGCATATGGTAACAATATACTTTTTGCTAGGTTATAATTCTCAGTGTAAAACCACACACAGCCAAGAGACATTCACAATGTGGAGTGTATTTTAGCCCTAGTCTTGAAAGAGGGCTGCTATGGCTGGTTTTGTAATATACATGAAATTCCGAGTGCACATCTGACCAAAGTACCAACTAGTATTTTCAACCTGCATGGGATGCCCAGCAGTGATGTTCCAAAACATCTTCCCCAGACTGCTACCAGTCTACGAAGCTCGTTCTTCCTTCTTTTCATTCCTCCTTCTCTTATCAGTGAGAACAGGGGCAGGCTTATATTTACACAACCTCGTTTGCCATCTCAGTTGGGGAGAGATTGAGCTCAAGATGAAGACGATGCCTGTGACAGTGTCTATAATGCAGGCTGGTTGTTTAAGCTTGGTCTGCAATCGGAGGAAATCCAGCCAGTGCAGGCTCCTGGAGCCCAGTGACCCAGCTGACCACCAGTCAAAGCCTGCTTCAGACAAGCAGAAGCTCTCTCCTGGCTCCACTGACTATCAATGGGACCTCCATGGCTCTGTTTGGTTGCTTAATTATGGACATCTGACGCCATCTTAGATGGCCGAGGATGTCCCTGCTTTGGCTTTCAGCTGCTGCCTCAGGAGAGTGCTATGTGCCATGCCTGTAAGTCCCCAGGCATGTCCAGGATACCCTAGGAAGCTCACTGCTTATTTATTTCAAACCTTCTTGCTCTAGAAGAGATGCTATGTGTCAAGGACCAGAGGATTTTACTATGTCCTCACAAGAGAGAGGTGCCACATTTAGTGTGACACATTTACCACTGATATTAACACAAGTAAGAGTGGCATTTGCTTTGAAAACAAAAATCCTATACCAAAGAGCTCCGTTGCTTCTGAGAACTATCAATCAAGCTCTGGTTTTAAACCTTGTGAATTAACTAATTGCTTAAAAAAAAAGTCTAATGGTCAGACAGTTCAAAGCAGCAGTACTTTCAAAGTGAGTCATTCACAATATCCAAAGGAAGGCCATTTTAAATGTATTGATGAGACTATTTCTTCCAGACCAGAAAGAGTCTGAGACATTCAGCAATCCAGAAACAGAACAGACTATGCAATTTATTTATCTGATCTATGCAAGCTAACGTAACTAGGATTTTAAATAGCAATTTATTGATAATCACCTATTTGGGAGCACCATAGAGTCCCCTGAGATTGTCCATACTTCTTCAGACACAAGCAGTCAGACAGTTAAGACAAGCTGAGAGTAGAGAGGATGCAAATACAAGTATTCTTTCACGTTATTTTTGCAAAGCAATATAGAAGACACTGAATTAACACTAAGATCATCACTTCTGTACACGGTGCAGTCACTGTCCAATGTTCTGTTCCTGGATGTATGCCTGACCTCTAAAAAACATTTTGATTTGCTGTACCTCAGTTTCTCCAGTGGAAAACAGCCACTCTGATGCTACAAACAAGAAACAGCAAGTGAATTAAGCTAATAATCTATTATCTCTAATTCTGCTTACAGCCGGTGAGGTTTGTTGGCACGGCAGACTTGTGTGGGTCAGGCAGGCATTCTGTTTTCCTGCACAGTCCTGAAATGCTAGTTTGCAGAGGTGGGTGCGTGGGTTTGCAATTATGGTGCTGTTGACTCTAATCCATCCAAGAGAAGACTGCATGATTTGTACATAGCTCTGAAAAGAGTCCTTGTCAGGCTTGCTACCATCTGGGCAGAAAGTCATTCCTTGAACCGAGCCGACCACGTCAGCTGCAGGGAACACTAACCAGAATAAGCAAGTTTTATGAGAATGAAGCACAGATGAGTGGGTTACTAGTTTCAGTACAAGGAGGCTGGCTATATAACCCGAAAAGCTACTGATGATATGCAAGGTGATAGCCGGATGTTCCACTGGTCAAGGTGAAGACAGGTAGGAAGGTGGGCACCTTCTTACCTGAAACTAAAACCCAGGCAAAACTGATCTCTGCTTAGATTTGATTACAAGCATGAATCTCAGGTTAGGTTCATCAAAGTTCCCGGACATGAGCCGAGTATTGAATGAAATGACCACTCAGATTTCCAACAGTTCCAAGTTACTTTTAGTGTCAACCTGGGGTCTAGAGCTGAGGATCTATGCTTGCAGAAAGGAAGGTTATGAACCTAAGTGGTTTTAATCAGAAAACAGTCCAAACTAAGATCTGGAAAAGTGCTGCTTTCTGTTCTCTGTTTGGTTATATGAAGAACAAAATGGTGTCAAAATGAAAAAGGTTTTCTAGTAGAACTGCTTAAAAGTGAAGACCTGCATGATTTTCCTCTGCCTTTCCACAGATTTTGGATATGTGTTTGGATATGTTTCAGCATACACTGAAAATTGGAGAGGAATTCTGATTTGTTTTGTTTTGTGGGCATTGTTATGTTGGCATTTGTTTGGCTGGTATCTACTTTCCAAATTTGGAAATGACATCAACATTTGCATTTTTTATTCTTGTTTTAAGCCATTCTGCTTTTAAACTCAGGCTCACCTTCAAGACTAGGGCTTGAGATCCCTAATCCCATGTGTATTTCAAACCTTGGGTTTTTTCTTTGATGGAGTAGATTTCGCTTTTTATTTTCTCTGATTACAAGAAGAAAAATGGAGTATATGTCATTTTAACAGACTCTTCCTAACCACATGTACCCAGGCAGAGAAGGGCCCAGAAAGGACCACGTGGGGCTAGCTCCATCAGGATTAAAGACACCAGGAGTGCACACACGGGAGGCAGTCTGCCAGGCATGCTTCATTCTGTGTCTTACCCTGTTTATAGGTATGTGTCAGTTCTTACGTTGACATCTGTCTCTATGTTGACATCTATTACTCTAGCAACTGAATAAACAAATTGAGTCAACAGTGCCCCCCTACAGAGATCAGCATGAATCCCACCTCTTCACCGTATCCTGCTGCATGACATGGTATTATCAGTGCAAGCAGGATGCTAACTGTGTCAGGGTACTGCTGCTCCCTTTTCCTCTATAGCCCGTGCTCCAAGGCTCTTCCACCTTACACTGCTGAAGCTCCTCATGCCTCCCCAGCAGGCTGTAAGAGGATACATGGTGGCAGTGCCATTCCTGTCAGGGGAGCAGGAAAAGAGGGCTAATGTCTTTCCCCCTTGCTGCTGTGACGTCTACCCACAGTCCTACAGACAATACGCTGTGCATGGGCTAAGCAGCTACGCAAGAGCTGAACCAGCACTGCAACTGATGGGCTTCAGAAAGCACTGCTAACCTCTGAAAGGCAGCCTCTAGGGTGATCTAGTATCGTCAGAGGGAAAGACAATAGGATATCAGTCAAATCCTTCTACACCTGCGACCTCAGAGGCCTTTTGGGGGAATGTATAAAACCCAATGCCTACTGCTCATGGATAGAGCTTGTCACCTTTCACGTAAATTACAACAGAAGGGTTTACATCTGCTACCCACATTTTGGGAACACAAGAACTCTGCACATTCTGCAGCAGTGCAGATTTTGTAGGGCTCAGCTGAGCTGTTCACATGTCTGATGTCAAACCATTCTTCTTCACATCACTAGACTTGGCCTTCAGGAAACTTCTGTCTACTCAATGGAGTAGACATCAACATGAGCTGCTCCTCTGCTTTTCCTGACTGAACTGTGCAGAGCATCTGATGCAGTTTGGCATGGTCATTTGGCTGGAATACCACTTATTTATGCTTTTAGATCACTAGATGGCACTGGGGTCAATCTCTACAGCCAACCTCACCAGGACAAGGGCTTTAAAACATCACTATAAACTCTGCAGGGCTGGTTTTGATGTGGAGTCAGGAGACTTGCTGGAAAGTAGGAATGGGCAGGTAAAGAGTTCAGCTTAGGTTATGCCATGTCCCAGCTCACCTTCTGCTCACCTGTGTGCTGTAAGGCAGGGCAACTGGGCGGGCAGCCCCAGCATGCTGTGCTCACTCGGCCTCGCTATGTCATGCTTTATCCAGCTCTAAGTGGCAGTGATAACACAGCCTGCTGTTTGCAGGCTATGACTAACTGCTCTTAAAGAATAGTCCTGCCCTGGCCTCTGCCCCGCCAGGTTCCAGCCCCCCTATCTGGCTGGTGTGCTTACTGGTGTGCTAGCACCTTGTTCTCCATGCCTGCAACCCCATTTCCGTGTACACAGGACCAAGAAGGTTCTCCAGTTCCAGACCTGAGTGGCCAGACCCTCCCCATCAGCACCACTCCCACCCCCTCTGCAGATTTGTGCTGCTGCTTTCCACCAGCAGAAGGTAAACTGTAGCACTGGAGTACAGTGGTGTCAATGGCATGGCAGGACAGGAGAAGACAAGGACCTAAAGTCCCCCCTAATGACCACAGCAGTCTGCAGCAGCCTAATTGTCTCCAGTATTTGAGGTCTTTGCCTCCTGGAAATAATTGATCATAGAATCACAGAATCATTAAGGTTGGAAAAGACCTCCAAGATCATCGAGTCCAACCATCAACCCCACACCACCATGCCCACTAAACCATGTGCCTAAGCACCACATCTACACGTCTTTTAAATACTTCCAGGGATGGTGACTCAACCACTTCCCTGGGCAGCCTGTTCCAATGTTTAACCACTCTTTCAGTGAAAAATTTTTTCCTAATGTCCAATCTAAACCTCCCTTGGCGCAACTTGAGGCCATTTCCTCTCGTCCTATCGCCAGTTACTTGGGAGAAGAGACCAACACCCACCTCGCTACAACCTCCTTTCAGGTAGTTGTAGAGAGCGATGAGGTCCCCCCTCAGCCTCCTCTTCTCCAGACTAAACAACCCCAGTTCCCTCAGCCGCTCCTCATAAGACTTGTGCTCCAGGCCCTTCACCAGCTTCGTTGCCCTTCTCTGGACACGCTCCAGCACCTCAATGTCCTTCTTGTAGTGAGGGGCCCAAAACTGAACACACTATTCGAGGTGCGGCGTCACCAGTTCCAAGTACAGGGGCACGATCACCTCCCTACTCCTGCTGGCCACACTATTTCTGATACAAGCCAGGATGCCGTTGGCCTTCTTGGCCACCTGGGCACACTGCCGGCTCATGTTCAGCCGGCTGTCAACCAGCACCCCCAGGTCCTTTTCCTCTGGGCAGCTTTCCAGCCACTCTTCCCCAAGCCTGTAGCATTGCATGGGGTTGTTGTGGCCCAAGTGCAGGACCCGACACTTGGCTTTGTTGAACCTCATACAATTGGCCTCGGCCCATCGATCCAGCCTGTCCAGGTCCCTCTATAGAGCCTTCCTACCCTCAAGCAGTTCAACACTCCCGCCCAACTTGGTGTTGTCTGCAAACTTACTGAGGGAGCACTCAATCGCCTCCTTCAGATTATTAATAAAGATATTGAACAAGACCAGCCCCAAAACTGAGCCCCAGGGAACACCGCTCGTGACTGGCCCCCAACTGGATTTAACTCCGTTCATCACAACCCTCTGGGCTCGGCTGTTCAGCCAGTTTTTTACCCAGCAAAGAGTACACCTGTCTAAGCATAATAAATAATGATAATGAAGCATCCCTTGCTAGGCAAAACCTTTGACCATATAGGGACCTCTATTTAGTTTCCATCATTTATGAGGACAGCAGCACTGCTCTGGAAGGCAGTCTGCAAAAGGTTGTGTCCTGCAGAATGAAGTCCATCCACTGAGACCAACACCAGCCACCCAGTATTTTATCCTCAGCTAGCATCCCTTTGCTGTGTAGCCTCACAGTCCTAGTAACCTAGGGGCTTTCTTCCATGCCCACAAAGCCAGGGTTGGATGTAATTCATGCAATGCTGTTCCAGTTTCTTTCTCTTATTCCTGTTTTCTCTAGGGGCTGCTCCCTATATATAGGTTTGCCTTAGCAAAGATAGAATAAGGTGTAAATTTCCCACCTTCTTTCAGAGCCATTACTGCCTTTCCATACTTTTTAATGCTTTTCTGGCCTTTCTGCATTTACCTAGCTATTATTTTTGCAGAACCCATCCCCCTTCAACTATAATTGTTTCCCCTTTTCTTATGGCTCTCTTTCTCAATTAATTTTTTGGCTTTTCTAATTAATCTCCCTGCAATGCTGAGATGCTAGTAAAATCAGAAGGAGAAAGGATTTTGTGGGACCCACAAATTGCTTGAAAGCTAACAACCTTGCTAAAGCAGATTTAAGAGATGTTAGGTACAGGCTTTCTCTGTGTGCAAACCTTGACTCAGCACATATGCAAACAGGCTCCAAAAATAGATTGCACTTTCCCAATTCACATGTAATGCATGTGCCATATTTCTGTGCTGTGCTTTCCAAAAATAGCATTCACACACGATTGGTTGGTCTAAATCTGTGAGTATTTAGCTACATGCTTTTTCAACACAGACATCAAAGCACTGGGCTCCACAGCCTTTTCATAGAGGGATTTTTCTCATGGGCACCTCGCCCTCTCTTCACAAAAATAAGGGTTATGTCCCCTCCCCTGGGCAATTGCTTAACATCCCTGTGGCAACTGCACTCATGTGGAGAAGTGACATTAGGTATCGTCTGAAATGTATTTTTAGCTTCTTTCCATGCTCTCTAGCAGCCGGAATCAAAGAGGTAACCCATTACCTAGAAGCTAACCAATTCCCCTGAAACACCAGCAAGGGCTCTGCAGAGCAGTAACCCAGAAACTGCAGTTTGACAAGCAGGGGTTGTTTGCACGCAGGTCTGAACAAAGAGCTTGGTTAGAAACTGAATGAAAGTCTTCTCTCCTGTACTTCAGGGGAGCAAGTAAGTTTCTGGGTTATGTGCAGATGTCTGCCAAAGAGAGACTGGAAACCAGGACTGACTGGGAAGAGCGCTGGTCTGGTCACAGGGATGATTTCTTTGTGGAACGAAGCAACTAGGGAGCTGGGAGCAACAGCTATGCCATCTCTTAAGGATGGCCCTAAACCCACACTCCAGTGCTAGCATGTATGCATGGTCCAGCAAGAGACTGTAAAACTCATGTAACGCCCTCAAAAACAGGGCATTACAGATCAAGGGATGCCTCACAGGTTTCCACCCATGCTTTAAATGTATCTCTGATACACACCCACTATACTACAGGCACAAGAATAGTACATATACCCTTTGTAGTGACACTGCAAATTTGTTTTTAAGACTCCTGGTGCTAAAGCAAAAGTTGCACAACCACATAGCAAAAGCATATAAAGTCACTATGCCCATTCGAATGCATGCCAAAATGTATGAGATTAACTCCGTCCCATCAAGCTCATGTCAGAGCAGGTGCTATCCTTCTTCCTGCAATTACTGTAAGCAACTACCATGTGTGCTATCTGTAGTTCAGCAGAAACGTGATAAACGTCCATACCTTGTTTCAGATCCAGCTGGTCCTGCTGGATGATCCAACACTGCACCAATCCCATATCAGCAGTCATTAATTGTGCAACCACAGCCTGAGGTGAAAAGGACAGAGATGATATATGAGTCATATCACTTAGTAGATATGGTCTTCAAATGGTTCTTAGTGATAAGAACAGATCCACAGCAAAGTACACTTCATTACCTAAATCTGCCTCCCATCCGTCAGATAACACTGATATGTCCTCCAAGTCTGAGGAAAGGAATTTAACTTGCAGGAAATCCAGTGGCTTAAAACCAGCCTGGGCCAACCTCAGCTGGGGCCAATACTGCAAGGTGCCAAGTACTTACTGACAGCATACCACACCTCCCTTCCCCTTATCTAAATAGCCTACTACTACCACTACTTCACTTATCAAGTGCTGCTTTATACTTATTGAACTTCAACAGCTTTACTCCTAAATACACCAGCATACAAATATGCTGGCATGACTCAGAGCTGGTACCATTTGTGGTTTTTTTTTCATGTAGCAGGAATGTTTAAAGATAAAAATTAATGCAGTTACTTTAGGGGCAGAGAAAGAAGTCAAGGAGCTGGCAGCTCAAACCCCATTACCTGCTGGTACCTTTGCAGAGCCTTCACAGTCTCTGACCAAGGGTCCTTCACATCTGCTTCAGCACATGGTGGAGATGCTTAGCTCTGACAAACAGACACTTTAGAGGAAACTTC
Source organism: Calonectris borealis (assembly GCF_964195595.1). NCBI lineage: Eukaryota > Metazoa > Chordata > Aves > Procellariiformes > Procellariidae > Calonectris > Calonectris borealis. The sequence continues at coordinate 83,229,663 of NC_134312.1, forward strand.
TTGAGGGTTTACAGCTTTCTCTTTGTTCAGCCATCTTCGCTGCAACACTGAAGTCTAACATAGTATTGTTTCCCTGGAAAATAGAGAGTGAATTATTCCTATCCCTCCTGTCCCAACCCTTTGATTCCCATCAGACCTTGAGCCTCCTACAAACCACTGCTTCAGAAATGGCTGATACCCAGTTTGCACTGGAAGTACAACAGCGACCTAGGACTGCTGACTGGGCACGGGTCATGAAATGTATCTAAAAGGATATGCCCAAGACGGAGGCTCAGCCCTATTCCCCTATGAACAGAGCAGGTTCATCTATTCATGAAACACCTCCACTGTTCAGCAGTGCAGACAGGGTCAACAGCCCCGCTGAGCTGGCACAGACGGTGGGGTAAAGCAGCACAGAAGAGTTGGTGGGTGACAGACAGGCTGTCTCCTCCGCTCCCAGGTCACCATGAAGCGCTGGGATGTTAGTGTGCAGATGTGGGTAAGTATGTGAGCGTGCTCTTGATTGCCATTCCCTCTGAGGAAAGACAGCCTGGTTTATGCATAGCTCTGAATAAATTCCCTGCTAACCTCACAGATATCTGCTATGGCAGTTGTACCTTCAAAACCAGCCAAACAGCTCAGCTGCCAAGAGCATGAACCAGAACTAGTGGCTTCTCAGAGTTCGGGGTATGGTGCAGAGGACTGGTGCCAAAATAACTTGAAGTCAGGCAATTTTCTTGGGGGCTTCCAAATGATCGTTCTTTGCCCAGTGGGATTATAAGAAGAGTGTAAGGCATCTGCAATGAAATGCAAACCTAGGCAAAACTCCTCTGGTTTGGTTACAAACACAAGTCTTGGGTTAGGTTCACAAAAGTTCATAGGTCTCTTGGTAAACTTGAGATGGGCCTTTTGTGAACTGAAACTGAATGCTAGGCAATTTAGAGCCTTCAAGCAATCCACTGAAGTCAAGAGTGAGGAGAAAACAAATAAAGGGACAGGTTCAAACAAGAGGACGTAACTCTCCATATGGGAGAGCCGAGTTGTGGGACTCCTTACTGCAGGATACTGTGGATGGTAATGTTTACAAGGGTTCAGCAGGCAGCTGGACAAATTCATGGAAGAGAAATCCCTTGGAGGTTTATAATTGAAATGAATACCACCAGCTCGTGAAGCTCCTGGATGTTTCATGGTTGAGAGAAAGGACTCAGAGCAGGGACTGTGCAAATAACAGAGACATTCTTGTGTACTTTGCATTATTTCCTTACCCAGCACCCATAGTACATACCAGGAATGTGCAAAAGTATTTATGATTCCAGGCTTTACTGAAACAAGGAAGTTTAGGTTAAATGCCCTTGCAATTCTGGAGAAGGGTGGCTCACCACCTCCCATGGAGACATTCCCTCAGTCCTCCCATGGCATTCACACAAGAAGCTAATCGAGGAGGTACTCTGCACGTGTCCGTGGCCTGTAAATTTGGTGCTCAAAGGCACAGCTGAGCTATTACAGCTCAAGGAATGACTGCACATGGGTTGAAGAGCAGGAATTGTCCTCTTGGGCAGTGTTGTCTCCAGCAGGTAGTATAGAAGCGACATTGGCTTAAGCATCCATGAAAGAGATTTAATATAGACATTGTCTCTCACATTTGTGAAGGGATCAGAGCATGACATGGGCAGATACTGTGTTAAGCTGATGTGTGGTAGCTTATGAAGCCACCATAGCTCACTGGTAAATCTGAGACAAATGTTCCCCCACATCAACTAGACCGACATCGGTGGAGCAGTGCCAACTTACACCAGCAGTACATCTGCTCCCACATCTTTACATAACTGTTCCTGACTTTTTCCTTTTTTTTTCCTCCCCACAGCTAAAAAGAAGCTGTGATTATCCCGTATTCTTTTGAGAAATTCCAGCAAAATTGATGATATCATGATGATGATTACTAATATTTTCTACTGTTCATATTTTAAGCCCTTCAAACTCTTCCTTACCTTGCTTTCAGATCTGGGCTGTTTAACTCATTCCCAATATAAAAGGCAAGAAAAAGAGCTTTATAAAAACATTAAACATGCTGCAAGACTTGGACCAAACCTGATTTACAGGCACTCCAGATGATCTAATAATGTACAGATCAGGTTCATGCAGCAGTGAGCAATTTGACGGTCAGACCAACGGTGTTTCAGAAAAGGGGAAAGTCATGAGGCAAGCAAAAGGATGCTTTGTGGAAATAAAGCACTTCACAGTGGGGCTGTATCTGCAAAAGCATTTTTCACATTCAGTAGTAATGTTTTTCTGCTTTAAAACAATACCTATTGCAAATGTTGGACACATTTACTATAGGCACCATGTTGACACCACCCTAGCGAAAACAATGGTTTGGCAGCCTGTGAAGTCTTTTAAAAATAGATTGTGAAGCCCCTGAGAAAATGGCAAGCTCTAAAAATAGGACTAGAGCTGAGGGAGAGGAAAAAAAAGAAGAAAAAAAGCACTTTCCTGATGCTAAAGCTCAGGGTCAGCTACAAAACATAAGGTTCCTTCAAGGACACGCAATGAATTCATTGCAGTGCTCTGCAATGAATAAAAGCTTCCTCTCTGATTCTCTCCTGTGCTGCACTCGTGCCTCAATGAGGGGAGAAGAGAGAAAAAGGCAGAATGTTACAAATTCAAGCAGGTGCAATCTGGGGATTCCCTCCCTTCCCACTCCTGCCCAGCCCTTGATAAAAGTGGCGCGGATCTATCTTTGCTTCTCCCACGGTCCTCTCCCTGTACACACCCCCCTGCCTCTGTTCTCCAGTGCCAATTCTCCTTCACACAAAAAGGGATTTTATGAGCACATCCTTGCTGCACTGGCACAGAGACAGACCTCGGGAGGCTGAGAAAATCATTGTAATGACCCAAATAATTTTAAGCAAGTGTCCCAGATTCTTGATTGTTCGTGATGCAGGAAGCTGGACATCCCATTTTCAATTTGCATGCCCAAGCATTAGGATATGGCATGAGCCTTCTGCAGGATTTTAGACCCCCCCTTTTGGCCCACTACAATGGTAATTTTTAGTATCATTCTGTCATATTTGTGAAATAAAACTGGAGCCCTCCGGTGGCCAAAACCGCACCGGTAACCTTGCTGGAGGCTAAGCAGAGATGGTCTCCAAGTTAGCTGACCTACTTTACCTTGGCACTGGCCAACAAACAGTATGGAAAGGGCTCGATAGCTAAAGTTGGTGGGATGTACCAGGGTAGGGAGCAGTCAGTGCAGACAGACGTGCGGACTGCGGACTCCCACAGATTAAAATCCTGGCACATCTGTCAAATCTGAGATTTGCCCACAGATTACCCCTGGCCGGATTTTATCCTCATCACTAGTTGAGAAGACACCAATGGAAAGGGGGAGCCATTTAAAATGGCCGTGGTCACTTGTTAGAAATAACCTGATCCATCTCTCACTTAGAGAGTTGCAGGGAAGGAAAAACCTAGCCTGACTTCTTGGCAAGAGTGCAATAGAAATTCAAGTCACGGGTACAGTAGATGTCGGACACCCCCAGAAGAGCTACTCTGTCACCTTAGAGAATAGTTTTGAGCCTCCAACGAACTATTCCTTTAAAGGTAGCCACAAAATTCAGCCAAATGAGGTTGTGCCTGTGCTTTTGGCAGCTGCTTTACAAACAACTGATCACTGTAGATGTTTTGTTTACTTGAGCACTTACCTAAATGTACTTGTCCTTTCTCAAACACAGTGTGATGTTTACCAAGGAGTGGACTCAGCAGAAGCTGAGCCTCACGTGTGCCACTCCATGTCGCAGGGTCTCCTAATGGTGGCTTCTGAAGTTGCGACAGCTGTTCCTTTATGGGATTATTTTATTCCTGTGACCCTCTTGCCAGATGCTGTCCGATGCAAAAGAAAGCAGGTTTGCTTGTCTTTGGTTTCCTTCCTTGAACTTTAATTACCCTAATTTTGATTTTTTTGCCCAGAACCACAAGAAAATCGAGTTACCTCTGGAGCCATAGAAGGGCAGTGCCATGCAGTCTCCCTAACTCCCATGATTATCGGTGCCCTCCTCGCAGGGTGGGCAGACACTGAACAGCAGATTCAGGCTGCTCTGGGGTGCTCCAGCTGAAGGGTGTCACTGCAGAGTCGTCCCTCACAGGCTGCTCCTCTGCAGGGCTACATAAACCTCGACCCTGCCCCAGCTCTCATTGCTCCTGGGAGAAGCACTACAGAGGAACAGGAAGCTTCACCAAGCCCGGAGCAAGCGCTGCCAGGGGAAACACCCGTTCTTTTCTTCATCTGTACTGCCTAACCCTGCAGACTGTGGGCAAGGGCAGGGTGACTTCACCTCCTGGCCACACTGAGTGCCATTTACCTGCCTCTCCTCTTGAGACTTACTGCCTCCAACATAACTTCATTTCAACAAAAATATCCCAAACTCTTAAAGCTGAAAACCAGTTAAGCATTTCACTGGTCACTTGTTTCACCTTGCAACAAAGTGATCCTTCTCCAGCAGGTCCACAGGCACCTGCAGTTCCCCACAGAGCTCCAGCCCATTGTTTCCCTGCCCGCTAATAGGTGCCGATAGCGAAGGAGCACTCCATTCTGCAGAGCTTCCATCCACGAGGATGATATTCCCAGCAAGCGCAGTGGGCTGGCACTCTTGGACGCCAGAGAGAAGATTAACCTTTCAGCCCATGTTAGGCCTTTACTCATGGATCTTCAAAATCAAGCTGAAGGCATAGATGCAAAAAATCAACATTAAACGTGTGAGCTGAATTATTTCCCGGAAACCTCGCTATACTTAAAAATGGCATGTAACCAGGGGGGAAACAATGGAAAATAATGGAAAAACCTATAGAAATGCAGTTTTGCTGAGTTCTGAAGCCTGGTATGGCTTTTTGCAGATGAAATCCCAAACCATAAGAAGGTTGGTAAGAAGAGTCATTTGCTTCTCCCCCTTTGCTTCTCCCCTACAGATATCTCAGTCCTCAGATATTTTCCCGATGCTGCAAAAACCGAGAGTTAATGTTAGCTTCTCTGCAGAAGTCCACAACCCTAAGGACTCTAGAAACAGTGAGCAAAAGAAAGGGTTCCCCACCCCCAACAGCCATAGCCACAAATGGCATTACAGTTATCTCTTCTATTCTGGCAGGGCTAACTTGCAACAAAGGCCCTTGGACGAGGAAACAAAAAGATCTTTTGCTCTGCCACAAGCAATCAGCAGAATGAAAGGGGAGTCTGGATTTGAAAGAACTCAAGGAAGCATTTGGCACAGTTTTTAAGACAAAAGGAGAAGATCAAACAGGTGGGGAAGAAGAGGAAAAGATGGAAGAAATTTTGAAGATTACAAAGGCACAGCTGGAGAAACTTCCTGTGGATGAAAAAGCACCACAATTGGCTAGAAAAAAAATGTTCAGATATGTTATATCCTGCTTTGAGATCAAGAAGGCAGTGAGGAGAAATGAACATAATTTAACCAAGAGAGCAATTAAAGTGTCTTCAAATACCTTAAAACAAACTGTCTCACTGCAAACTGGAGTTACTCCTGTGCTTAGGGCAGTATTTACTACAATCTAAGATAATAAATCACTGTTTTAAAAAGAACAGCTTGTTCACCATGCATGGAGCCAAAGCCAGTCCAGTTTAATGACTTGCAGTACACGAGCTCTAGAGACTTCTGGCTGCATTATTCAACATTGATATACAGCCCTTGGAAGAGCAGAAACAAGTCCTCATGCCAGCAGCATACAGATGATATTCAGGTGGGCAGGTACAATAACACTGAGAAAGAGATAAGCAATCACTCAGGAAATCCATGTCAGCAGGACCAAGGGAAAAGGAGCATCTGCCTGACCTTGGTTGGGAAGGAAGATCACGTTAACTTATTATCCATCCCAGTGCACAGCCTTTCGGCATGGAATTCTCCAGCTGCATCCCTGACCAGCCCCTGTGAAAGAAGTTATCTCCAGTATCCAGAGGAAATTGTTTGGAGACTTTTTTTCTGGCACATATCCCATTCACGCCACTGCAGTCTTTAAAGGGAAGGCACGGACTAAGACAGCCCCAGAATGAATCCTGGGCATAAGTCCTGCACATGTTGGATGAGACCACTGGAAAGTAACTTTATCAAGGCAAAGCTCTGCCACGGGTCTTAAGAGGAGATGTTTCATGTGCCCTTACAAAAATTCTTTGATTAGTAGCAAAGAACTGTGTGTTGCTCTAATTGCCAGATTAGAGCAGGTATTTGACAAGTCTGTGGTCCCACGGTCATATAGCTGTTTGAAGACAAACATTCTTGCTAAAAGCCAGAAACACAAGTGTAGCCCAGGCTCATATTCAGCCTTTGTCAGCTTAACCATCCCCAAAAGATGCAGTTCAGACAATAACAGGATAACCATCCTCATCACAGTCCTCCTGGTAGAACTGAGACACTGCCCAGCAGGGAATGTTACTAGAGGTCAGAGAGGAATCTGTTTCCCGCATCCACCCCAATAAAGGGATTTGTGGTGAGACTGTCAGATTCAGCAGCAGCACTGCTGGTGCATTTGGCCTAGTTTGGCCAAGGTAAGAAAATGCTTTGATCCCTACTTGGCATGGCTTTTGGAGTAAAACAGTAGCAGTTTCTTATTAGTTCTTTAAGAACTTCATCACATCATTAAACTCTTCCCGGTCTGAAATGGTTTGCTTTTTCTGGAGGAGTAAAACAATCCCTGCATCACCACATGAGGTCACCATTGCTATTAGACATCCCCAGCACACCTCAGAAGTGAGCTCTTCGGTGAGTTTTGTGTGCTTGTTCTAATTCCTCTGACTCTACAAGCAATGGTAACTGGAATCAAGTCACTTACCTGGCTCGCACCAGATCCCAGCTATCCAGCCAGCAGAAAAACTAGAAATGTCCCACCAGCCCCTTCACTAAGCCTCTAGATATGTCTTTCTCTCTGCTATACCACCTTAGCTTTTCCAGCCTCTCACAATAGGATTTGGCTGCTCCATCAGTGAGACATCAGGCCTATCTCACAGGTACCAGCTACTTTCTGACACTGAGAAAGCTACAGCTTTGAGATACAGGGAGCTCATCAGCTCAGTTTGCTGTCACTCACTGCTTCAATTTGTACGCATGTGATTCTGTTCGCTGAACTCCTACTGTAACCTGAAGAAAAGATTTTACATGTGCCTAGATATCTATTCTCTCTGTTCCCTCCAAATACATTTCCTTCTCCTAGCAATTGATTTCCAAGGAAGCTGAGGTTAAGGAGCCGTTTCTTACAAGCTGGCAACAGTTTGGGTATCCCCTAGTGGCACTAAATAGAATTTCAGTCACTAAAACCTGGGTCTCTGCAATAGCTTACACCTTTCCCGTGTTAGCACACATCCTTCCCTGACTATTCATTATCTGCTTTGCTGTGGTCCCCAGCATCCCCAGCCATGGGCCACAGTGCCAAATGCTGACTAACTTCATTTGTGGCAGCCACAGGAAAAGAAAAAGAGTCTCTCTTGACACCAGATACGTTAAGACATGAAGGGTCTGGTTATTCTGTGCTCTCTTGCTGAATATGAGCCTGGGCTACACTTGTGTTTCTGGCTTTTAGCCAGAATGTTTGTCTTCAAACAGCTATGTGACCGTGGGACCAAAGACTTGTCAAATACCATAACAAAGGTATCTGCTGCTGCTGCCACTGCCCTAGAGAAAAGATGTAGGTCCACCACCGTGGCTGATGTCAGAGCAGGGCTTTGGTCCATGGAGCCATCCTCCACAGCTAAGAGGAGTAAAGACTTCAGTGTCAATGCAGAAGAGCACCTGCTGCAAAATCGCTAGGCTACAGATCTGTCCATAAGATGACATCATATTTAATAATGAAAAAGGGTTGACAATATTACAGTACTGTAGTTATTTCATGGTAACACATTTCACCATGATTAATAGTAATAATAATTTAAGAATTCTAAAGTGCAATATCATAGAATATTTCCGGTTTGAAAAAAGGATTTTTTTTTTTTTTCCAGAGAAACTTTAAATGCCACGGCTTTGCCATGAGAAGGAGCTTGGTGACAAATCTTGGTGGCACAGTTCTCAGCCGTCTGCGGCGCAGCCCCAACTCTGCCCACTTCACACATGGGGAACACTCCTGCATTTCCTTGTCCATAGAGAGCTTCCTTTCAGTCATGCAAAAGCACGTGCTTTAGTGTTGGCAAGGTCAGCTCTATAATTACCCAAGTTCCAGAGGCTGAGTGGAAAAGGATAACCTTTCTTTAGCTTTTTTGCGTCATCCTATAACCTTTAAATTGGAACAGTACCCCTGCTATCAAATTCAGTGGGAGATTTCATATAATTTTTTATGAGACTTATTATCTGGGGAATACATCTGCCATCAATTTTAAAGCCAGAAAGGATTGTTATGATCATGTAATGTAATGTAATTAGAAAAGGGAAGGGAACAGTGGAAGCTCAACCTACTGGTGAAGCAGTCCTGTAATGCACCTAACTTTTAAGTTAGGTTAGTAAAGGAGAGACGAATGCAGCCCAAACCTAAAGTCACCAACACTGTTATGTCAACTTATTTGTCCCGCTTGGGGAGTTTTAAAACAGCTGTGCTGTGTAAAGACAGATGCATGAGCAGCTCCGTAGACACTGCCTAATTCATGAATAGCAGCATAAAAGGAAAAAAAAAAGCAAACAGCTACTTAGACTGTGCTGAAAAAGGGAGAGAGAAAAATCTGGAGAGTGTCCTAGAGGCAGAGTCTGTAGGGGTAAGTATTTACACACCTGAAATAGCACTGCAGAGAAAAAGAAGAAAAGAAAAAAAAAAAAAGAAGAAAAAAAAATCAGGCCTTCAAACTTTGTCCGGCTCCTCTCTGAATGCATCCTGCGCCCTCTCCTGGAGCGCTGTGTTCATCCCAGCCAAGCCAGCGGGGAGAGAAAGGGAAACAGAGATGTGCAGTGGAAAGGATCAGAGCTGGGATAAGGCAGGAGCCCTTTAGAAGGAAGAAAGCTCAAGGGATATAACGTAATATAAGGGTTGTAAATGAGAGAAGAAGGAAGCACTACGCAACAGCTGATGTGAGTGAGCTTGCTGCCTACAGGGTGCCTAGAGGGGAAGGGACGGAAAAAGGGATTTGGGGCTATATTAGCTCACTCCACAGCAAAGTTTGGATACTACAAATGAAGCAGGCAAGCAGGAGGGAGGGTTCAGATTTACTAAAAACTTGAGCAGAAGTCTCTGGCATGAATCAGAATTGTGCCAATCTATTCTCCAAACACAAGTCAAATCAGTGGTACCAATGAAGGGTGCTGCCAGCACAACCGCTAGCTTCTGGGGAAGATTCCTCAGTGATGGGTATGCACCTGTGCTGCTCCTTGCTAGTCTCACCTCATTTGTGGAGCCATTCCCCAAAGACCAGGGAAAGTCATCCCTACTTCTGGAGACTCCATCCATAGTACAAGGTGTCACTAAGACTTTGCCCTTCACCCTACCTATCCCTGCAGCCTGAGATCCACATTGCTCTCAAGGGACACTGTTTCCCTGGCCAGGGCATACAGAGATCCAGTGACTCCCGATGTATGTTCTGGCTCTGCTGGGAGAAAGGGAGTTCTGTAAGCTAGCGGGAAGGGTAAGCCCTGTGACTCCTTCTCCTCCCCACTGTCACAGTGAGGAGACCAGGCACCACACCAGAAGCAATTCCAGAGGCAGGTGCAGAGGCTGAATCATAGTAGGACTACATGGTACCAAGCAGGTTCTCCCAGGGCAGCAGAGCGTTGGGTCCCACACTAAAGACACTGCAGTGTATTTGCACCTCTGCCACTTGGTGGTGCCTCCAATTTGGAATTGCAGTGCTCCCAGCTTGGTCACCCTCAGGAGTGCATGGTGTGGACGAAAGTCCTAAATGCTTTCTTCCCTCCTTATGTGATGCCCAGGTTTGATTCCCATATGGACATATAAAGCAACAGAAGGACTATATTGGGTGTACAGAGTAATCAGAAGACAGAAAGTGAGCAGCTGCAGGAGGTAACCAGTACCCAGTTGATTTGGAAGAAGCTACTACAGAAGAACTACACGTCCCTATATAGTGAAGCAGTTTAGGAAAGGACTGACTTCCTGAAACACAGTATCTCGTTAACACCTTTCTCAGGTCATCACTAAACCTCCCTCCCAACCCAGGGATGTCTCTATGCTACCTTCAGCCCCTGCTTGACAAAGATGCATACACACCGAGCCTCCACAGACACCTCCAGCTCCCAAACAACATTCAGGTGCAAACATAAAGGCATATTTTGCTCTACTGAGCACTTAGGCTTGGATTCTCACTATCCCCAAGCTGCTTCCTAGAAACCACTGGGGAAGGGGTCCTGCTGTTCTTCACCCTCACAATTGCATACCAAGAGAGAAAGATCAAGTCATCAAAGCAAAACAAGTCTTATGTGAGCATTTGCTTCTCCCACAGGACTGGCTGAACTTGTTGACCCTAAGGACACCAGGCTGGGCTCACAGTCCACTCCAGGCTTGTTGACTGCAAGTGTAATAGAGATTGTGGTTACATGATGCATCTTTGACTATTACAAAGTGGCTTGAAATGGTCATTTTCTGGTCAGCATCAAAACATACTGTAAAGGGTGAATTTTTCTGTTAATAAACAAGGAAATTATCCCCCTATGAGTATGCAAATTGCTACTCAGGAAATGGCCTGGGCTATTAGGAGCTATTAATGTGCACAAAATCAATACACAGGCAGATTGTCTGCTTCACTCAGAGGGAAACACACCAGTCACACTGGCTCAGATTGGTCTGGGGGATGGAGTATGATTTCTTCCCTTTTAAAAGAGCAAGAGTGTGCTCTACAGACCTTGTGTTACCTGATGGTGTCACCAAGAACATTATCATTTCAGTTCAATTTTTTGGAAATGGTAATTAATGAAGACAAATTTGGCCAAGTCACAAAGACAAATAGATGTAGAGCTCCCATCTTTCTCTGGTGAGCACTTCTCATCTCCCTTCTTCATGAACTTTGGACTCCCACTGTTATGTCTACTGGCTTGCTACTTTCCCAGGAGTGGATGTCTGATGCTTACAATAAATTTGAAAAGTAAGGATGAACTCTACACAGTGCAGCTAGTGTCCATCAAGTATCGTTCAAGACTCTTTTAGGGTCTGTGGACAAATTTTAAGTAGTCCATAAAGGTCACTAAGAAAAAATAGCTGGTTGTCAGTAAGTTGGTATTTACTGTACTGCCATTCTAATCTCCACCAACAATATTTAGAAGATCTGCAAATCAAAGAAGATTGGAAAACAGTTATCTGACTCCATCAGAGCTTAGGAACGGTCAGATCTAGATCTCTTCAAAGGACCAAAACTATATAACCCCATTTAATATCATTTACTATTGAAGCTGATCTGATTTTGGTCTAGACATAGGTTTTCTGTTTCTGCCAGTCTTCTGCATGAATATTAGCAAGTCTGAAGAATGACCACAAGCAGACACCTAAAGAAAAATAAGAACAGAACAAACATATATGACACTTCCCCATCTTTTAACCATTTGTAGCTCTCGGGGTCTACTGAACCTGATGTGTTTTGTATTTAGTAATCTGCAATCAATCTCTTTTACTAATGCTTATCAGGTGTCCCCTTATTTCCGTGTAAATTTCTTGCCTCCTCACCATCCTTTGTCAATGAGCTCCCCAGTTCTGCTTCTATTTGCATAAAGGACCACCTCTCTCTTTGTGTTTTGAACCTGAATCCCAACAGCCTCATTTGATTGCTCCAAATGTAGTTACCCCAGAAGAAACAGGTAACTCTTAATCCCTACTCAAGGTCTCCATGCCATTCATAATTAGACCTCTGTCTTACTTTCCCCACCACCCATAGTCCTTTTTCCAAGTGGAAGAGTGCCAGGCCACTCAGTCACTCCTCAAACAGAGCTGTTGCTTACATTGATCATCCTCCTTGCCTCCTCCAAACATTTTCCAGTTATAGTCTGAAGATGGGGTGCCAGGACCGCAGGTGTACTCAAGCTCCTAACAGAGCCTTACATTTGATTTGCTATTTAGACTGCTACTGAGTGCTGAGATGACTTTTGATGGTGATATCTATCATAATCCCATAGTCTCATTCCTGATCAGCAAGGGCCAACTCAATGCCTATCACTGTGAAGCTAGGATTATTTTTCCCCATATCCATCGCTTTACATTTACCTACACAGAATTTTATCTGCCTTTTCATTGCACTGTCGCTCAGTCTTGTAAGGTCCTTCTGCAACTCTTTACAGTCAGTCCTTTTCCTTGCTGCCCTGAAGAGCTTTGTATCATCAGCAAAGTTGATAACCTCACTGCTCACCCCCTCTGCCAGATCATTTATGAAAGTGTGGAACAGCACAAGTTTCAGGCTGGACCCCATCCAACAGTGACTTCTCTCCATTCTATCAGTTGGCCAGAGACTCTGCCCTCTGTTTCACATTTTTAAGCATGCCAGGATCTTCCTTCTTATCCCATGATTGTGCAGTTCCCTCTAAAGCCTCCTGGAAATCTAACCTAACCAAATAGACTCACCATTATCATTGTGCTTCTTTACCCCTTCAAAGAAATTCATTTTCAAAGGCAAAACCTTTCTTAACAGAAACCGTGTTGACTTTTCCCAAGGAAAATTTTCGCATTTATCTGGTATTCATTGATTCAATTCTTTGTTATATTGTCTATTAATTTGCCTAGTACAAATGTCAAATTTACCAGACCACAGTTCCTTAGATACCCTTGTGGAAACTGTTTTAAAGAATGACACCATGCTTGCTACCCTCCAGACTTCAGGCACCAATGGAAGTTTAAGTGAATTATACAGTGCTGTAAGTAATTCCACTATTTCTCTTGAAAGTCATGAGTGAATGACCACTCAGTTCTGGTGATTTGTCAGCATTCATTCTGTATGTCTGCAACACAATTTCTGCCACAGTTATTTAATAGCAGAGATGCTAGTCTGTCTTTGATTTAATTTCTTCTAATTCAAGGACTCTCCAAATTGTATTCTCTACTGGGATCACTAATTCAATTCTAGGAAAATCATTATAATAGGCCAATTATGATAGCAAATATAAATGCTGTACTCAAAATTAATAAATTTATACTCCTCACTGCTGCTCCTTCTTCCTGCTGTTTCTTTTATACCTATATTACCCATGAATGCAGTTATGATTGCATACTCCATAGGCTCTATGGGCCTTTATGGCAGATGTAGCTCAACTGATCAGTTAGCCTTGCACAACTTACGCCTTCCGCAATCATTCCTCAAAAAACAACCTCCCAAACTTACACTAAACCTAAAATCAAAAAACTAATCAAAAAACTCTTTGGCTCATCCGTCATACAGCAGTTACACTGCAGTAAGTCAGACTAAGAGGGTGTCACAGAACTAACCATCATGTTTGAGGAAATGTAGGCAGACAGATTTCTGGGGCTCACAGACCCGGTCCTGGAGTAGCTGTATCTTTTGCCAGGACTCTCTGAATCCCAGATTTCAGAAGAAAGCCATGTAATAATGTGTTTT